>NW_017728907.1:35663994-35670329 GCF_001723895.1 Crocodylus porosus | reverse complement strand
TCATTCCCTCCTGAGGGAGCAACTGCCTGTTTTTTTAAGAGCCACACACACAAAAACAGTTCCCATCCCAGCTGGGGGAAAAACCTTTATCATGTATTCTGGTAAATATGGGACACGCATTTCTGTGGCTGTAGTAGTAGACTGCCCTGCTATGTTCTTTTCACCTTCTTCTGTCTCTTTTGACACCTCTTGCCTGGGTAGTTGTTTGATAACCCATTCAACCATCCATTCCTCCCTCATGCAGCATCTCTAGGGTTTGAGCATCAGCTTTGATCCTAGCTTCTGCTGGAGTAAACTGCCAGCCTAGATGGAAGCAAGCCAGGGGTATCTCCCAATTAAAAGCTTCATCATTTTCCCAAGAACTCTTAGCTTTCTCTTTGAAAGCATCTTTTCCCTATTTTTATATTTTGGGTGGGTTTCCACCATATTCCATCCTTTCACTTAATTCTTTACAGCCAGTTGGGACAATGCCATACAGGAGGCACATGCAGTGCATTTAAAAAACAAAACGAAGCAAAACAGATATTTCATTCTTTCTCTATGCAGTGTCTGTTACAAGAGGCTCTGAAGGAGGTAAACAGTTTTTAGGTGAGAGGTAGAACATCGTAATGACTCAGAAACTAAGAATAAATAGTTAATTTTTAAACCTGGCAAAAGACAGAGTTCTGGAGGGCTTACATTTTAAAACTTATTTACTAATGATACTGGAATATTATACAAAGCAGAAGGACGAAGCGAGGAAGTAATTTTTGTGGATGGCACAAAATTATGCACATGGAAGTAGGCTTGAGAACCAGACTGATTAAATTGCAATTGTAAAATAAATGGAAAATAAACATTTTTATGCACTCTTATTTTATTGCTTGCTGTTCATTCATTAATTCATTATGAAACTCAGCAATCTGCAATGTCTCTTCTAGCCAGAGGTGCAAAATTGGTAAAATTCAACTACATTCTTGAACATAATGGGCCAGCTCCATTCCACTATGGAGTGTGAGTGGATGCAAATAGTGCCTCTTGTTTTGTTTCTTTGGACAGGCCTTCTTTACCTTGAAGGCTGCTCTAACTTCCACTTATGTTGCAGAGGCATTCTACTGTAGAATATTAACATAACTGGAGCGCAGGCTTGCCTGTCCAAACAGCCAAGTATCCCTTCCTGTCCACATATATCATCTACCTTTTCCTTCTCTCATTCACAATGCCCCACTTCTAGAGACAACACTGCCAGGTCTGCACACAGTATAAGGCAGTGGTTCTCAACCATTTTTAAAACTCAAGGCACCTCTTAAGAACAAGTCTTCTGTTACAAAGAACTCAGAAAGACCACAACAGGTCAGAAATGTTTTTAACAGTATGGATTCCTTTTTGAAATCTGGGTTTATCATATGAGTTACATGTAAGTGTTTGAGCAGCACATTGAGGCATCATCCTTAAAAGGACCTTGTGGCACCCTGGTTGAGAATCACTGGCATAAGAGCTCCTTATCTGGGAGTGATGCCATAAAGCAAGGAGGAATCAAGCCCAAACCTTATAGTTCTGAAGGCAGAAGTTACACTGAAAACTAAGATAATTATATGACTTGCCATGACAGGAAAGTTTTAAAATATGAGAGGGAAAGAGAGGGTTTTTTTTAAGTTATTGTGGTGGTGAGACACCCCACAGGCTCCCAAAGGGGAGAGGGCAGTCCCTGCAGGTCCCAAACCCCACAAACAGGCCCCCCATGGGGGAAACTTACCTCCTGGTATGCAGCCAGAGCTGAAGCAGGAACCGCGGCCGGTGTTACACAGGGAACAGCTGAGCCAGTTGCAGCAGCCAGAACGGCTGCTGTGGGAAGATGTAAAAGCCCCACCAGAACCCAAGGGGCGGAGGAGGAGGAGAGGGAGTACTCTGGCATAGAGCATGCCAGATGTGCTGAGGCTCCTGCAGTAGAAAGGAGCAGCGCAGCTGGTTCAACGCCAGCAGGCAGAGCAGGAGAGACATTTGAGCCTCCTGTAGGAGGCTGGGGGAAAAGAGGCAACTCCACACCCCTCTCCTCCCCAGGGGACTATTATTTTTGAGAAAAAAAACAAAAATGAGAGAAGAGGCTTAAGATCAAAAGCACCCTACTCAGAGGTGCTGAAGTACGTGCCAGCCTATGCACGTATAGCTTGCCAGTCTCTAGGATGGGAAGGCTACTCATCGAAGTGGGGGGGGCAGCCTGACAAGTGCCAACAGAACCCACCCAGATATGGGGTCCCCCTCGAGGCAAGCTGAGGTAGATCAAGCATGATCGAACCACCATTGCTGGCGCCCATCCGGTTGGTGAGTGGACGGGGTGTAGGGGAGGTGGAGCCCCATGGAATATGGCACCCAAACTGTGAGTACTGCCATCCCTGGGTCCTGCCCCAGGAAGAAGATCTCCACTGAACCCTCTCTTTATATAATAACACCAAGTCATGGCAGGAAAGTTGAGGGGAGGGGCCCCACGACAGATGGATAGTGCATCACTCAGGGAACCCCACTTAAGGCACCTTCCATCACAGTGGTGCATTGGCTGGGAAGTTTTCAGCATTAGTGGGTCAGAGATCCTGACCTGGGGGCAAGCAGTGATACAACTGCCAGCGATAGCTCATGCAGAGCTACTCACACAGGCTATTCAGGCTATAGGGCAAGTGCTGGAGGTACAACAGTTACAAGGGGCACACCAGCAAGAATGGATGCAGTGTAATGCCGCCCTCTTCAAGATGCTGCGTATGACACGGGAAGATGATCCTGAGGCATACATAGAAGCATTTGAGAGGACTGCTATCCAGATGGGGTTGGATCGCAGTCAGTGGGGCTACCAGCTAGGCACCTTAGTGATAGATCAGGCCCAAGCCACCTACTGAGCCCTGTTGAGGTAGGACGCCCAAGATTATGATGCTGTCAAGGCAGCAATCCTCTATAGGCTAGAGATTTCCTCAGAAAGTTACAGACAGGCATTTTGAGCACAGAAGCCAAAAGAAGCTAAGCGGCCCAGTGGCTTGTTGCAGTCTCTTCGGGATGCGCTTAATAAATGGCTACCTGCCCGCTGGTTCGACCGGGAGGGGGTGAGGGACCAGGTCTTATTAGAATGATTTCTCTGGCACCTGGAAGAAGACACCCAGTGGTGGGTACGGAGACACCAACCTTGGACCAGCGAGGAGGCCCTCCGCCTGACTGAGGCCTTCACAAACTCAGAAAATGAGAGAGGGTATGGGCGAGGCCCCCGGGCCCCAAAGGAGAACCCGGCTAGTGAAGGGGAAAGGTGGACCAGTCCATGAAGAGGGGCATCAAGAAGTGTTGTTGTGTGCTATCGGCGTGGTCGAACTGAGCACATCTCCTGGGAATGCTGTCTGGGCCTGAGCGAGCTGGGCTGTGGGCCAGCTGTATACACTCTGGCCCGCGAGAGGGGAAAAGAGACGGAGGGGGAGAGCCCATGGACTGTAGTTTTGGGCTCATCACACAGGTGGGAGGATGGAACTGACCTGTGGTGACCGCCTGGATTGGAGGCAAGGCAGCCAGAGCAGCCCTGGACACTGGATGTTCGCTGTCCCTACTCCACACAGATCTCGCCCCGCGGACAGGGGGGAAAGAGGCCAGACCCTTAACGATGACATGTATACTGGGTGGTGAGATGCATTTTCAGAGTTGTTATCTGCATTTAGGGTGATGGACTTCTGTGACGAACTGCTGGTTGGATTGGCACCTGCCTTAGCCTGTGAAATGATCCTCAGAAGAGAATGGGAACTGTTCTACACGGTGCTCAAATGGGTATGAGCTATGGAGGAAGAAAGGAAGCAGCTCTGAAGGGAAGAAGACTGGGCTGGCGAGAGCCCACCTCACCAGAGGGAAGTGGTATCGGGTAGCATTAACCTGGGGCAGGTGGTTAGCACAGCACAGTTCCATCAGGCCCAACAAGAAGACCCGGAACTCCAGCAGCTATGGACCAAAGACCCCAGGGAAGGAACATTGCGGAGTCATTCCGACTTTGAGGTAATTGGGGGTTTATTATATTGGGTCCAACGGGGCAAGGAGGGCACATCGAAAGGGAGACAGTTTAGTGGTCCCATCCTCACTCCACCGCTTTATTTGGAGATTGGCTCATGACTCCCCAGTGGGAGGCCAGCTGGGACGCACGAAGACCCAGGCGAGGCTGGACCAAGAATTCTTTTGGCCACGTCTACAAGAGGATGTGGAAAGATGGGGGGCTGCTTGCCTGGAGTGCCAAGGAGCCCAGGAGTGGAGGCCACACAGGGTACCATTGCACCCCATGCTTATAATAGAGACGCTGTTCTCCAGAAATGTGCTGGACATAGTGGGTCCCCTCCTGAAGTCGCACAATGGTTATCAATATATATTGTTTTTAGTGGATTATACCACCCGGTTCCCAGAGGCAGTCCCACTCAGGTCCATTATAGCAACGTGGGTAGCGGAAGAATTACTTAAATGGATAACACGGGTCGGCATACAACACAAAATACTCACCGACCAGGGGACAAATTTCATGTCCAGTGTGATGAAAGCTCTGTGCAAAACCCTTGGTATCACCCAGTTGAAGACATCGGTGTACCATCCCCAGACGAATGGTCTAGTGGAAAGATTAAATGGGACGATCAAGTGGTTGCTCAGGCGGTGCTTGCAGTAAGACCCCCAGAGGTGGGATACCATCTTAACGCCGTTGCTGCTTGCCTTGAGGAATGCCCCCCAGGAGTTGATGCAGTATTCCCCATTCCAGTTAGTATACGGCCACAACCCTAGGGGGCTGTTACAGGTTGTCAGGGAAGAATGGAAATGACTGGTAGGGTTAGGAATATCTGTGGAAAGATACCACCAAGAATTGCAGGACCGAATCGGCAAGGCCCAACAGATCACCGGCCAAAATTTGAGGGCCGCCCAAGAGCAACAAGAGGCCCAATATAATAAGAAGACAAGAACCTGGACCTTCCAGCCAGGAGATATAGTTTTGAATTCGTTCCCGGCATCCTTGAGCAAGCATCTCACAATATGGCAAGGCCCGTTTACAGTAGTTCGTCAAGTGGGGCCAGTGGATTATGAATTGCTCAAGTCGGGCCACTGCTGGGAATGCCAAATTTATCATGTGAACCTTCTTAAGGAGTGGAAGAGACCACAGGGCTGGCTGGCGCAAAAAGAAGAGGTGGGGGAAGAACTGGGACTGCCTGTCCCGCTTTAAGTGAATCCACAGGGAAGGAGTCAGTGCAAATGGGAGAAGAGCTGGATAGCCAGCAACAACAGGAGCTGTTGGACTTAATAGAGCCTTCCGGGCAGTATTCCAAGAAACCCCGGGATGAGCGAGGAGAATTGAACATGAGATTAGAACTCCCCCGGTGCGCTGGTTAGAGAAAGGTGGAGGCCGATACCCCAGTGTTGGCAGCAGGAAATACAACAGGAGATAAAAAAAAATGCAAAGACAGGGAATTATACAATTATCCCAGAGCCCCATTGTGCCAGTGGCCAAACCTGATGGATCACTGCATCTGTGTATAGACTTCAGGAAGCCAAATGCCTTGACGACCTTCAATGCCTTCCCTATGCCGCACATTACCCACCTCATTGAGAGGATCGGCGAAGCCCAGTACATATCTACCCTCAACTTTGCCAAAGGGTACTGGTAAATCCCGATGCACCCTGCAGATAGCGCCAAGACTGCTTTGGGACCCCTTGGGGGTTATTCAAGTTTATACGGATGCCCTTTGGGCTGAACACCACGGCAGCCACCTTCCAGAAGCTGATGGACACCCTGCTTGCACCACATGTGTCATATGTGGCAGCATATATAGATGACATCATTATCTTCATTCCCAGTTGGCACCAGCACCTTAAAGCCCTGAGGGCAGTTCTGAGAGAACTCCAAGCAGCGGGTTTGACTACCAATCCCAAGAAATTGAAGTTAGCAGGACGAAAAACTGCATACCTAGCGTTTCCGGTAGGCAGGGGAACAATACGCCCCCTGACAGACAAGATCAAAGCCATATGACGATTTCAGGAGCCACGTAACTGTAAACAGCTATGCTCCTTCTTGGGACTCATTAATTATTACCAGCAATTCATACCACATTTTGCAAGCCTCTCTGCACCCCTGACAGATATGCTGGGAGGGGGACCAGCAGCGCTGCTGAAATGGACTCCAGAAATGAGAAAGAGCTTCAAGGAACTAAAGGAGGCGATACATCGTGATGTCTGAGTGCACATCCCTAATTTTGATGCCCTTTTTATATTGCAGATGGATGCATTAGGCAATGCCCTGGGGGTGGTATTACTTCAAAGATGCGGGGGGAAAGAGCGCCTGATTGCCTTTGCCAGTCGTAAGCTCAGCT
>NW_017728907.1:35660724-35663027 GCF_001723895.1 Crocodylus porosus | reverse complement strand
GCCTGACCAGTGCCACATAGAGGGGGAGGATCACCTCCTTGGACCTGCTTGAGATGCATCTGTGGATGCATGACAAGGTGCGGTTGGGCCTTCCTGACTGCATCCCCACACTGCCGGCCCATATTCATCTTGGCATCAGTGATGACTCCAAGATCCTTTTCTGCCTCTGTACTGATGAGAGAAGAATTCTTCCATCACAGTTATAGTTACCTTTGACTGTACGTGACTAATAGTGCTGTAGGAAGTGAGCCTCGCACATGTCAGACCTGGGTTATAATTGTAATTTTCTGGTTCTATGTGTTTCCTCACTCCTGTTCCTGGATCACATTTTTTTTGATCAAGATTCCCTCGATTTAACATTGAATTTTGTGTATCCAACTAGTTCTTAAAAATTCTGGCACCCTAAAAATCGTTTATTTTCCTTGGTTGAATTTCTCTGCCAGGTGCTTGCAATCATGATTTTCCAGCCTGACTCTTTTTATTATCTGTCTTCACTTCATTTGATGTTTACCAGCATGAGCTACTTTTATCTCTGCTAATCCTTCATGGGCATGGAGACCCAGTAGCAGAGACCCCACATAGCATAACCCCTGTGTCAGAACTAAATAATAAAATAAAACAAGTTACACTACCAAGGAAACACTTAGGAGACTTTTTAAATTGGCCAGAAATAACATAGGTGATGATGATCTAAGATAGAAAAATAACTCAAAGGCAGCCTAAATTTAGTCAAAACAAGACTTAAACTACAATTAAGAGAGCTTCTGTTTAGCATTATTAAAAACATAGCTGAAGTAACTTAAATTGATGAAAGCAGCAATGAAAGTGGTATACTGTTGGCTTGATTTTCCTCTGGTTTCTGGGGCTGGTGTTGCCAAGGAGGTTGTTCAGCTATAATTTTAAACATATACCTTAAAGGGCTTTAAACAGAGAAAGTCAAGTTAAAAAATAAAGTCTTAAAAGGCAAAAGTCTAGATCAATCAGTCATAAATGATTCATAAAGCAGCCTTAAGCAGGCAGTTGGGGGTCCCCAGTTGTACATTACCCCCTTCAAGCTTCTCCCGTCAATGAGTACGTGAGGGTGGATATAGTTTTGTAGGGGTGACCAGGCTGTGCAACAGCTCCTAGGGGTTGTTGTAAACCAGGGCTGTTCAACTGCAGAGCGGCTGAGTGCCATGCAAGTCGTGGGGCCCTGGACCAGACCGCACAGACTGTAGGTTGCAGTGGCCACACAGGCTCCGCAGCATCCCTGCTGTGTACAGCCCCCACTGCTGTGGCCACCAGTTCCCATCCCTCCTTCATGCCAGCACTCACCCCCCACTGCCACTGCTATGTGAGCAGCACAAGCCCCCTGTCCAAGCTCCTGTGCTGCCACCAGCATAAGCGATCTCCCCCCTTCCCCACTGCCACCACTGCACAGGCAACCCCCCACCACTGCTGCTGCATGAGAGGTGCAAGCCCCCTCTGCTCTGCCCCCTTGCTGTAACCACCTATCCTCCCCTGCTCCCCTGCTGCTGCTGCACAAGCAGCTTAAATTCCCTGCTGGAGCTCCCCTACTGGTGCTGGCATGTGGGCAGCAAGCTTGCTAGACCTCCTGTGCTGGTGCCCTGCCAGAAATCCTGACTGTTGCCCCAAAAGCCAGAGCAATGGGAGCAGTGGGAACACAAGGGCTGCATGTTAACCATTCTCAGGCCAGATTCACCCAGCCAGCTAGACAGAGCTTCTGCAAACCAGCGTACATTAGAACAGCCCCTGAAAGCCTGGGGACTGGGGAAAGGACAATGGGAGCATAAAGTTACCTTGTGACCCTCTGGCTCTTGCTTGGACTTGAGCTGAGCACAGCATGGGTGGACCCAATGGATATTACTTTTGTGCAACTTAATCCTTTGGATTATTGCAATGGAAAGAACAGGAGAATTAAAATTCTGCTGTTCACATATTACCTTTCCCTTCCCTTGGACCAGGTAAACAGCTGCTTGGTTTTGCTTACAGTTGTTTTGGTTTTGTGTCTGGCATAGAACAGGAGTGGGATGCCGATGTTTGGGCTGTAATGCCAAAGGAAACGTTCACCTCCAGGCAAAAAATCACTAACAGTGAAATCAGTTGTCTTTATAATATTTATTCCTTCATTTCCCTACCTCCAAGACTTAAATACTGAGCCTGGAGTTCCTGTCTGCATCTTGACAAACTGAGGGACCCCTGGAAAGTTGCCTAGGGTCAGGCCAACCTGTGCAGTAGACATCAAGAAAGTCCCTCAGAAAGGTTAATTTTTTTTTTTTTTTTAAGGAAACTTTTTCATGTCT
>NW_017728907.1:35641335-35658864 GCF_001723895.1 Crocodylus porosus | reverse complement strand
CATTAGGTCCTGGTGGGGTGGGCTACCCCTGGAGACTGCTTTAGCACACAGTAATGGCAGTATGGCTTACTCTGGTGTAAGCAGCTGTGGCAAATTGACCTATTGTTTGAGAGAACTAAGTCTCAGGACTATTTTCTGTCACAGGGCTGAAAATGGGTATAGGAGCAGCTAAACCATTTTCAGCACTGGTTTAGGGTCCCTGTTGCTGATGACCATTGTCAGTGGTGGGGTTTTTATGTATGGACGTTTCCTTTTTTGCCATTCAAACAGCATTATATCTTTCAGCCATAATACACTGTCATGTAATTTCAGTTTCCTCCCTGTTCTTTGAATCTGAAGGGGAACTGTGAACCATGGGATAGAGGACTGCAGTGCCCTGTGAGGTGGAGGGAGGGAGAGGAAGCACTGAGTTTCTGGAAAACTTAAGCCCTTAAGTTTTGTCTCTCTTACCTTATAAGTTCGATGGTTGTTTTTGCAAATCCATTAGCTGTTTTTCTGTTAACTGTGGGTCTCTGCACACTGTGTCCCTGGGCTTCAGCAGTAAGCAGCAATTGGGGTTATGTTTATTCATTCATTGTTGCAGTCTTGGATCGGTACAGCCAGTCTTGTTCTGAGGCCAGCAGTGAGATATCATGAATTATATCAATTCTCAGCAATTTATATCTTGGCCGTAAACCTTTGGTTATTGAGTTAAATTTGATTTACAGGGTCTTGGCCTAGGACTAGTTACTCTCTCTCTTTGTTTCTGTGGTGTGAAGCAAATGTCTCAAAGGCAGTGCAGAAGATGTAAATGTTGATATTAAAAATCATCCAGTGCTTTGCCTTCATCTTGGATATCAGACTGCAGGTAACTGTCTTCCATGCAGGACAAAAAAAAGAACTTCTAAACAGATACTGTTACCTGCTATCAAGATTGCTTTGATAAGGAGCCAGAATTTACCGTGACAATACAGGCTAAGTTGGAGGATGGGGGGAAAAATACAAGAAAGGATTATTTCATAAATCCAGGCTTAAATTTTACATATATGGTTCCAGTTCTAAAGCTCATTAAGTGGGGCAACATGTTCAGACTGCAACATGTTCAGACAGGGAGGAGATATTTTAAAGCAACAGCACTAATAATAACACTGCTTGCTGCTACCTCATGAGGATAATATTAATAAGAACGAGTCTCAGCAGTGCTCATGTTAAGAGCTAAGTAACACAAAGCTTAAATATCCATTGTATCACTTAAGTCATCTGAACGTTCCAAGTCTAATTCTTCCATTATTTCCCACTCCTTAGTCCTGCTAAACATCCTCCTGCATGACGCATGCAACTTTGAAAATGCCAACATTACTGAGGGCACATCAAGTTCAATTTCCTATCACTCTGGGAGAGCCTTTCTATTAGAAGTAGGTAATATCCAGGAGATGGCCATACACAGGATGCAAAAGTTGGCATATCTCTCCTAATTCCATTTTGGGGAAGTCAGGAAATGCATAGGGTGTTGGGGACGTGCTTCTAAAGATTCTTCCCAGCAGCAGGAGAGTAAGAAATCAAACATAAGGCAGTTATCAGAAGAAATGATACATACTGTAACCTTGAATAAACTAGTCCTCCCCTTGCTGTATTATGAGCCTCATCCAGGATCTACTGAAGTCAGGAGAAATTGATTTCATTTTTTGATTGGAGTCTGTGTCACTAGCTGATCTTTACTCTCTCCTGCTAGCATCAGTTGCTGTGTCATTTCCTCCTTTTGCTGTAGGGTAGTGGGTGGGTTCAAAAGTGCTGAGTCAGCACCTTATCCCAGTGCTTTCAAGCAGTCAGTCTTCCTGTTACTGCACCTCTGCTAGCCACAAGGGAATGTCTTGGTTTTAATCCAAAGCACACTGATCCACAGGACACTGGCTAATCGCCATGGATTAGTGAGTATTGTGAGGATGAAGGCATTTAACTAGAAACTAGGGCTTGCTGACAGCCATTTTGCTGAAAAATGGCATTGCTTGTGAAACAAGCAGTATAGGATCCCAGTGGCTCTAGATTGGTTTCCAAGCTGCATACAAACAAAAGAAAAACTTAAATTACTTGTTCAAAGTGTTTCCAATGTAAAATGCTAAATTGATAAGGTTTTCTTCTTCCTGACAAAGGAACAGCCTTTTTTTGTTTGTTTGTTTTGATTTTTTTTCAAAAAATGTTCCTTGTCATCATACCACTTTATGTAACACCACTTTACAAACCTCAACTGCTATTAGCATCACCAGTAAGGAACCCAAATGCTAACATTTAGAAAACAGCATTTCTGCTGTTTACATTTTGCTGTTTATTTCAACATTGAAACACCTTGGTTTTGCTTTTGTTCTTAATTTCACTTCCTGATTTTGCTGTTCACAATACCAGAAACTGCAGTGGGTTACATCTGAACACAGCTTTAAAAAATGCTCCCAGAAACTTTTGTACATAAACTCAACTTTAAAGTCCATAGAGGTATTTTGTTAATTAAAATCAGTAGTAAGGCAGGCTGAAAAGTGGGTCACAGTCTTTGGACCCAATACTGCAAAGACATGCACATGAGTAATTTTGTACATATACAGTCTCATAAGGCTGTTTACATTTATAAATCTTTCTTGGATCAGCTGTTTAGGACTGGATCCCAAAATTACTTGCTATTGGCCATAGTGCTTAGTTTTCGGGGACTTACATTTGTTAGTGTGTTTGCAAAAGTGGACTTTTAAGTTGCTCCTGTGTTGTCATAGCATAAATGACAGTTTTCCAACAAGATAATGGCCTCCAGCACTAGGTTCAGAAAAGTCAGTTGTAATTAGTCTTTTTAAATGAATATGTGCCACAATTTAGTCATGGTGACAAATGCTTCTTACTTTCTGTGGTGTAACTCTCTCCAGTCTTTCAGAGTTACATTAGGGATGCCTTTGACTCATAGTCTCCTGTTTTGAGCAAAATGGAGGAAGCTGTCTGCTAAACAGTTGAGGGGCAGGTGGGGGGGGGAGGTGTGCTTTGCAATCAGTGACTACTTCTGTTGAGACTCCAAACAAATTTAGTAAAGAAAAGCTAGCTTTCCCAACCTTTAGCTTGTTGAGAATCATCTTGTTGTTTTTTTGGCATTTTAAAGAGCAGGCTGCATCACAAGTCAAGTTGGCACTTTCTAGCAGTCAGCAGCACGCATTTCCACATCATTAATTTTAACTCAATCTTTGTCTACAGCTCAAAGCTTCTTCCATGAAAAGCACCAAAGCTCTTTTGACGTATCTTCGTTTTGGTGACTATATTGTTATAGTCTTCCAAACTGGTTTCTCTTTTCCTTCACAAAAATATCCAAAGAAGATTCTTTGAGGACCCACACCTGGCATCTCTCTGGCCTGAAAAGACGCTCTGAAGGATAGACTTTGTTTTTCAGAACCCAAAAAATAAGAAACCGATTTTATTCAATGTTAAGGAAAGGAAGAGATGATATTATTAAAGAGGTATCTCTTCATCAAGGACCTGCTTACTGTCAGTGCTCAAAGAGATTGTTTCACTTTACTCTTCTCTCATTTCACTCTTTGCCACCTTTACTATCTGTATAAATGAGGCTATGCAAACATGGTTTGATGCACTTAAAACTGTTTTTACTCTTTCTACTTGAGCTTACCCCCCCAAGCTGGCCTGAAGAGCCATGTCATCTGGCTTGTGGAGCATTCCATGGGTGGGAAAATTAGGCAGTGGGGGAGTGGTGGCAGTGTTACTTGCCACAGCTGTGGAAGCTGTAGTGATTAAGGCTGCCATGGCTCCCCTACCATTAAATTTGCAGACCCATCAGGAGACCTGTGGGCTAGATAACATGGTGATGTGTGCTGGGTGACACTAATGCACGGGGCCAGGCTAATATGCATGAGGTCTCTCTGAGGCCAGATTCAGCTTTTATGGGGTTGCTCTCCAGCTGCATTTGGCATGTATGAGTTCGCTCTGTGGTCATATTTGCCAGCCCAGTTCCATGATGGATCTGGTGTGTAGACCATCCCTGCCTGCACATTCTGTCCTGCAAACTGACCCTCTACCACTTGTTCAGTCCATGGAGCTAGAAAATTCAGCACCTCTGCTCTAAGACACTAAAGTCTCCAGCCTGTACAGATGCATGGGATTGTTCTGTCCTAAGTGCAGAACTTTGCACTTGTCGTTATTGAACTTTATGAGAGCTCTTTTGGTCCAATCCTCCAATTTGTATAGGTCTCTGAATCCTAGCCCTCCAGCATTTCTGCTAGTCCCCTCAGCTTGGTATCACCTGCAAACTTGCTGAAGGTGCACTCCTTCCCATCTTCCAGATCATTGATAAAGATATTGAATAAAAGCAGCCCCAGGACTGACCCCTGGGGCACTCCACTTGATACCAACTGCCAGCTAGACATCAAGCCATTGGTTACTATTAGAGGTGCACCGACAGATATATTGGTCCAATATTGGATCAGCACTGGTAAAAAGAAAATTGTATCAGAAATAGGCCTCATATGGCCGATAAATGGCCCATGTGTGTGCAGTTGTATGCAGCGCGTAAGCGGTGAGGAGCACAACCCGGCAGCTTGAAGAGTAGTATTCAGCTGGTAAGTCTGTTGTCATGGAAGGGGAGTGTGGGGAGGGAAGGGGCATAGGGGGACAGATCAAGGCTCCTGTGGTAAGGGAGGGAGCGGGGATGGAACTGGGGCAAGCTCTGCCCAGCTGGGGCGGGGTGGGTGCAGGATGGAGCCATGGCTCATTCAGGGTGCACTGGGGGGGATGGGGGTGCAGCTTCTGTCATTTCTTGTCTGTAAGCCACTTGTCCAGTGGCTCATCTGGTGCTTGCCTGCTTGTCCGGTGACTCCTGCCACTGCTCGCTTGTCCCCCACATGCCCTCCTGGATATGTGCCCCCAGATCTGTGTGGGGTAGGTGGGGCCAGAGCTGTGCTGTGTGACAGTGGTGCTACGAGGGTGGGTTGGGGGGACTGCAGCCACCCCAAAATTTACCATAGCTCCCCACCTCCCATAGCCTTGCTCTAGCGGCTGCACTGCCTGCCCCAGGCACAGCCTGGTGCAGTTCTGGCTTGCCCACCCTGCACAGATCTGGGGGCACACATGCCCCCCACCACCCCTCCTGGACGAGTGGTGGGAGCAGCAGCAGGAGCTGCCAGATGAGCAGGTGAGCAGCGGACAAGCAACTCCTGGATGAGTGGTGCGCAGCAGTGGGAGCTACCTCTGCACCCCCTGGACGAGCTGCAGCTCCGTCCTGTGCCTGACCCACTCTGGCTGGGCAGCGCTTGTCCCAGCCCCACTCCTTCCCTCACCATGGGAACCTTGATCTGCAACCCCAGGCCCCTTCCCTTCCTTTTCCCCTTCCACGACAACAGACTTACCAGCTGGACACTGCTCTTCAAGCTGCCAGACTGGTGTCAGAAGTTGGATTGGTATTGGCTGATATGCCTCCTTAAAAATCAACTATTGGTATTGGCCCTAAAAATCTCTATAGGTACACCTCTAATTACTACGCCTTGAGCCTGATGATCCGGTCATTTTTCTATTCAACTTACAGTTGATTCATCCAACCCATACTCCTTGGTTTGCTTGCAAGAGTGTTGTGGTAGACAAAGCCTTGCTAGTTAAGGTATATCATGTCCATTGCTCTCCCTGCATCCGTAGAACCAGTCATTTTGTCATATAAGGCAATCAGATTGGTCAGGCATGACTTGCCTTTGGTGAATTCATGCTGACTGTTCCTGATACCGTTCTTTTCCAAGTGCTTAGAAATGGTTTCCTTGAGGACCTGCTCCATGATTTTTCAAGGGACTGAGGTGAGGCTGTCTAGTGTGTAGTTCCCTAGATCCTCCCTCTTCCCTTTTTTAAAGATGGACACTGTATTTGCCCTTTTCCAACTGTCCAGGACCTCCCAATTGCCACAAGTTTTCAAAGATAAAACCCAGCGGCTCTGCAATCACATTGGCCAACTCCTTCAGCACCCTTGGGCGCCTTGTGTCCAGGCCCATGGGTTTGTATACGTCCGTCTTTTCTAAATACTTCTTAACTTCTTTTGCCACTGAGGGCTGCTCACCTCCTCCCCAAACTGTGCTGCCAGGTGCAGTAGTCTGCGAGCTGACCTTGCCTGTGAAGACTGAGGTAAAAAAGGCATTGAGTACCTTTTCCGCCTCATCTGTCACTAGGTTACCTCCCCCATTCGGTAAGGGACCCACACTTTCCTGATCTTCCTCTTGTCGCTAACATACTTGTAGAATCTACTCGGGCTACTTCTAAGCCGGCATCCTACATCATTCCCAGATTTGGGTTCATGAGTGGGAGTGAGTGGGAAGAGAATGCTTGATGGTATCAGTTCTGGATGCATAATGGAGACATTGTAGACATGTCCTTTGTGACCTTTCTTACTGCTTGTTGTTATAAAGAGGGCTTAGAAGGCTGAAGTGTTCTAGTTTTATGTTTTCATTTTCCTCTTGCAACTTTGTTTTTTTTTCTTATGCTGTAGGTGTTGGTTACACTTGGTTCTCCTCTGTCACTTGTCCCTTGGAAGATAGCGAAACTGATATAGGAAACTTTTTGGCCCTGATTCAGTGGGGAAGTGGGTGTTTGAAATATATATATTTTACCAAAGAGCTTCTCTTCCAGTTGTTTGTCATGCATTGGAATTAAAGAGCATGCACAAAAAGCTCAACAAAAGTTTTAAGCAGTCTCACTGAAAGTGGTCTGACTTGCTCAGGTTTCCACTGTCCCAGGATATGGCTGGACATGCATTCAAAATCTGGGCTCTGAATCCTGGAGCCCTTCACATTCAGTGTGTTTCAGCACTGTACAGATGTGTGCACCTTCCTCTTTTGCTACTCAAGTGCTTCAGAATGGCAGCAGAGGCAGTGTCACTGTTCTCCCTGTATGCATTCTGGCTTTAAGCCTCCAAAATAGTGGCTCTCAACCCTTTTAGGTTTGAGGCACCCCTCAGAAAATGCCAGCTCTTAGTTTTCACTTAATTTTAACACTGCAGATTCCCATTTGAAATCTTGGGTTTTATCTTGTGACTCATGTTTGCACACCTATCAGTGCTAACATTGTATGCCACCCCATGGCATCCTTAAAAGGATCTCAGGGTACCCAGTGTATTGTGGCATTATGGTTGAGAATCACTGCTCCAGAGGTTACCAAGGATAGCACAGTGCACAGGAAAGTGCTCATTGGCTGTCAGTGATGGGTTAGAGTGGGATAGAGCAATGTGGGATGCAGGAGGACCACTGAAGCATGAAGACATTTCCAGAAATCCTTCGAAATTTAAGCATTTCAGAGATGTTCATCCTTTTGAGGGTTGATTTTTTAAGTGCTACTTTAACCATGAACATCTGTTTTCTTGCTGTTTGGAGTGCTTCAAAGGTATCCAAGTACAGACAGTCAAAAAGCCAAGGGCTGAATCAGTTCAGTCTTTGCAAGTTAGTTTAAGAGAAACAACTGGACAGACATTCATTTTTGATTCAGGAAATGCAGACACATACCTGCAGTGGCTCAGGCCAGAAGCCAGGTGGGGGTGGGTAGGGTGCTAGAGCATGGTTTTCTGGCCAGCCTGGGATGTGTGTTTGCTTCCTCTTCCTGATGCCTCTGAGGTCTCTGGGATTTTTAGTCCAGAACCATAGCAGCAGAACTCTGCAGGGTTGCTCATCACTTTCCTTTTCCTGCTTCCAGTTGCCTCTGGGATTTGTAGTCCACAGTCGCAGCCAGCAGTAAGTTTTCAGCAGGGCAGTTCTGTACTCCAGAAGGGAACTCCACTCCCTGGCCCCAGACCCCTGCTGTGGTTTGCCTGGGTGGCAGTCCCTGCCTCTCCCCCATCCCCAACCCTTCTCTGCTGCAGCAGACAGCACAGCCCAGTCCAGGGCTGGAAAGCATGCTAGAATGCTGGGGGACTGATTTAACTTGAACCAGGAAGGGGCCTGGGACAGAAGTTTCATAAACCTGTTTGACCCAAATCAGTTAAATCTGATGCTGCATTCAACCAGGTTTATCTTAAATCAGTTTCAGCCATTTTGAAACTGGTTTATGTGCTTCTGTTTTGTTACAGGTTTAAACCAGTTTCTGATGACTTAAACTGCTTTATATGTAACTTCTGGCCCTAGCCTTTGAGCGCTTCAGACAGCACATCTGTCCAAGGCCTTAGTGATATTTTCTGTCACTTCTTAAGTCTATTGAGACCTAGCTTTCTTATGTAAAGAAACAAGCAGAGGGGGGAAAAAGCAAAACAAAAAAAATGGGCCTTTTTCTGCTAACATAAAGAAGCAAAAAATTCCCAAACCAAAACAAGCCCACAGACAATTGTCTCTTTCCCTTTTCTGATATTTGCAGGCCAGCATTAGGACAGGCTTCTAATTGCTTTTGGTATCTCTGCCCTAGCCTTGGCTGACCTCCTGCTACTGTTTCCAAGCTTGAGTAATGGCTGCACTTTTACATGCTCAGCCGCAGTAGTGTTGAGTCAGCATTATTGTTTTGATTCGATTTTGTTGCTTTAAGGATGTACCTTGAATGACTTCTGCAGTGACGGGAAAGTTTTATGTAGCAAATTTATGGTAATAAATAGAAAATGAATCACATGCGCACATGCATGCTTGTATGTCAGCTGTACTGTATATAACAGCTATTTTCCAGGGATGGAGTTAAAGGGGAGATTTTACATTAGTCGGAAGTGGAGCTGGATTGGGAGTAATAGACTTGGAGCAAAACAAATAAATGATTGGAAGATTGCTTGTGCAGACCTACTAAAACAAGGTATGTGTGTGAGCAATGTGAGTTTGTAAATGTCAGTGTCTCAAAGGAAGAGGAGGGTTGATAGCTCAGAGGAGTCCTTGAACATAGCTTTTGGGTATTTTATCAGATATTTATGTTAATAAACAGTGGGTTGAGAACTGCTTGTAGATTGTCTACATTGAGTACATTGATTAGCAAATATGTGGTCAGTTTGAGAGGTTTCCGCTGTGCATTTCAGTGTATTGTACAAAAATGTTAATAGACCATTTTGTCCTGCTTACAGTGCCTTCTATTGACATTACTTTTTGACAAATGTTTCTCTCTTTGGCTAGTCAATATAAATCTACTATGGTAATGCAAATTGTGGTGAATGATTAGAAAATATTCACTATACACTCAGTCTAGTTTTGCACAAATTGTCTAAAAGGAGAGTAAAAATTATTTGGGTCTGATAGTTTGTATGCAAAAAGGAGTGAAAAGTGGTTCACTGCCTTTCCTGTTTGCTTATTTTTCTCATTTGTATGGCTGCAAATAAGTTCTGCATGGATTAGCAATAGACTTAATCAAACATACACAGAGAAACCCATCTTAATGCTTAATCTAATTGTGATTTAAAAATACAAAACCAGAAATCTGCATGCAGAGTTCTTCCTTCCAGAAATTTTCATGGAAAAAAAAATCCTAATCTGTCTCAATTTAAAAGGACTAAAACAAGGGATATGACATTTTTTGCTCATTTATAAAACTTGCAAAATCATCTGTATCAGACTTATTTCATGCAACTAAATTGCATAGATAGTAGTGGAAGACAGGATGGGCTTGACAGTACTGTTTCTCCTACTTCCCTGTCTCCTTTCCCTTTCCCACTGCAAAAATAATCCATTTCATATTTGAAGGAAGGGAATGGGGGATGTAGAGGCATACACACTGAATTGTGTTACACAAGTCATGTACTTAATTTCACTTACAGTGGAAGCTGCTAAAAGAGTGTAAGGACACTTAAACTTGTGTGATGAATTTGATAAGGGATTAATTGCGTCTGCATCAGGAGCGATCATTTTAAGGAACTGTTAAATTTAATATGTCCATGTGAGGGCCTTTCATTGGTTTAACTAATTTTTTTAATAAGTCTCTGTGAAATCAGTTCAGTGCTTGTCTGCAAATCAATCCTGAGTTACTGAAACACAAGAATAGTATATAATAAAGATAGGCACACCATTAAAAAAAATGAACTCAGAATCTAATATGGCCAATGAGAATCTGGCAGGATATGTGGATAAATCTAGAACTAAATCACAAATGGTTAGATCTTGCCATTCTGTAAGGGGAAGTTTTGGTCTTTGGACTGAACTAACATCATCATTGGAGATAAGGGGCCACTGTCTTAGGAGTAATCTAAACCTGCAAGGTTTTAGGGTTTTAAAAACATTAAAAAACCCAAACTGAGTTAAGGTAATGCAAGCCCACGTGTCGATATACACATTGATTTAAAACAGATTATATTTGTTTAGCTTGTGCCTGTAAATTTACTGATGCAAGCTAAATCTGTCAGGTTTAAACTGAATTAGGTGTCAACTTGGCATTTTGCACTTGTTTAACTACATTAGTTTAGTTTAAAATTGCACATTCAGTTAAACAAGTGCAACTGTGTAGGTATGTCTTGGTCAAAATACTGTTGAGGCAATGTGAAGAAACAGGAAGTGCTGCTACTCCTCTGTTTCTTCTGTGTATAAACAGAGGGTTGCAGAGCTCAGAACTTAAGGGTTGTTAGCTGTAGCGGAGTTGCCGCCAGTCTGGCTCTGCTGGGAGAGTCTCCTTTGTGGAGATAGAGTTTTTCTGCCAGCACAGCTACACCAACTTTACAAATGGCATAAGCTAAGCCAAAAAAGCCTTCCTCTGTCGCACTCAACAGCCTCCTCAGAGGTGTTTGTAAAAGGGTGTTATCTTTCTCACATGCACAGTTATGCCAGCAAAACTCTGGAGAATAGGCCTGGGATGTCCCTCTCATGGGCACCTTGTTTGTTTTTTTTTTTTTTTTTATCAGCTTCATAACTGAAAATGATGCATTTGTCTGAAAACTATCTGCTTGTTGACCAGGGCCTTGCATTCAGCCAGTCTTGTTCTGTTTAGATGTAGCATGGTAACAAAGCAAGAAGGAAAATAAGCATCCCCTGGCATCAGGTTCGCAGAGCTAGCACCCGATACCACCATAGTAATTGTCTCTAAGTCACTGAACCAGTTAATAATGGATGTTAAAAACCTTCCAACATAAAAGTACCACACTTCTCAGCTCTACTCAGACTTGTAGCATGGTTTATCCTGTTAGCACCCTGAATGTCTTAGTTATTGCTGACCATGCTTATATGACCAACTTACTGTTCCTGGCAATGGTACCATTGAGCATTCCATACTGCTTTACACTGGCTGTCTCCTAAACTGGAATTAGTGTAGTTGTGTCTGAGCAGTGCCTAAGGAAGGCTAATTGGCATGTGAATCAGCAATACTAATTAGATTATCCAAAGTGATGTTCAAATGCAGCTATGCTGTTTTCAGTTTAGGAGCAGCCTGTCTCAGGCAGCACAGTATGCTTGCCAATTTCACTACTGATATGAGAGGAAATTGAGAACTCTGATACAGGGTGGAAGGGGAAAAGGAGTGTATGTAGAGCCCTCAATATGGGGGAGGGAGTTGCTGAAAGTCCTTGAAATAGAGGGGAGTAGAAGGTTGTCACACAGAAGCTAGCCCTCGGTAACAGAGACTTCCAGGGAGTTCCTGATATGCATGGTGAGCTTGGTTCACAAAGTATGCAGATCACCAAATTACAGAGTATACATGCATCATACATCAGAGTGATGAAGAGTGGGTGTTGTTCTGGTTTGCTTATGCTATGCATTTGGTAAGTGTATTTATAATAGTTTTATTGCTTCCTCTGGACAGTCGGTTTTCCTTGTCTGTGTAAATCGGTGGTTCTCAACTTTGTTAGGCTCAAGGCAACCCTCGGAAAAAGCCAGCTCTTACTTTTCATTTATTTTTTGACTACATAAAAATAATAGAGCGGTTCTTCTATTGCGAAGAACTCAGAAAGACCACAACAGACGGAATGTATTTGACACTGTATATTCCTCTTTGAAATCTTTGGGTTTATCTTCCAATCATGTTTGTAAATCTAATTATGCTAACATTGCATGGTACTCCTGAAAGGGTCTTATGGCACCCCAGGGGACCTGAGCACCCTGGTTGAGAATCACTGGTATAAATTTTTCATGGAGTGAGAGAGAGGGACTGCATTTAGAACTTGATTGTGAAGTCACTAATGTTGGTTGGGGCCTTGCAGAGAGAGAGATCTGAGAGTTTTTACATGCTGAAACTTGCTTTTGAATTAGTGTTACTTTTATAAAATACTTTTGGAATGTCATTCCTTTCACTGGAAATGAAATGTTTCTTCACTTCTGTCTCCTAAAATGGCTTTATTTATATTACAAAATCCGTTCTTACACCTGTATAGCAATTGTTAGTACCGGTTGTTACACAGTAAACAAAACAGAAATAGAAGCGTTTTTGATGGGGGCGGGAACACAAAAATCCCAAACCAAGTCACTATCTCCCAAAGAAGATAAGGAGGCAGGCAGTTTTGTAAAGGACACTGTCATTTGGAGATGGCTTGTTTCATGCCTGAAGCACTGGAGGTCTGGATGTGTTTCAGATAAATTTTCTGATGCAGTTACACTAGGACAAATATGAAAAACCTTCTCAGTGTTGAGAGGACCTGAGAAAGCAGGGAAAGGAATAAAGGGAAAAAAAGTTGGAATGAGAGCTCAAAGAAGTTGAATATATGTACTTCTTATTTAGTGATCCTTGTGCTAGCTATGTGAAATACACTGGTTTTGCAGAGTTAGTATTGTGTACAGGTTTCTGTTGATTTATGCGAGTTCAATTTATGTAAATCTACTCTTATGTGATGACCCTTTTGTACCTGAAATTCATTATATGCAAGGTAAATTCACATATATGTGATTGGCATAGACTGATCTTATGCGATCAGGATAGGTGTGCTCTGCCCTTCCCCAAGCAGGTAAGTCTGAGTTTGTGAGGGGAGGGGAGGGGAAAGGGCGGTGCGGCCAGGCCCCACTCACCTGCCCTTGAAGAGCCTGGTGCTGCTGTTGGCCTGAGTTTGCAGTGGGTGCTGGCCCCAGCTTGCTGTCATCCTGCTGCAGGTAACTGCCCATGTGCTGCAGCCCTGGCAGCGGCATGCAGCCGCTAGGCAGCACTGTGCCCTGAACCCCCGGCATGGTGAAGCCCAGCAGCTATAAGGAGGCAGCTCCCAGGGCTGCAGCAGGGGCTGCAGCAGGGGCAGGAAGCTGCCTGCAGCCAGACAAGAGCTCGGGCTGCAGGCTTGGGCTGGCGGCTGTACCAGGCTCTTCCTAGTGCTCGGGGTAGGGTGAGTGGGGCTGCTGAGTCTGCTTGTAGCTTCCAGGCTCTGCCACGCCAGGAGGTTTGGGGTATGGTGCCCACGGTGCCTCAGCTGCCAGCAGCTGCTGGGCTCCTCTGTCCCCAGCCTGCTTTTGTCCTGCTGCAGGAGGCTGCCCTCTGCTGCTGAAGCCCTGGGAGTGGTGGATGCTGCCTGTTTGCAGCCGCTGGGCTCTGCCATGCTGCGGGGTTTGGGGCATGGGGCCCCGGAGGAAGCAGAGCCTTGCAGGGCTTGGGGCACAGTGCTGCCCAGCGGCTGCAAGCTAGCAGCGCCTCCCACTCCCAGGGCTGCAGCAGGGGTGGGCAGCCGCCAGCAGCAGGATGAGAGCAGGCTGGGGATAGTGGCTGTGGCAGGTTTAGGCCTGCGCTTTTGGTGGGGTGAGTGGGGCTGCTGCCCACCCCGAGCATCATGAAGAGCTGGGTGCTGCCCCTGCTGCAGCCCCGGGAGGGGCAGATGCCGCCTGCTTGCAGCCACCATGCCCCTTTCCTCATCTCTTTCCTAGCCCCAGCCTCACTCCCTCCCTCCTTCACTGCCCTGAGAAAGCATCCCTATCTGTTTCATTGTAAAATGGGTTCGCTTTATGCGAATTTGATTTATGTGCTGCTCCCTGGGAACGCATCTACTGCAGAAATTGAGGGAAACCTGTATTTCACTTATTGCAGTGGGGAGTTATATAAGTAAGACATTATGTTTTGATTTATTTACACAAAGCAGTTACCCATTGATTAAAATGGAGTAGGGAAGAGAACAGAAGAGTTTGATGGAGAGGAGGGTTCAAATAAAATTTGAAATAAGAGTCTTGAGATTAAGGAATCCAGGAGTGTATTTATGAATGGCAAGAACTACAGGGAAAGCTTGTGTACCAAGATTTGGCTCCTAAACTGATGCAAACACATGAGAATTTTGGTTTGTCTTTGTTTTAAAAAACAAGTAATAAAACCAAACCAGTTCTCCTTTGAACGACTGTCTTTGTGTATGTTCTACAGTAGTTGTGTGTGCATTTCATGCTCTAGCTCCTGGGCCCTGCCTGTCCTTATGTCTTGCCCAAAGAGCAGAGAAGTGGTGTACACCTACTGTGCCTCAGCTTCTCTTGGCTTGAGGCAGAATTTGTGCTGTCAGCTACAGATTGCAGAAAACTCTTTACTACTTAGAAAGTTTAGGTAGTTCTCTTAGTTATGTCATAGGATCATAGGAAGGTGGGGCTGGAAGAGTCCATGGGAGGTCACTTGGTGCAGCTCTCTGCTCAAGGCAGGATCATCCACAAGCAAACCATCCCAATCAAATATCTGTCTCGCCTGCCCTTGACGATTTCGGAGGGTGGAGATTCCATTACTTCTTTAGGGAGCCGGTTCTAATGTTTGGCCGCCCTCATAGTTAAAAAGTTCTTTCTAATCTCCATACTTCCTCTGTTGGAGTCTGAGGTTATTGCTCCTGTTCTTGTCCCCTGTAGCCACAGGAAAGTCTATCTCCATCCTTTTTATAATTGCCCTTTGGGTATTTGAAACTATTTTCAGATTCCCCCTTCTTTCTTCTTCAGACTAATCCTAGTTTTTTCATGTCACCCTCTAGCCATTTTTGTTGCTTTCTGCTGGACTCTTTCCAGTATGTCCACATCTTTTTTTTGAAGTCAGTGGGGTTAATGCCCATTGGCAGCCGGTATTTTGAAAGAATAGGAAAGAGAAGAAAACAAACAAACTGATGCAGAATGCCTCCTGTAGTCATCTGTCTCCTGGCATGCCTCCTATAGTCATCTGTCATGAACCAAAGCACCTCCTTCTGCAAATTCAGGACCACTATCCTCCCTGAAGCTCCTTATATCGCACAGCCTGGACAATGAATGGCTCTTGGAGGTAGAGTGAATGGTCCTACTTCTCACTACACCAGGTATTGGTAACACATGACTTACAAGCTGTATCCGGTCCACAAAGCCACTGGATCTGGCCTGCCCAGCTGGAAGACTCTGCTTTGCCTGCACCTGTGCTGGGCAGCAAGGCTGTGCCTGCATTGCTGCTGCTTCTCCCCACCTCCTGCTCCCCAGCTGGTGGGGGATGGATCTGGGGCGTGGAAGCTTTCAGTTGCGTCTGAGCTAAAGCTGGAAGGAGTGGTGCATGGAGAACTGGCAGTATTGTGGGCACAGTTTTCAGCTGCCCAGCTCCTCCACAGCTCTCCCTTGGGTGGAGGTGCCCAGGCAGGGGGAGTGATGGCAGCTGCATGGATGATGCAGTTCCCAGCTGCCTGTCTCTGGCACAGCTCCCCAGAACTGAAAGCTGCTCTTTCAGCTCAGCCAGGGGTTTAGAAAAGTGGTGCTGGCTCCAGCACAGCTCCCAGCTTCTTGGCTCTGACACAGGTGCAGGCAACATCCCCCCCTTGCACTTCCCTTGCTTCTGATCCACCTCCAAAGCCACCCAGCTGGCACCAGACCAGAGCCAGGTTGTTCCAGCCCATGGTTTGAAAAGGTTGCTGGCCCCTGTCCTAGTAGGAAAACCTCAGTGAGACAGGCTTGCTTGCAAAATGGACAAGATATTCTTCCTGATACAATACAAGGATCTAAAACTATAAAAGAGATTAATATGTGGGCCTTAGCAGAGAAGAATGAAGGAGTTGTCTTTTCCACCCACCATTTACCAAATGTGTCTCTGATTGTTAGGATAGGCTAAGGTATAGACCCAGGTGCTTACAAGAGCACATTCTGCTATAGCTGAAGCAATGCTTGCACCTTTGATGGAAGCAATCCATAGTAAGCATTGGCAAAGTGAAGACAAATATTTGCCAGGCATTATGCCATCTCTGAAGTCTCTAGTTGCATGCTGCATTAGTCAAAGCAGGGCTTTAGTTGCTCTTCTCCTAGGACTCCTAGATCTCCCTTTTTGAAACAACTGCTGCTTTGGAGTCATCTTAGTAGAACGGGCATATAGAGCAGGGGTGAGCAAAATGGCAGATCGGGCCTGTGGCAAACTCCATTTCCCAGCAGCCCATGTCTGCATTGCTGTGGCTAGTTTCCATGGAAATCCCAGAAGTGGCAGAGCCTGATGGCACAGGCCAAGGTTTCCATGGGGAGCTGCTCTGGGGCCGGGGCTGGGATCGTGCAGCAGCGATGGGGTGGTCCAGAGCCGCAGCAGAGCTGTGATCGGCTGCCTGTGCGCCCTTGCCTGGAGCCTATGGGCAGCAGATCGCAGCTCTGCTGCATCTCTGGACCACGCTGTCACCGCTGTAAGATCCTGGGCCTGGAGCAGCTCCCTGCCCTGCCACATGCCCTGCCAGCACTGCTGGGGTTGGTCTCCATGGATACCCTGGCCCTGGCTTTTTTGGGGTTTCTAGGGAAACCAGCCACAGCGACAAGAGCAGGGGCTGCTGTGAAGTGGAGTCAGCGGTGGGGAGGGCAGACTTTGTCCACCCCAATATAGCCCATGGCTGGAAGGAGAAAGGGAAGTTGGGAGCAGCTGGAGTTCTTGGAGATGAGCTGCCGGGCCCTTGTACCCTGCTCTCCATTCTCTCTCGAAGTCCTGTGCACGGGGGTTTCCTTGGCCAGGGGACACGGAGGTGCAGCAGCTCTGCCAGGGTGTAGAGGGCGTGAGCAGCGGCAGAGACCGCATGCCCTGTCCTGGCAGCAGCAGCCGGTGTGTGCAGCCCCCAACTCCAACCCGAGGCAGACAAAGCAGCCGCTCCTTCCTGGCCGAGGTGGGGTGAAGCATCTCAGTGCACTGAGAGGGCCTGAAAATGAGAGGACTAAAAGCACAACATAGGCACAAGCCGAAGAGATTGTGATTGTCAGGGTACCTTTTCCTTGGGTTTTTCCCTGCGTGGTTCGAGCTGGGGATACGGGGAAGGTGGTGAACGAGGAGCTCAGACTGGAACAAACGCCGGGCAAAGAAAAGGCGAGGAGTGGGCGCACTTAGAGATGCAGAAGCGGGACTTGGGACCGGAGAGGCCCAGCAGTGGCTGCCCCGGAGTAGCCGTGGCTGACCCGAGGGACAGGCAGGGCACGAAGGCGGGCGCCCACAACGCCGCTCACTCGGGGCCAGGCCGGGCAGGAGCGCGGGGCCCCGCGGACGAGCCGAGGGCAGCGGGTCTCGCAGCGGCGCTGCGCTGGGAGGCGACAAGGGCTGGGGGCAGCGCCGGGCCAGGGCTTCGTTCCTCCTGGCGGAGCCGATTGTGCAACGCGCCCGGGCCGGGGCGGGGCCGGGCTGCGACTGCTGTCCCTGCGCATCCTGCTGCCGCGGGGGCGGCGCCGCGCGGAGCGCCGCGCTTTCTGCCTCGCTCCGCTCGGGCAGCAGGGCGGGGCCTGCCCCGGGCAGAGCCGCTGGGGCTGAAATCTCGGGGCGTTTGGGGGGGTT
>NW_017728907.1:35633906-35640695 GCF_001723895.1 Crocodylus porosus | reverse complement strand
CTGGAACTTGCATGAAGGTGCGGTTTGTTGTTTTGTTGTTAGTATAATTCACCTGCAGTCTATCAGTTGTGGTTAAAGCAGAAAGATGGAGTGCACAAGAGGAGGTACGCTAGAAATGAGTATTGAGCATGGATTTGTAAGGAGCTTGGTGGTATGCATTATGGATTATGTACCAGGTTTATTGTAATTATTGTTGGATTTCTCCTGTTTGAATAAGGGTAGAGCCTAGATTATTGGAATCCTTAAAATACCATATTTTCTTGCATATATCTGTACCTTTCCCCTGAAACCAGCTGGGGAAAATTGGTATGCATGTTATAGGTTGAAGAAAAAGACTTCTCGCTAGTTTGGAAGTTTGGGAGGGAGGGGTGGAGCAGCAGTAGTGTTAATTGCCATGGCTCTGGGAACCAAGGCAGTTAATGCTGCCCCCACTCCCTGCTTGTGCCCCCTCACCAAATTTCTGGACCCACGAGGAGTCCCCCTCCCAGTCACTTACTGGATTGGGACTGTGCACAGGGTTGATCTATAGCTGGACTCTGCATCTGACCCAGCATGTGGCATGGGTCGGTTCCAGAGCCAGTGAACAGTCCAAGTCTGGGACCATGAGTAGCCCTGGAGGCAGTGTGCAGAACTGAACCAGGTACACAGACCTGGAGCCTGCATACTGGATCAGGCCCCACCAGGCAGTATAGCCCAGCACTGGTGTGCCAAATTGGGGCCCTGCCACAGTGTGCTGGGTTAGGACCCACCCCAGAGACCCCAGACCTCTGGTACTTACCCAAACTGCAGGGTAAGATTTTTTTTGTTTGTTTGTTTCTCCACTTCTTGGGGCCTCCCAAAATTATTTGGAGGCATATTATACACAAGAAAATATAGTAAGTAGAAGGACAGCAGCAGAAGAGGTTGTGCAGGGTGTTGACAGTGTGTTTAATTTGCTGCAGAATGGCTTTCCAGACAGCTGTGATATGTTGACACCCAGGTTTTCAGAAGTTTATTTTCTTTACTTTCACACAGGAAGAGCCCAGTTGTCTGCAAGGCTGGCCAACATGAGAGACTGATTTTCAGCAGCTGGATTTGCATCTCCCTGCTCCCAAAGCCTGTTGAAGCCCACACCAGGTCCAACTGAAGCCAGAGGAGGAAAGTGTACAGCCTGATCAGGTACAGAGTGCCTTGGGGAAAGAAAAATTGTCTGGTTTTCAGATGCTGAAAACCTTCAGTGCCTGTTTGAATCCTGCAACCACTTTTATGCATATAGTTTTTTCTATGGAATTGTTGCTGTCCATAGCCTTAAATATAAAGCTATGAAGTATTCTGGTGTGTAGATCTCTAGTTTTTGAAGAAGTATCTTATTAAATCCACAATGAGGTTTTTTCCCCCCATTCCATATGGTGGGGGAAAAAAACCCTTGTATTCAAGTACAAGGGGGAGATGGGGGCAGGCAGCTGCTACGCTTCAGCTTCAGCCCTGAGCTCGGGTGAGAGCATGGGCGACTGCTGCCTCCAGATCCTCGGGGTGGGGGTGGGCATGAGTGGCCAAAAGCTTTTGAGGTGCCACAAAACACGTGTGCACATTTGTCTGGATGCACCCTATATGTGGCGAATTATAACAAATGTATACTTTTTTCCATGTGTAGAATCTATTAATTGGGGTGGGGGAGGATCATCTGTAGATTTGTATAAAAATGGTATTTGCTCTGTGTGCATGTGTGTGAATCTGTCGATATCAATATATATAGATATATGTTTTTTTAGAAGGGGTCCTATACCTAATAATATTTTTGGTCTTGTGTACTTTTTCTATGGTTTTCCGAGTATGTTTTAAACATTTCGGTGTCTATTTTTTCATTTATTGATTTGTTTGTTGTGAACATCTATGTTCTATTTGTCAAAGACTAACCCTTATGTTTTCAGTTTAATTTACTCTTAAATATAATTATTATACTTGCGTGTATAGGGACAGAAAGGCAAACTTCTTTCTAGTCTGCATTGAGGAGACTTACTGGAAAGAAATGGAGAAAGCTTGATTAATTTAATTGGTGAATTATGAACCAGCATTCATTTGATTCAATGATTAGTTTTCTGCCTTTAAAGGGAAGAAATAATTGCTAATTCTCTTAGAAGGGTTTCTCCTGTGGAGGGCCTTTGTTATGGAATCTGAAGGAAGCTAGTAGCTCTTTGTAAAATAGGTGCATAGTAGGATGAAGGGGATTACTGAAGCATTACTAGAAAATGTATGTCTATAGTTAAGGCCTTATGTACTCAGCAGACAAGCTGACCTAAATTCTGCAGCAATGGACCCTAGTTTCTACAAATTGAAAATTCTGTAGCAGATTTGGGTAAAAAATTTGAGATTAATGTTGAAAGATGTTTAGTAATGCAGCTTATGTAATGATTTTTTTTCATATAAAAATCAGTTGATTTTACTCTGTCCTTACATTTTCCATTTTTAAGATATACAAGTTATTGTATAGATTAAGGGATTCTGCATTATGGAACCTGTCACTGGAAAAGCATGAAGCTTTTGATGCTAGATGAGCAATACTTAGCTCTTCTTACACCTGAGTAAATTTGGGATTATATTTATTAACATGTTTTGTTAATTATTGCACTGGTCATATTTTTTTTTAACAGTGTTGATACTTAGTTCTTACATCCAAAACCCACATTTTAATAGCCTGTTGAGATGAGTGGATTTGGGAAGACTGTGTGCAGTGACAAATGTGATGCAAGAATCCAAATACTCAATTGGTTTATACTGTTTCATAGTTGTGCTGGTCTTATACAGATTTTTTTTTTTTTTGTACTGGTTTATCTGTTTCAAGTGAGAGTGTGATTTCTTATCAGCATGGTTACACTGGCACAACGAAGTGTGGTTCTAGTTATACTAGTGCTGATTTATTCCTTTTCACATAGTGAAATAAACTACTGATTCAAACCCTTATTCTGGAGATACCGTTAATATTTAAAATAGCATTCTTTTGCTGGTATTCGCTTAAACAAGTGAACTGAATATAATAAGCTATACTGGCAAAAGAACTACAAAACAGCACCGAAAGTAAACATTTGCTGGTATGCCTGTGTCATTTGGTTGCTAGGCAAAAATCATACCTCCACTGGTATAGTTCTGCCAGCAATGCTTTTTAAGTACAGACCTAGCCTTATGCTGATACAAATGATCTGAGTGGGACAGGAAGGGAGGGAATGGATATTATTGATATAACTATATTAATATAGCAGTGATATAAAATGGTAAAACATGGATATATAGATGAGACGGCGGGAGGTTTTTCCTGTAAGCATACAGGCTAGAAGTGCATATTTGTTTAAAAAGAGCTTCTGTGGCTGTAGAATTGTGAAACTCCAGTGGAAATAGTAATATATTCAAACTTAGGCATATTTTAATTGATACCACCTTTTAGTGATGGTCTCTTTTAATATGGCTTACAAAAAAAAAAAAAAGGAGCTACCCAGACAAATCTATATGAGTCATTTGTTTTTATTTCTTATTTTCCCCATTTTTTTCTATTGTGACTTCAATGAAGCCAGTATGCAAGTAGTTCCTTGTTTGTTTGGTTTTTTCGTGGCATTTTATTGTCAAAATGTTATTGTTCCTGCCAAGGAGAAAAATAAAACCTAATAGATAGATCTGCTGGTTCATCTGCTATTTCCACCAGTCAGGCATAAAAGCTTATCGATAACCAACTTGAAGTAACTGGTATTCTGAGTCAGCCTCATGTAATCTGTTTATGTAATACCAGTTTTAGTATTGATGGGCTATTTTATTTCATGTGCTTGAGCCATGTGAATTTATGGCTGCATGGAAGAGTGGAAAAAAAAAAGTGACTGTCATTTGTGTTGGGGTGTTTTGCTTGGAAAAAAAACAAAACTAAACTAAAAACTACTGTCCTTGGTGGTGTTGATGCCAGCTGTCAATGAGAGGGAGAGGTAGCAGTGTTAAAGATGCATGGACTTAAAAGTAAAGTTTCTCTTAATCCCTGGAAAAACATGTAGTATATCCTGAATAGATTGCAAATGGCATTTTTTTAGACTCCTCAGGCACTGGTGGACTTTTCATGTTGAAACAGGACTGTGATGTAAATTCAAGTTGCTTTGAAACTGGCTTTGCCTTTACCTGATGTAAAAGACCCACAAAATTATGCAAGATAGCTAGTACCTCTGGTGTAAAATCCTAGTGAAAACTTTACACTGAGTTGTAGCTGTGTCAATGTAAAAGTGTCATTTTTAAAATAATACGTAACTACTTTCTGTCATGATAAAATATAACATTTGTTAAATGGAATTTATCTGTGTTCCTGTTGTTAAACAGAGTTGAACTGTGGCTACTAGGGGTGCACTGATAGAGATTTTTTTGGGCCGATACCAACGGGCAGTTTTTAATGAGCCGTATTGGCCAATACGCATCTGATTGCTGATATGCAGCCGGGCAGCTTAGAGAGCAGCCTCCGGCTGGTAAGTCTGTTGTGGAGGGAGGGGCCAATGGGAGGGAAGGGGGGTGAGTGTGGGGGGCAGATTGAGGCCCCCCCACGGTGAGGGAGAAAGTGGGGCTGGGGCAGTGCAGAGGCAGGCGCTGCACAGCCAGGGTGGGACGGAGGACTGAGCTGTGAGCAGCTTGTCTGGGCAGCACGGGGAGAGGTGGGTGGCTCCTGCCACTGCACTTACCCCGGGATGGCATGGGGGACATGTACCCCTGGATCTGTGCTCAGAGCGGGTAAAGGTGGACTGCTGCTGTGGGCTGGGTCTGGGGTGGTTCCAGGTTGGGCTGTGCTCTGGGTGGGTGGTGGTGGTGCAGAGAGAAGGGCTATGGGGCAGGGCTGCAGCCACCCCAAAATTAGCTGTAGCCCCCCTCCCAGTGCTGCTGCCACCTGCTCCAAGTGTGGCTCAGGCCCAACCCCACCTCTAGGAAGAGGCTGGCACCACTGCAGCAGCCCGCTTTCACCCTGTCTGCAGATCTGGGGGCACCCTCCCTCCACCATGCCCTTCCAGGGTGTATGCCGCAGTGGGAGCTGCATCCCCTGGACAAGCCATTTGCAGCTCTGTCCCACGCTCTGCTCTGGCTGTGCTGCCCCGTCCCATTCCCTCCCTCAATGTGGGGGCCTCAATCTGCCCCTCCCCCCCATACACACACATGCCCCTTCCCTCACAACAGATTTACCAGCCAGACCTGCCTGTTCTGCATGCTGCTGGGCTCGGCTTCTGACTGCCTACATGCTGCGCTACGGCTGCACGCGTGGACGGGGCATTTATTGATGACATCAGCAAAAAAGCTAATTGTTGATAGTGTCAATATTCCTTATATCAGCGCTGATCTGATACGGCAGTGGTTCCCAACCTTTTTTTTCCTGTGGACTGACACGAGCAGGATGGGGTGCATGGAGCCGGCTGCTTCCCTCCTGGAGGCTGCCCTGCTCCTCAGCTTTAACCCCACATGCCCCAGAAGCTGCTCACCCGGGCAGACAGATGGGGGTCTGAGCAGGGGGCTTGTGCTGCAACCCAGCAGCCAACCGTTTACGGCCTGGTGCAGGCTGTGGCCTGCTGGTTGGGAACTTCTCCAATATGGGACCGATGTATTGGTGCACCTCTAGTGGCTACTTGTTTTTTGTTTTGTTTTGTGTTTTTCTTTCTGATGCCTCTTTGGATAATTGAAAATTCATAAGTATTTTCATGACAAAGTTGACAGATCCCATGCTTAAGAAGGTAGATATAACCTTCACCATTTTCTCTCGATTTGCCCATCATATCTGCCTAATTAGTCTTATCTGAGCTGAGCTTTATCCAGGCAGCTAGTTCTTTATGTCTAGATTTGGGTCAACCGCTGGGAAACTATACTGACTACAGCATGAGATGAGACAGGAACATAACTGTCATCAGCAAACTGATGGTGTCATGTCAGCATGTGCTGTGAATCAAAATGTGTCAGTTCTCCATCTTTACTTGCATACAACACACCCCTTATATTTGAACAGCAGAATGAAGAAGAAAAAAGTCCTTGAAGATACTGGTATATATATTATTTTCACAGGGCAAATGCAGGCAGCTGCAGTTGTGGGGGAGCAAAACTCTGTGGCTACTCCGTTCCCATGTAGTGCAGGATACCACCAGTGCTCCTGGCTGAGCCAAAAATACCTAACCTCTATTCTCTTTTTGAGCTTAGCTGCGTGGGCAGCCAGCTGTGCCTGTCAGCTTCTGAAACATGAGCTTCTGCCAGAGTAAAATAAAAGTGTTCATAGTCAGCAGCTAGGGAGCCCCCTATGCAGCACATTCAGTGGTACTTTCTCTTTTCCCCAGCAGAAGAGAATGTGCAATAACTACTGTTACTGTAATTTTTCATTTAAAATGTTCATCCTTATTTCTAGCATCTGATTTTTGGGGACAAGTTGCCCGTTGTATGTACGAAAAAATACAGTAATTCTACCAGTGTAATTGTGTGGGGAGCCCTTCAAAATGTGCCTGTTCACCCCTAATCCTCAGCGTGATATAGTTTTAAAAAAATAGGTATAACAAAGGATGTCAAAATGTGGTCATTCTTTCAAATTTTGCTCCTGGTATCAAGAAATGTATTATAGGGTATGGGGGCCATCAGAATGTGTCCTCTTTGAGGCCAGAAGTGAAAATTCTGGGGCAAATTTTGATGGACTCCCCATACTTGTCAACATGAAGCCTTCTCAGGGCCTGATTTATGATGGCTGAAATAGAGGGCAAAAGGCAGGATAAGAGCAGGGGACTCTCAGGGTATGTCCAGATGAGCGCGCACGTGCCTCTTGCCCTGCCT
>NW_017728907.1:35626300-35633446 GCF_001723895.1 Crocodylus porosus | reverse complement strand
GGCTGCAGCCTGGGCCCTGCTGCCCCCCCTGTTGCCCTGTGATGCCTGGGGTGCTCTATCAGGAGTTCCCGGAGACCCCTCACCCCTGCTTCAATGGTAAGCAGAGGCTTTTTTCCCCCATTTTTTCCTGTTTTTTTTTTTCTCTCAGTTTTATGATGATGTCTGAAGTTGTGGGGTTAGTCATGGGGGGCTGGGGGTGCGATGGCTGCCCAAATATCTGGGCAGGGAGCACACATGTAGTGCCGTACAGAGGCCAACCCTGCAACCACAGTTCACTGGCTGCTGGCCCAGAGGGGCAGATGCCTCTACTGGCTCTGCAGTCCTCATCTGAGTCTGGCTGGTGCATAGCAGGTCACAGCCAGGCAGCAGCCCCCACTGCTGCAGTGGGGAAAGGGTGCAGGGAACTCTCAGGGCTGCTTCAGCAGTCCAGCTGGCACAAAGTGTAGTGTCCCCAGGTACCAATTGGCTGGGCCCCAGAAGCTCCTGATAGCTGGTAGCCCTGAGCTACTTGCCAGGGTGGGTTTTTATGCTGCTGGGGCCAGGACAGGGCAGCTTTTTATACTGCTGGGGACAGCACAGGTTCTGGCCCCAGGCTCTAGCTCCCCCTGGCTGATGATCCGGGAGGAGCCAGGCAGGGTTATTTTGCCCCCAGTGGCACAATTTGCTCCGCAACAAAGTGCACGTCCAAGCATGTGCGCTGAGGCAAAAAGCCCCGGCTCAAATTTGCACTTCTATTTGAGCTGCTTACAAGTGCACGTGCTTGAATGTGTGGATGCACTCTCAGAGGTTTCTTTGTGCATGGGCACATTCAAAGGGATTAAGTTTGCGTGTATTCTTTAGCAAGGGGGGCATGTTGTGATTTGAAAAATGAGGGGATTGGGAAACTATTGTGGATTTTTTGTTTTTAGGTAGCAGGCTAGCATAGTTTTTAAAAGAATATTTTGATGATGTTGGAATTCTGTTATAGTATTATGTATTTAATATATTTAGAACCATGTTACAGGAAACTCTTAAACATTAATTTAATGAACATGCTTTTCTCCCTTTTTATTTATTACTTGAAGTGCTAGTATTTTTTTTATTGCAACATTGTGCAGCCTGAAGCAGTTTTGATGCTCGTAATCATTTATCTGAACTCTTAAGTGCTTAACAGTCACAGTGTCCATGTCTTAATTTATGAAATATCAAGTCAGATAAACAAAAGATCTCTCTTACGTGATGTTTTACTAAATGTTTATAACACTGACTTCTAGGACCGTTAAAGTTTTACATTGGTCTAATCAATTAGTTCCTTTTTCTATCGCTTTCCTTCAGCTCACTACTTTCTATAGAGTTCAGAGTTAAAATAAGTTATGGTGTGTTCAATTTCTGCCACCTTTCATGTTCAAAATGTGATGCCATTCAAACTAAGAATCAGAAAGACATATTTGCAGACACAGTATGTTAATCATCATTATGATTACTTCTCAGTAAAGCATTCTCTACTTGAAACTTCATAAAAGCTAGAGAGGCCTGTTCTGAAACTCTCAGCAGTTAAAGAAAAACCTGTCTGTTCTATATGGAAATCACCCTGCAGGAATAGCAAATTTAAAGGCACAAGCGTTTTGGGGGCTTGAGCGGAAAAGCAAAAAAGAATAGAAAATTAGATCTGTTTGAAATGGCTATCAAGTATGTGGATGCTAGATTCACCAGACAGGAACAACTATTATATTCCTGGTTTCAGTGCTTTCACTTAATCCAGTGTCCTTCTGATTTAAATAAAATTATTATTATCATCATCATCATTACCATTGTTGCTGCTACTATACTGCCACTTCAGTGGTTTACTTGCAGGACAGCCAATGATATTTTAAACACACACATAGATATTCTTTTTTAAAAAATCATTTGCTGTAATGCAAACTTTGAAATGATCTTTCTCTGTGAGCTGTTCCCTGTATACATGTGGCACTATACTGGCATTGGGATCCACCCAGATGTAGCTTGTTGCAGAGTGAAGGCTTTATTAACTATCCTCCCTGTTGAATGAGGCATACAGATTATACTAGTTTGTTGTCAGAAACTTTTTACACTACAGTAAGTTATTTTAGCCTTCTAGAGGTCATTTACACATTCACAGTGAGGGAAGCTAGTGCAGAACTGGAGTGGTTGTATGTTCTTCTCTAAGCATTCTCAAAACTGTTTAGAACTTCTCCATTTTTTATGGACATTACCTGTAATTTATGTTGTGCTCTGCCCTCTTAATACAGCTACCTGAAGCTGTTGAAGCATGGCCTTTAGTGAATATTCTTGTCTTTATTATCGATATCTGCAGCTCTGGCGAGTGCATTGTCTCTCTGGATATGGTTACTGCAGCTTAAATTGAAGGGAGGGTATGTGTGTGAAAAAATGTTACTTTTGCTAATACAATTGTATGCATTAGGTTATTGATTCCCAAAGGGGATGCGGTAGTATGCTAGTGTGTCATCAGTGACGGAAGTGTGCTGAGAGATCCCCCTGTGGGTGAATGTAAATTCTCTCCTTCCCCATCTGGCGTGGTGTGCCTACCCTAGCTACTCCAGGAGCACCTGCGGCTGTTCCTTTGGGGGCTGCCAGTGCTGCTTCTGCCTTTCCCTGCCCCTAGGCATCCCCTGTTCCTCCTTTGTCCTTTTCCCCTCCCCTGCCACGCTCCTGGCGTCATGTTAGCTTGCAAGCAGACTTGCATACAGAACTCAGTTTGTTGCCTCTGCTCGTCCCGTATTCTCAGGGCTGGCAGTAGGGGCCACAAGGGTTGTTGGCAGTATGAGAAATCCTGTTGGAGTAGTCTCGGCAAAAGGGCTGCATATGTGCCCTGAGGTGCAGACCACGGGTCAGGAGGGGCAGACAGTGGAAAGAGCAGGGCACAGCAGGGTGAGTTCCTGGCCTTGTTGCCTTTAAGTGGCATCTAAAATAGTGATTCTCAACTTTTTTAGCCTCTGTGCCCCCTCCATATCTTTTCTAAATTTAGATTTATCTAGTAATTTTCACCCAGGGTGCCACAAAACTGAGAAAAGTTATGGAGGAGGCCTTGAGGCTGAAAAGGTTGAAAACAACTGGCTTAGAGACTAATTCTTTGTTTAAAGAAAGATGTATTTGGTGCCATTTGTAACAGTACATCTCACCACTGGTATGATTTCCTTTGGCAGGGGAGTGGAATATAATCTATGTATTGAAAAATAAGAAAATAAGTAGGGTTGAAAGGCAGCTCATGATCTATTCCTCAGCCCCCTACTTGAGGCAGGATCATCTCTGAATAAACCATCCCAGCCACATGTCCTTCTGATCTGGTTTTGAAAACTTCCAAGGATGAAGATTCCATAATTTCTGTAGGTGGCCTGTTCCAATGCTTGACTGCCCTGATAGTCCGAAAGGTTGCCTAATCTCCAACCTACATTTTCCCTGCTGAAGCTTGAGGCTATTGTTCCTAGTCCTGTCCTCTGTGGTCATAGAGAAAAGCCAATCTCCATCTTCTCTGTAATTGCCCTTGATGGATTTGAAGGCTCTTACCAAATTCCCCCTCAGACTCCTTTCTCCAGGCTAAATAATGCTGGTTCTTTCAGCCTTTCTTTGTAAGTCTTGCTTTCTAGGCCCCTAAACATTTTTGTTACTCTTCACTGGACTTCTTTCTAGACTGTCCATGTCCTTGAAGTGTGGGGCTCAGAACTGGACACAGTATTGCAGGCAAGGCCTCACCACCCTTGAATTGAACAAAAACAATCACTTCCCTAGATTTGCAAATGGCACTCCTGTTTGCCAATACCATACTGGGTTGTATTTTTTGCAACAAGAGCATACAGTACTATTGATTTGTATTCAGCTTATGGTCTACTATAAATCCCAGGTCCTTTTCTACAGTACTGCAGTTTAGCTAGTCTCTCTCAACATAATATTTATACACCCTTCCCCCACCACTTTCTGGATGTAAGAGTGAACTATGCAGCCAGTTGTAATGCAGAGAAATGTGTCTCAGGTATCAAAAGTTTGGGAAACACTGTTATGCTGTGTAAGGGAGTAGAAGAGCTCTCATTGTTAAATCAGGCTTGTAATGATGAATGTTAGAGATGCTGTTTCTACCTTTCTGTTAAAGGAACCTGTTCTGTTAAACCTTCCATCTGAAACGTTAGCTAAATTTGTTACAAGCAACAATTAAGAGGTTTGCTGAAAGAAAAAGCATTTTCTTTTTTTTCCCTTTCCATTTTGATACCTTTATGTATAGTATATTGGACTGGCTTTTTTTTGCAGTATTCCGTTTCCATTGTTTTTATGGGCCTTTTCACTAAGCACTGTGGTAAGGAGAAAGGAAAATATGAGGAGGAAAGAACTTTTTTATTATTTTGTGCTTGTTCTGTGATATACAGAATGACCTTATTGCAGACTCCAAGCCTGTCTGTGATGTGAATGTTTAATAATAATAAACCACAGAAAACTGGCAAAGAAGCTTTGTGGGCAGGTGTAATGTATGAAATAACTTCTAATTCATTCTTTGGGATTGACTAGATCTCAAGGTGATAGTGTTCCTTTCAGTTTTAGTTCAGATATTTGCAATCAAAATGGCATTTTATGCTAATATGTGTTACTAAACATCCAACATTTACTGTTACTTGATCCATGTTTTCTGTACATTAATGCTGCATACATTCTTCATGCATACATTTATTTGTTTTTAAATATTAATATAATTTAAAATAAACCCCAGTCATAGTCCTGATTCCTTTAGGAATGTTAATCTCAATTTACACCCAGAAATGCTGTAGCAGAAAAAGGTCTGTAGCCTGGTGAAAGAGAGAGCTGCCCGTAATTAAGGACTTGTATAAGATGGTGTGGGGAAAAAACAGTTATCAGAACTTGACAGTGATTCTTAAACTGTTCAACAAAACAGTTTCCTTCCTTTTCTCTGAATAGGTGACTTATATATTCATTATATATTCTAAAATTGTAATGCCTGCCTCAAGTGGCCTTGAGGGGATGAGGGGATTCTTGGCTTTTGAGGTTTATTAATCAGAGTTGATGGAACTAAGCACAGCTGTAGGGTCATGGATTTTTTAAAGAGAGAACCTGTTAACTATAATCTAGATGACCTTTTCTTCAGTTCTGGTTGACCTTAAGATAAGCTATTTCAAGTGATCTTCTGCCAGTGAAACCAATTATTTTTGCACTTTAAATAGAGTGGGCATGGATTGATGTATTGAGGGTTAAAAGATTGTGTGCAAGTATGTGCTGGCTGAAAATGTTTTTTAAAATTTGAATGATTTAATAGCTTATTGTTACCAGAGTTTCCTTCATGTCTCTTGATGTATCATCTGCCATATTAAAGTGTACATAGGGGGTCTTTCTTCATTTGGTAGCATTGTACGGAACACAAGGAATATACAGCTTGTTTTCAGAACAGGCCATTGCTGTCTGCAGTAGCTGACTCACAGCTGTTTTGCAAGCAGACTTGCCTGTTCTTTCATGCGGTTCTGTTTTTCTTGGGTTTTTTGTTTTTGATTTTGTTTTTTTCTGAATTCTTGTTAATTTGGGTGTTTCCTTGAGTTGTACAGTGCTTTGGTGACAAAAACTGGTTTGTTTGGGTAGTGTCTAATCTCTTATGCATGGTTGGTATTCAGCCTAATTTGATATCATTAAGCATGTAATATTTGCTTGCTTTGTTCCTTTTTTCTTTGTGCCACTTGTTTATAAGGTAAAGTGTTGTGCATGAACACTTCTCTACAACTACTGTTTTGCAAAGTTCATAATATTTGGGGCTTTTTAGTTAGTTAGTTATTTTTGTTATTTGGTTAACTTTTTCTGGTTTTGTCAGCTTCTCCTTTATTATGCACAAATTGCAAAATATTTGATTATCACCTATGTTGGAGGTTAATTGACTTAGGTTTTTCATTTTGCATCTTACCCATATCATTCCTCCAGTGATTCAGGGAAAGCTGTAGAATGGGGTTTGAAACTATGTGCGTGGGGAAGAGCTCAGAAAAGGAAAAATTAAAAGCACAGTCCCTAGAGTTTGCAGGACTCTATGCGTATTTTTTCATAATAACATTATTTGCCCATTTCTAATACAGCACTTCCCGAATTGTAAAACTGGAATTCTAGTACAGGGTTTTAAAATCCAGGTTTACAATTTGATAACACCTGGTCTTTGGATGGAATGTATATCCCTGTGATCAACTGGTCTATTAATCCCAAAGCCTGTAATTTATACTCTTTAACATTGCTTTAATACAGGCTTTAAAACTTCATTTGCATGGCTTTGACTTTCCTTTTCATCCAAAAAAAAAAAAAATCTGGGGGTCTGATTGTGAAAATAAATTTTCAAACATGCTCTGGATTGTAATTCACTACAGGTATCTTGACTGTGCAGATGTCTGGTACTTCTGCTCTGCTGTGTCTTCTAGCTTGTAAAAGCAGAGCAAAATTAGTAAATTTGGTTAGTTTCAGTGATGTTATTGAGAATGTTAGGGGCAGCTGTGAAGCCAACAAGAATTGTTTAATTTCGTGCTGTTGCTTGAGAAAGCTATAAGTAGCAATAGGGACAGATGCTAAACTTGTTTACAGGAAACCTATGAACTAAAAAACCTGATAAAGAAACCTAGCAGCGGCCAATCTTCTCCTGCTTCTCACCTTTACCTATATCTACAAAGTGGAGAAGGTAGTAATAACAAGTATTGGAGACCACTGTCTCATGAGAGAGACTATAAAAGAGGGGTGACATAATGCTGTCTCTTTCCTTCCTCACCTCTTCCTTTCCTTTCTTGTAGCAGTGGCTTAACTACAATAGGGTGACTAGGGTAGCTATGACTTAGGGTGGGGCAGGGAGAGAAGATAAAAAAAAAAACAGTTGCCATCACAGCCACATGATCATATCATTGATGCCTGGAAGTTGCTGCTGCCCCTGTGTGTGGTGTAACAGGACCTGTGCCCCAGTGGTGGCTGCAACACCCCCTGCTGGCTGCTGCACTTAGTAACCAAATTTCTAACCTAGCGCTTTATGAATTGATTCATAGATTTCATAGACATTAGGGCTGGAAGGGACCTCGGGGGATCATCGAGTCCAGCCCCCTGCCCAAAGGGCAGGAAGTCAGCTGGGGTCATAGGATCCCAGCAAGATAAGCATCCAGTTTACTCTTGAAGGTG
>NW_017728907.1:35614569-35626289 GCF_001723895.1 Crocodylus porosus | reverse complement strand
ATATAAATTAAGCTATTAGTCCTTAGTATTATTTTAGCTGCACAGAGATCTTTACCCAATGGAGGCAGGAAACAGTTCTTGTACAGACTCAAAATGTGGATCCTTCAGCTGTCAGCTGGGTGGCAGGATGGCTTGGTCTGGACTGCACACGCTTTGCTGGCTGGCAGTTCTCTCTGGTTCTTATATGGTTTAATTGTATAGCTTCAAAGCATTTTTCCTTGATGGTTAATCAATTAGTGTAGGAACAAACAAGGAGGAAAAAGTTGGTTATCATAACACAAGTGTTAATTCCCTGGCTCCTGTGTTGGATTTGTCTAGGTGTGAAAACTGTCTTTTTTTCCCCTGCAGCCCCTGCAATTATAGGTTAATTTACGGGTTATGGGTCTCAGTGGTCCACTAGGATCCTTAGAGGTGTCATCAAATCTGTCTTTGGGTATTTGCATATCAGTGGGGCAAATTTGCAGTGGTTTATAGTGGTGATTAGTCTGTTTACAGAACTTCAGTGAATGATTGAAACATTGTAACACCTTAGAGTGACTTGGATGCCTGTTTTGAGAAAAATAAGGATGTCACGTAGGGAACATCCTCCTTATTCCTCCATATTCAGTGCATCTTTTACAGGTTTCTTTTGAGATGCATATTTAGCCTTTTATCTTTAGCCGCTAGGTCAGTTGACATGCATATGTAGTTTCCTTGCCTTCACTGGCCCAGCTTTTTTTGGGCTCTTTTAGCTTGGAAATGCACATGCGATGAGCATGTCAGGACTCTGCCAATAGTTTTAACCACTTTTATTATTTTATGGCATTGGGTCTGCTATCTGGTACTGCAAGCTCCACGTCTCAATGCCTAATGGGTATTGTCTCAACTGTCTCAATCCCTCTGGGCATCCAGAAACCCAAATCAGACAGAACTCAAAATCATCCTGACCCCAGGGTTAATGAGGCAAAGTAAAAGGAAGGGAGGCTCTGGTTTCACAGTAGGGCTTTCCTTACTATGCCCAGGAGGTCCTTGATGAAACTGACTGCTGGCCTGAGGGTGGCTGTCTTATACTCTTTAAGTCCTGCCTCCCCTGGCCAGTTCACCCTATTGCACTGCACACACCCAAGGTTCTCTCATTCAGGGGCTCTGATGTACCTGCTGCACAGCCACTGGTGGCTGTGGAAACCCTGTTTCCACTATATTGTCTCTGCTTGCAGTTTCACCGCTCTGAGCCACAAGGACTCTCCCCTTTAAAGGGTCTTTGCATGTCCTACCTGTACCCCATCTTTTCCCCACTAACAGAGTGAGGGTTCCCTGCTACATGTGGCTGCTCACCTGGGCACCTAGCTGTGTCCTTACACCTGCCTCCTAACATGCAGAAAAGGGCAGGGTAATCATGACTTTTTCATAGTGGAGCAGCTGTGAAGCTGTAGTGAGGGCAGAAACAACAATAAGCTCCTTGTTTCCTGGGTAAATTTTCCTAATTAACACCTGGCAGTAAACTGATAGAAGGGCAGCATCCTGGTAGAAGCTGCAACCCTTCTAGCAGCAGCTGGTCAGGAAAAATAACTTCAGGCTGGGTGTTGCTACTGGATATTGGAGGTGTGGAGTGTTTCACCCGTTCATTTAGCATTTACATTTGGTTTGTGTCTTCAAGTTGTCCTCTTGCTACTGAGAAAAATAACCAGTGTGGGACGTATCTGAATGCTAGAACTTATTTGCCTAATTTTAGTGCAGGAAATGAGAAAGTTGCTGTCACAGCTTTCCAAAATTGGGCTCCAATCCTGCAGCTTTATTCATCTCAGTAATCATATTGTCTCAAGACTGTTCTTAGAAGTATGAGCTTACAAGATCAGGCCCTTTAATTAAAAAAATCTTTAATCAAGGCAGGCATTATTGAGGCGAAATCCTTAAAATCCTTAAAATCGATGACCCTGTCTTAGTGAGGGTAACAATTTTAGGTCCTTAGTTACCCACAAGGGACTAACAACAGTTCCAGTGAGATGAAGAAATCATCCTATCCCTTTCTGTGGTCCATTGTGTCCTCGGGAAAGTACAGCCTTCTGCCTTGTGACTGGTGATGCTACAAATCACTGTTAAGGTGGAATTTTTCTGCTTGTGCTGTTACTAAAAAATATTGAATTACAATACTACTTTGATTTATAGCTTAGTGTGTGTATGCACATGTTGGTTGGAGGGGGGGCATGCTCACTGGTAATGCAGGATTTTATTAAAATAAAATGAAGCTGCTTTTTTCACCCTGAGGGTTAAATATTAGTCTCAAGGGTGTCATGGTGGTTGAAATATAGCCCTTTTATACTAGTAGACTTTGGTAAAGCTAGTGACTCATCAGAGGAAGTTAGACAGATGAACAGCTTCATTAATAATTAATAGAAAAAAACCAAGAAATCTTCTACCTGTGACATGTTCCAGTTTCCAAGGGTTCAAACTATCATCAGAGCTGTACATTTTGAGTAATAGTGGCATGCTCATGTTTTCTCTTAAGTTGCAAATGTTGCTTTCTCCATGTATGTGTTTATATATGATAAGGACATAAAAGTTGGGTTTGGTTTTGCAGTGCTTTGAAGGTGGTATTATAGTGTTTTTAAATAATTGACTTATTCTTACTTGATAGAATGGTTAAGTTATATTTCAGGTGTTAGCTTCTTGTCTCTTACTGGTTCCAATTCATATATTGACAAATTGCTCAAATTACTGACACAATCATTCATTCTAATGTACTTTCTTGTTGAGCATATGTTTTACTGGCAGTCTGGAAAACCCGTATGTTCTAGTCTTCTTTCGCTTTTAAGAGCAGGTAAAAGAGGAGTGAAAATTTGTAATGTTTTTAATATGGGGTGGTTTCAGCATTTGTGAAGTTGCTTATATTTTCTGATTTGGCTTGCCCTTGAGTTGCTAGCTCATGAATTAAATTATGGCCAAGCAGGTTTCATGATAAGGTATGTCGATAAGGAGCTGGCTGTCTGATATTTTGCACAGTAATGTAATTGCAACCTTGCAGTATTTGTATTTATGGCATCACATCTTGTCAGTTGCACAAGAGTGCATCATCCAAACCTTGCACTCTTTGAGGGCTCAGACTTATGAAGAACTGCCTGAATCATCTGGGTTGGAGACGGAGATGCACTTTGCCCTACTTTAACCCTGACCTTTTATTTACCTTCGTTCACAATTTTAGATTTAGCTGCAGTGTAGTATGAATTCTTTATTAAGGCATTGCTGGCGTTGACGGACAACTGCTATTATTAACGGTGATGGGCCTGTAAGATCACTTTGTGAACCTAAAACAGTAGTTATATCTGGATGGTATTGTCAAAGTAATTATTTTTCTCTTTGACTGAAATAGAATCATAAAGAAATAGGGCTAGAACTCCAGAGGTCATCTAGTCCAACCCTCTGTCCAAAGCAGGATCAGCCCTATCTAAACCATCCTATACAAACCATAATCTAAACTCGACATAACCCTAACATGGCACAGACCTAGAACCCTAACCTGCCACAGGTAAAGCAGGGGAACCACAGCAGCCAACATCTTTCTTCTATGAAATGTCAGTATCCACTTGAGATCCCAGGTAGAGGGCCATGCCATGCCCCCTGCTACAGAGGAAGGGAACCTCCCCCCACCCCACCCCAATCTATACCAAACTGACTATTTAAAAGGAAAAATAATTTAAGGCACCATTATAGTACTGCTGTAGATCCTCTGTAATGTAACTTTTACTGACTAGCCCTGACTTGGTTCCTGTGCATTGTAGAGTTGTTTATATGTTCAGAGTATGCCGGTGGCAAGGAGAAACAGGAACATCTTTAATTTGATGCAGCTTGATGTTTACTGGAGGAGGCCTTAAGTTCGCACGGAGACCACATCTTTATTGTCTCCTATATACCTCGCCTCCTGTTCAGAGTTGTTTAGTGTTCTGGGGATATTATGATACTTGCTTGGAAAGTTAAGAGTAAGGTATTTTGCACTTTCCATGTTATTAAAAACATTGAAGTTCATTTTTATAATGTGCTATTGTTACTTTATATGATTGTCTGTTGAGTAGTAGAAGTCTTTAGCCTTCTCCAGACCTACCCAGTTCCAGCTACCCCTTCAGGCCTGTGTTTTTCTTCTGCAGTGAAACAACAAAAAGTAACCAGAACTATATATAAGCCTTTTTATTTTATTAAAATAAACCATCCTACTTCCATTTTTACTGCTTTTGTTTTGTTTGTTTTTTAAAGTAAAAAATAAACATCTTTTTACTCCATTCCCAAACTTTTGGTGGACAGAGAGAGATGTTTGTGCTTGATTTGCTTTTAAAGAGCATGCATTGAATCAGATCATTACCTTGTGGAATCTAAAATAAACTTCTTGTTTCAGCCACAGTCCTTTCTCTTCCTAGTATTGCTAAAGAGTCCCAAACATTCTTATGGTCTTCTTCCCACAGTTCAGTATACAGTATTGATTTGTGGTCACATAAATTGCCATTTGATTTCACATCATTGAGCTTGTACAGTTATTTACCAGAATTTGAGTTTTTACTTAGTTGGGGGGGGAGGGGGGGGGCCTGGCTTACCAAGGGATGCTCAGGGAAAGTGAATCCAGATTAATAGAAAATGAGAATTTAAAGGGGCTTAATTAAACTGCCTTAAACTACTATGTGTTTACTTTTGAATCAGTGTGGGCTTAATTTGATTTAGCTTGGAGATGAGGCAAGCTACATCAAAGTAAACTAAACTGAACCAAGGGTGCTATGTTCCTATTTGTCTTAAACCTTTTTAAGGAGTAAGGCACTCTATTTTAGAATAACTATGTTCACACATGCAGTTATTTGGGAATATATTGCATTTTATGTATTCCTCTTTTAACTGGATTTATCTTTCCAGTGCAGACAGTCCCTGAGTAAACTGACACAGTGGTTTCCAATCTGGTACAGGTACCACCAGTGGTACACAGATAGCCTGTCAGTGGCATCAGATTTATTATAATTACTTTTATATGACAAATATTTGCTGGTGGTACTTAAGGTTGTATTGTTTTAAATTGGTGGTGTGCAATCTGTCAGAGTTTGGGAAGTACTGAACTAACGTGTTTACTTCAGCGTAGACAATCTCCAGATGGTCTGAAACAATAGCTGGAAGAACAATAGAGAAAGGTATGGACTTGACAGGCTCTTCTCACTGAGTTAATGCTGGAATCCTGTGATGACACTGATGTAAGCATTAATGTGCCTAACCTTTGAGTTAGAGATGGTGGCCAAATTTAGGGTAGATATAGTGGGCCAACTCATTCCTTCTGCTTTTGCCCTGCAACTCTTGAAAAGATTCCCAAAAAATTGTAATAATCTGTTTGGGCCTGAAAGGAGGTTTTTCCCACCGTGTATTAATGATCTTTTTAGATAAGATGTTGGGGAGGACTTGCATGTTTCATAGGTGCTAGGAGAAAGGTGGAGGTTTTGATAGTTGAGGCCTTGGCAGCTTTTGCAGTACTCTCTGCAGTCTGAGGCAGTGAAACCTCAAAATTTTGACAGTGTAAAATGACACAAAGAATATTATATATGGATTTGGGCAGTTTGAATATTTCTGGATTCTTGCTACATAATATAGGTATAATGTGATGCATAAGACAGTTTTGCCTGTAAATTTGCTTTATTTATTTTATTAAAATAAACCATCCTACCTACATTTTTACTGCTTTCTTTGTTTTTTAAAAAAGGTAAGAAGTAAATATCTAAAAAAAAAAATACACAGTTTTAATCATATAAAGTTTTGCACAAAACAAAGCTACAGATTTCTTGATGAACAGTGTGTTCCAGAGAGTTGTCTTAAGCCTGTACATTTTCTCTCAAGTTTTTTGCTGAAGTTTAATAAATATAAGTTGTATATCATGGTTTTTGGCCTTAATCCTGCAATTACATGCATATAGGTGTATCCTGCTAAGGTGCCACTGACTGGCACGAGCCTTTAGCTATGTGGAGGAGACGATCAGTGTAGACTGAATTTGAGGATCAGGGCTATAGCTTTTCTAGGTTGAGTCTTTTTGTGGAATGCTGTATATAATTTGTTTAGTGGGTTTATTGTCCTGTGAAAGATTCAGCCCTTGATTCAAAAAGATAAGTCCCTATTTCTGCATAGAGCAGGACTCCTATCTGATTAGAGAGGAAAGTGTTTGCAGAGTGTGTCTTTTGAGTTGTTTGGCTTCTCTGCTGAGAACTCTGAATAGCGTTGGGGTTTTTGTGAAGTTGCCACATTAGGCACAGAACTGAGAGCATTCATTTTGCCTGATTCATCAAACAAGCAGCAGATGGTCAGCAGCTTGCGCGCACTCCTAACTGGCCTAGAATCAAGCTGGTGAACAGGAGCCTGAATGTCTTCATTGTCCAAGCTGGCTGACTCAGGCAATGGGTGACTGTGAAATGCCACAAATATATTTCTTTTATTACCTTTCCACTAAAGGAGGGAAAAAAACAAACTAGCAATATTTTTTTCAGCTCCCTCTTAAAAACCTGGAGTGGCTAATCAACAGGTATAGTAGTTGCTGGAGGCAAACAAGCCTTTCTTTATATTTCTTGGACGTCTATTTTTGTCCAAGGCGAAGGTGTGGGTGTTCAGTGCCTTTCTCACTTTAGTGCCTTTGTACAGGGCACCACTCATGTTAGATCTACAGGTGAGGTAATTATTTGCAACTGCTTTATGATAGCAAAAAGTTGATTCAGCCTTGGACTGGAAGTTGGTGTTTGCTCAGTGTGCAGAGATCATGACCTCATTGCATTTAATCTGGGCAAGTACAGGGAGGGTCTCAAACTAATACATATTTGGTATTTCAGAAGAGAGAACCTCTGAAGCTGAGGAAAAGTTAGGAGTGAATTTTGACTTGCAAAAAATAATAGAAAAATATGAATAAAAATTGGGGTTTCTGTAAGAGGAGTTTGAGATGCCTGTGGAGGCACAACTTCCCAATCCAGAAAGAGGACAACAAAATGCATGTCTGGTGACCAGGCTGAAGGTAGCCATCAGAGATTTAAGGAAAAAAATGTTATTTCTAACAAATAGGAATCAACATAATTTAGAGGTGGTGAAATGTAGAAATTTGGTAAAGGAAGGGAAAGACTGCAGACAATACAGAGCTAAAATAAACAAAAGAAATGTAACATTAGTATAGGCCTGTTAGTTGATGGAGTTGGTAAAATAGTTAATTATGCGGAAAAGTATTCAACATGTTTCTGTTCTGTATTTGTAAGGAATGATATAAACATTATGTGAAGATACAGAAGTATTTTTAATTTATTGGTAAATAATGACTATGATAACTACTAGGGATAGACCGTTTTAAATTAGCAGGGCCATACAAGTTGTAGTTGAGTTATAACGGTTAGCTAAAGAAACATTTGGCCTGCTAATGTTGATGTTTAACAGAACAGGGAAATTCCAGAAAACACGTATGTTGTGCCACTGTCCGGAGAAAGCAGATAGGGTGGCAATGAGTAACTGCTTACCTTGAAATCAGTCCTGAGCCAAGAAAACAAAGAAAAAGTTGCTATGGAATTCATTAGCTAAAGGATTAAATAATAAAAATACAGTAAAGCCATACTGCGTAGTTTTCTGACTAATAGACTGTATCAAACAAACGTAATATCAATTTTTGGGATTATAAATGTACTTGGTAAAGGTAATAGTGTAGATATAATTTTCTTAGATTTTGTAAGTGATTTGAATTAACACTGAAGGATATTGTATTCAAAATTTTGCACTACAGAGGATCTTTTGGTAAGCCATATGCAGTCAAACAATTCATTTTAATGGAGTCCCATGAAAGATCATACATTGAAGAATAAGGAATGCTGGCATGCTGTGTGGTTCTGGTTGCAGCATCTTAAGACGGAAGCTAAAAAGCTGGAAAGATTTCTTAGAGAAATCTTAAGACCCCCCAAAAGATCTGAGAGCTAGAGAAAATACTTTGAAATAAGAGATGTGAAAACTGGGTGTGTTCAGTGTATCAAAAAGTTGATTTAGAGGTGACTTGATTATAGTGTGTGTACTGGATACAAAGAGGCACTCCAGTCCAGAGGAAAAATGTGTAACATAAGCCAGTGGCTGGATGCTGACATTTCAAATTAGTTTTAAGCACACATTTGTAAGTGTGCTGCTCATTAACCACTGGAACAAATGGCCAAGGAAAGTTATGGATTCTAATTTTTGATGTCTTGGAGACTAGATGCAGATTATATTTTAGCCAAATACAAAGGATGCTTCAGTCTTAACTCTACTTACTGGAATAAGTATAGGGGCAGTTGGGTGAAGTCTAATGTCCTGATAGATTTAGAGGTGACTTTAGGGTCCCTTCTGGCATTCACCTTTGTAAATCAGGGGTGTCAGTCTTGCCCCAGGCCTCAGGCTGGATTGGGACTTCTTGGCTCGTCCTGGGTTAGATCTGCAGCACCAGTGTTAGCTGTAGTAGGCTTGGTGGCAGTCTCAAGGGTCTGGGGATAGCAGAAGGGGATATGGCAGTCACAGATAAGTGAAAGCTTTACCTGCACAGCCCTTGCTTGCTGTCCTGCCACTGACAGCCATGTCTATCAGGGCTCAGTGGCCTTGAATTCTGTGACAGGCCATGCCCCTAGTCCCATCCCCAACTTCTGGTGGGCTGGATAAAATGACTTTCTGGGCCGGATCTGACATGTGGCCTATGTGTTTGGCACCCCTGTATGACCTTGTTTCTTTATCCAATGTTGTGGTCCCTGATAAAGTTTCTGACCTTGCTCAAAATGTCCAATGTTTCAATTTTACTTGAAGCAGATTATTTCTTATATCTGAAAGGTTTCTGCTTTCAGTAATATCGTGATAGGCATATCCTCCATCGTTACAAGAGTATGGGGGGTGGGACAGGGGCTGGGGTGATGGTGATAATGATGTAACAGCTTTTATAACATAGACCTGTCTTTCAAGGCCAGCAAAACAGAAAGTATATCAGATATATTGCAGTGAATAGTTCAGCACAAATCTTCTTCTGATTAGAGTATATAGCAACATGCTACAAAAAGCCTGTAACATGATGGTACTGCTGCTTAGCTTGGGATACTGAATTCAGTTCTTGTTGACCCATTTCAAGAGATATCTCAGAAACCAGAGTCCAGAGGCAGCTGCCAAAAATCATTCAGGATATATGATCATTCAGATGTACGGGAAAGCTGCTATATGTGGAGAGAGTGAAAAGCCTCAAACTGTTTAATGTGACAAGGCCAGATAGGATAGGATGTGATGGAATCGTTTATAATAATGAATGGTATAAAGAAGATACTTTATTTAATCAATTAGATGATGAGGCTTCCCTGCATTTTAACATGGGGACAAAGGCACAATTAACCTCTGGAATTCTCTGCTACAGTATCGTAAAAGAGGTTAGACTTCAAAAATGGGTTACACATTTTAATAAATGAAAAAGATCTGTAGTTAGTATAAAAATAAGGAGATAAACCCTCCCTTATTAATAGAGTTAGGAAGTAGCTGACCTTGTGGGACAAAGTATTCCTTAATTGTCTAGGAGGAAGCTGCTTTTGAAATATTGGGTAGTGGTTATTTTCTGAGACAAATTGGTGGATCATTAGTTTAAGCCAGCATGCAAATAGGTTCTTAAATGTAAAACATAGAAGAACTTTTGCTCATGGTATTTCAACAGCTTAAAAATAAACATTCACTTTGTCCTCTTTGCAGTTTTTCTGTTGACTTGTGCACATTCTGACTGTGGCAACACAAAACATTATTATATCAAAGAATCAAATCTATTATATCAAATATTGTAAATTTATTTACCAGTGATATAAGAAATTAAGATAGATGGGCGTTGTTAATTGGACAAGAGAACTGTTAATTTGCTCTGTCAGCTGGGTATTAGTGTCATTGAAGCAACAAACAAAATATAGGGTTTGGAAAAAAATAGTTCTAATTTTACAACATTTTCTCACATACTGCTCATAACTTTTCTCCAAAAACCAACCCTTTTTCCTTTCTCCTAAATTGGGGTCTCTCTCAAACGAGGAAGCTGATTTTTCTGCCTAGACTAGAAGTACCCTGCTTCAGTTCCTGCTCCAAAACCAACTACCTAGCAGCAGCAGTGGCATTTCTTCAGGCAGCTGGGAGGACTGAACTGCTGAAACACTTATTGTTCTTCACCCCCCGGGCATTAACAATCATCTCTTCTTTGTAATGGTCTTGATTTTCTACTAATCCACCTAATCTTTCTTTTGGGAATGTTGCTGTCTGCTCGCTACTCCTGATGTCTGCAAGGCCACAAAATAGAAAAAGAAACCTTTTAGCTCTATGCAGGCGTAACTCTGCCTTTTGAAAAGCAAGTTGTGTATCTCATTCTGAAGCATGCAAGAAACAATAGAAGTTCTACCAAAACTGAAAGGTGTCTTCACGTTTTTGTCATATCAGAGTTTTACACCCTCTTAAATTTTACTTGGGAAACACCTTTTTTGGGGGAAGAAGTGAGACTAGAACTTTTGTTTTCTAGTTTGCCAGTTACTAGTTATTTCCTTATACAGAAGAGTATGTTGATAAGAACATAGTCTGCTTGCAGAATTTAAAAAAGGAAAAAATGAAACGAAATGCTTTATTTGAAACTGAGTGCATTCCTGTGCTGAGCCCCCCGCATGCCTAGAAGGGGCAACACTTAGTCGGACCTAGGTTGCTCAATGTCTGTATAGATCAGGTGCTTTAGTGGGACTTTATATCTAATTGCTGATTGAATCAGCCTTAGCTAAAAGCATCAGAAGTCCTGCTGAAGTGCCCGAACTATACAGCTGTTGCAGAGCTGGGTCGAAATAATTTGTGGCAGTTTCCAGTAAAGCACAGTTTGGGTTTTTATTTATTTGTTTTAAGGTGTGCAAGCAGCCATGTTGTTTGTGTCACTTTTGGAGATGCTACTCTGAAGTAGAAAGCTAGAAATTAAGCAGCAGATTCAGCAGGTCCTTGAGGACATGTGCAGTCTGTTAGGGTGAGTCTGAATTTTGAGCAATTATTATCTAAACACTACAGAGTATGTACAAATTATGTCTTTCTGTTGCATGGAATTTGGCCCAATCTGCACAGGTTTTCTCAGAGAGAAGGTGAAGCACTTTTCTGGTGTTGGGCCAAGCCAGTCCCAGCTGTGATTGCATTTTACCTTCCACTTCAACACTTTGAGGACCTGTTTAAAAAATATAGTTTTAAAATGCTCCATAAAATATTAAACCAAATGGACACTTTTTTCTTGCTAACTTCATTTACAAAAATGATCAACTTTCACTGAACTTTTTGAAAAACCTAGTCCAATCTGACAGGGATAGAGAGTATGAGCCATAGAAGTACTATTGAACATGGTTAGAAGCTACTGAAAACAGAGGGTTACAAGGAAAGATGGTGAGACAGTCTTACTTTACTCTGTGTGTAGTCTTTTACTAAGAAAAATGGGTTATAAAATGAGTTAGTCTCAGTACTTTTTTTCTTTCTTTCCCAGTACAAACAGATGTGGGAAATACTACTTCATTGAAATTGGGGGAGGGGCTTTTAAAGCCTTTCAGAGCAATGTGTAGTTAAATGGTAGCAAAAATGCTTCTGATGTTCATGCTTACAACATTGGCAGGGCCAGTGCAGAAGCCCTGACTTGGCTTGCATAGTAGGCCTGTGCAAAGTGGCTACTATTTGCTTCAGATTCGGATTCGGCCAGTTCAGGGGACAGTGATTCAATCTGGTGATTT
>NW_017728907.1:35597873-35614244 GCF_001723895.1 Crocodylus porosus | reverse complement strand
GGGGCAGCCATGTGGGAGACTGGGGGGTGGAGAGGACTGGGGGTTGGGGGGGCTGGCAGGGGTCTTCCCATGGTCACCTCCCCCACGCCTACTTACCAGCTCGGAGTCGGCTGCAGCTCCCAGCTGCAGCCATCAGGGACTGCCCAAATCATCAAAGCTCTTCAAAGCTTTTCCGAAGAGCTTTGAATCAATTCTGGCCTTTAAATTGGTCCCCAGATTCGATTCGGATTCGGCCACTGAGTCTCCTCCAAATCAGATAACCACATGAAGCTTTGCACAGAACTGCTGCATAGCTGTACCTTGAAGAGTCTTGTCTAGGCCAGAATTTTGGCATTGCTTCCCCCAAGCCAATAGCAATACAGTACTATATAAAACTTAGTGTGAAAGCCTTCACGCTCCCTTTGGATCTAGCTAAACTTTGTGCCTAGACTTGGATTTCCTGCATTACTGCTTTGCCACTGTAGTGTCTCCCTTACTCACCCTTGGCCTTTTTCCCCCCTCCTTTACGTGCTTCACCTTTTTTGTTTCTTGGAGTCTCAGAACAACAGAGACTCCTTATGCCTGAAGAAGGGTGATTGGGCCCAAAAGCTTGCTAAGAACTTTTTTCCAACTACTCAGGTTGTCTAATAAAAGGCATCACATCTACTCAAAGAACCCTGCAACGAGCACGCACAAACACTGAGGCACTCGGGTTTCAGCCGTTTAACTAATATGGACTCTTTTCACTTGGGCTTAGCCATTCTTAGCTTGAATTTTGTCTCAGTTAAATTGAATGTCTCCAGGATTTTTTTTAAATTACTAAAGGTCACTGTTCTTTTGGGCTAGTACTTAGATCTACTGACTGCCTTGTCCCAGAGAGAGATGAGCTGTTTTTGTATACAGAAAAAAAATAAAATGGTACATTATATATGTATTCTTTTTACTGCTCTTGGATAAGGAATTTGGACCACAAGGCCAATTTTTGATAACATTTGGGTGCAGTATGGACAATCAGAATTAAAAGGTGTTCAGGGACTTGTGGCAAAACTTCATCTAAAGAATATCTGGTACCAAGATGAAATAATTTACATATGAATTCTGGTGTCCTAAAGTCACCTTTCCTCAAGCTTGATTTTTTTTTTATGACTAACTGCTAATAAAAATACTATTCTCCTTTATTTTTATATATATATATATATATACATATATTATAAAATCTAATTGTGTGTGTATATATATGTGTATGTGTAATATGAGTATAACACCTAGAATGCTAGTTTGGGACCAGGCCTCTTCTGTGCAAGTTGGATAAATGCAGAACAAAATATGGTCTCTGACCCATGGGGTTCCTAATCTAGGTGCTGGGAAAGGAGGAAGATGTCTGAAACAGTGAGATGGACAGATAAAAGAAATTCCTTCATGTGCTCAGAAGGAATCAATCACTAGAATGGCCTAGGATGTTTCTAAACTAGATAAATCTGTAAAATATACCATAAGTCCTAGTGGAACAAGGCTGCAATTTCCCATGATTCCTAAAAGAAATCCCCCAAAAGACAGTTATTTTTTTGTGACCAGGTGTTGAGAAGGTTCTCCTTTGCCCAGCTGCAGACTAAAAATAACATCGGGATATATTCACCTACATATGTCAGGACAGTATCCAACTTTGATAATCTTAATGAGGCTGTGAGATCCAGAGCCAAAGTCATTGCAGTCAACATGGATATTGCAGTTGCTTGGGACCAAAACTTTTAACCCAGATACAAAACTCCTGGTGCACTAGCATACACTGTACGCAAGTTTGTTTAATCAGTTTGCTTCTATATATTCAGACACTAAACTTTGGGATTGTGTATTTTCTTGAACCTTACATCAGATTTCCTATTCCTGCACTCTCAGTTTCTGAACCCAAGTATCTGTCTGGGGAAAGAGAAGCTGATGAAGGACATAGATGATAAAATCTAATTATGTTTGTTTGTGCTCTTCAGTCTAAACAACAGTTACTGCTTTCTGGGATTTAATAACCGTACTTGTACAAAAAAGTTACTTGAGCCATAATTTGATGTGCAGGTTCTCAGTCAAAGATAGAGGGGCTGTTGCAAGACTTTAGTTAAATCAAACATACTATTTTGTCTTTGTTTTTGTCTGTCTGCTTTTTGTACAGCATGACAAAATCTAAACTTTTAAAAGGAAGGTTTATAGAAACTTAGTCATACATATAAAATTTCTGCACGCCCACATTTGCAGGCATTAGTCCAAAATGTGTAGATGAGATGATGATAATAACATAAGCAAGTAGCTGGCTAGATTTATTTTAAATCTCATTTCAAGATTAGATCCTTATCAAAATGAAGCCAGTCCAGTTTACAAATAGAGGGAATGTATGCTAGGTGAACGAGGTTAAAAGCAAGTAGATACTTTGCAACCATTGCATGAGATGCTTTTGTGTTTGTTGGGAGCTTGCCTTAACTTTATTTAATGTTCCAAGAGCTCACCGAGTTGTTTCTCCTGGGCTGGGGACAGACATTCAAAAAGCTGGAGCCTGAGTTGATTCAATCTTTGCAGGTTAGTCTAACCTGCAGAGAGTGAATGGGTTTGCAAGTGGATAGATATTTGGCATATGCTTTCAGTGGCTCAGGCCAGAAGCCCAGGGGCTCCAGAGCAGCCCTTCCTTTGAACAGGAAAGCTGAGCTGATTGGGGGGAGGCCACAGCAGGCCTGAGTTAGACTGAGGAGGATTTTAAACCCCTCCCTACCTTGGCTTGCAGGATTCAGAGGGTGGGGGAAGAGGGAGTGTCTGCTGAGGGGTGGAGGGGAAGAGGCAGTGACAGTACTGTGGGTCTCAAGCGTCCAGGGGCCAGTACTTTCATTTGTGCCTCCCCTGTCCTTGTAGCTATACTTATGTGGTAAGAACTCTGAAGGGCTCAGCTGGTGCCCTCCACCAGGCCGGGGCCCAGGAGCCATAGCCCCTTCCTCCTACCTCGGTCTGCCACTGGGAGGAGGGGAGACCTCTGCCTGCCACTGCAGCTCCCTGACAGCTGGGAGCAATTCCAGCATTGGGGGCTGGCCAGCCCCAGAGGGGAACTCTTCACACTCCTCCCCCTCCCCCACTGCTGCAGGGCAGGGAGGGAGCCTCATTTTGGTGGGGGGGGGGCTCTTCCCTGCTCTTCTTCCTCCTCCCTGCTCCCCTCCCCCACCACCACTGTGGGGTAGGGTGGGGGGCACTGCAATGCTGCTCAGTCCTGGACAGGGACTCTTCCCCCTGCTTCTCCCCCACCACCGAGAGGTGAGGAGGGGTTGTTCCACACAATGCTGCCTGGCCCCAGATGGGGACTCTTCCCCAACCCCCTCCACCCCCCATAGTGCGGGGAGGGGGGCTCTGTTCCACTCTGGGGGGTACTCTTCTCCCTCTGTCCCCACCCCTGTTGCTGAAGGGTGGTAAGGGTGGCTCTGTGCAGGCTGCCTGGCCCCAGCCCCAGAGGGGGGCGGAGGTGCATTGTTCAGTGCTTGGGGGAGCGGGGTGGAGTCTTTCCTCTCCTCCTCTTTCCCCTGCCCCCACCCCTCAGCAGCAGGGGTGCCCAGCCCCAGAAGGGGACACTTCCCCTCCCCAGAGGGTGGGGGCTCTGTTCAGTGCTGGGTGGGGACTCATGCTCCTTCTCCTCCTTCTGCCCCCTGTCACCACAGGGCAGGGAGGAGAGGCTCTTGTGGTGCTCCGTGGCCCAGCCAGAGCACAGGAAGCAGCTTTAGTGGAGCCGCAGCTGCCAGGGATGGCTAAGGCAGCTGCTTGGTGGGGCTGGGCCAGATTGTGGGGGTGGGCCACCCCCAGTGGGTACAGCTCAGTGACAGGGAGACACAGTTGGGCAATTGCTTCCCCTGTCAATGAGCGCAGACTGGCATGCGTGACCAGCAGCTGCCTGGGCAGGGGCTTATCTGGGCCCACACGGAGGCACCGTGGGGACTCGGGTCTCGGTGAGCCTCTGTGGTGAGAAACTGCTGGGCTCTGGGCCCATGGTGCCTCTGAGCGGGCCCAGATAAGCTGCTGCCTGGTCAGCTGCTGGCCACACGCACAGGCTGCGCTCACTGACAGAGGAAGCGACTACATTGCTGCGCTTGCCCCGTCACTGAGCTGCACCCACTCAGGGTGGCACCGCCCCTCGGCCCAGCACCACCAAACGGGTGCCTTAGCCAGGGCTGAGCAAGGCAAGGCTGGGCCGCAGGGCCGGAGCCACTCCTGGCAGCTGCAGCTCTGTTAAAGCCGCTTCCCGTGCCTGGCCTCTCCGCCCCATGGCAGTGGGGAGTGGAAGGAGGAGGAGGGAGAAGAGTTTCCTCCCTCCTCCCCAGCACTGAACAGAGCATCCCCCTGCCCCCAGCCCTGCCAGAGGGGAAGTGTCTCCTTCCGGGCCTGGGCAGCATGCACAGAGCTTCCCTCCCCACCCCTTGGTGGTGGAGGATGAGAAGGGCGAAGATGGGAGGGGGGCTCTATGCAAGGGTGCTGGGCTTGGCCTCAGGCCTGGACGGGGACTCATTCCCCTGCTCTTCTCCCCCCATGGGGTGAGGGGGCTGTGTGCAGCACTGCCTGGCCAGGGCTCGGTGAATGGCTGGAACAACCACAGCCATGGGGTGAAGAGCAGGGGAAGATTCCTTCTCTGGGGCTGGGCAGCCTCGCACAGAGCCCCCCACCCCACCCCTCCCACCTTGGGGGGATGGGGAGGAGGAGTAGTCCCCCTCCAGGGCCCCACAGAGCCCCCCTTCCCCACCCTGAGGGGGGAAGAGTCCCCCCAGCACAGAACGGAGCCCCACTCCCTGCCCTGCAGGACAACCATCTGGCATGGCACTGTAAAGGTGAAGGGAGTAGGGAGAAGGGTTAATTTCTCCCTCTGTCCCTTCTGGTCCCTTCTGCCTGCAGCCCCTGGCTGTGGTGGGGAAGGAGGGAACAATTAATCTTCTCCCTGCCCACTTCGCCTTAATGGGGGCATGCTGCCCGGTGTCTCGCTGTGTCCAGTCCCTGCTCTGCCTAGAGAGCAGGGGGGAGGGGCCAGCTCAGCTCTGGGGCAGAACAGAGCCCAGCCCAGAGAGCTTGCTGGGATGCTGGGGGACTCTGGTTTATCTTAAACCAGCAAGGGGTCTGGGACAGACATTGCATAAATCAGTTTGACTGAAGTCCCAGTCTGTCTTCAAGGCAATTAATTGCAAGGAGCCAATGCCTTGTGTCAGGGCTTTATCTAGAATAGCCATCCCAGCTGCTCTGTTGGGGACAAAGCAACCAAGGTCTTGCCCCCTATAGAGGGGAGAAGATGTAATAGCTCAGCAGAGGCTGCTTTCTTTCCTCCCTTGTTATACCTGTTTGAAACCCTTGGTTAAAGGGAGAAAGGAGTCGCTCCCTACCTCATATCCCCGTGCAGGCCTCTGTGCAATGGGCCAGGATCTGACCCAAAGCATATTCCATTGCAGAAATGTAATTGAAATAATGTTAAGAAAAATGAAACCTTGTGTTAAGATGCAACTAAGATCTTAACCTTATCCTACCACATCAGAACACCAGTGCAGCAGGGTGTACCATAATACCTGTATAGCTTTCTGAAGCCTCTCTAAATATTAAGAGATGAGGACACAAGAGAAATGGTGGTTCTGAAATTCTGGGCTTCATGGTTTTGCCCTGTATTGAAACCTTTGGACACATTGGCAAAATTATGTTCCAGGGCTGAAAAAACTAAAATATTGATTTAAAAGAAAGTGACTTTCTTCACCCAGTTACTTATATGTCCAAGTTCCTTCATGCTGCTGGTTGAGCAGGAAGCCAAACACTTTTGTAGGTCCTATTTCAGCCTGGTTTTTAGTATATATACAGATTACATGTTTGGTTACTGTTGAAACAAAAAAATAATTGCCTTGTTTTCTTTTCAAGAAGTGCTCTCCTTTCTGTTAGTGGTTGGGAGGGATGGGATACGGTAATACTCTCCTGACCTAAATAAATGGTGTGAAACTTGCAAGGACAGTTCCAAACATGTTGTGCACAGGGGAAAAATGTATTGCCTACAGAAGTAGTTAACCATATGCCCCTCCGGTCCCATTTTCTGTCTGCCTAGCTAAGCAGGCGCCAGCATGGTTGTGAAAGACGGTGAAATGAGTGCCTTGTGGAAAGGTTGCTTTTAGTGCGTTAAGTTAAGGCTCTTGTAATCTTGACAGAAATGATAAGAATCTAGAAAAAATCAGCAGTGCCAGTAGGGAAATTCTTCAGGCATGAATTTCATGCTTTTCAGTCGCTGCTGATTAGAGCATAAAACTGGATGAGTGCTAGGGAAATGTCTGTCCAGAGATGAGATTACATAAGATTCCTTTTCTCAGTATCCTTTGTTTTACGTCTTTGTGATCTGGACTTCAGCAGATATTTAGAATTCTTTATCTCTGCTTAAAACAAACTTGACTAGAAAAAGGTTGGTTTAAAGAATTTAGAAGTTGTTTTAAGCTTCTTTTCTGTGAAAGACTTTTATAAGTTCAGCGGAAAGATCATGGCTAAGTATGTAGGAATGTTGTAACTGTAAAAGGATTTACCCAGCCATTATGTCAAACCTCTTCAAAGATAACTGTGCATGGGAAAGTTAAATTAGATTCTGCTCTTGATCACTTTGTTATCCCACTTTTCTTTTGCACTTTGATCATTCCTTGCTTGGTCATGTTGCAGTGATGGGGCATTGGCGGTGCCTTCACCCCCTGGTTTACCTTTGGCAGATTAGGATGTTCTTGATGTCTTCGGACTATGTGCCTTGTAGTTATGCAACAAAGTTGTTTCTATAGTTTTAGGAATAGGTTAGATGTGCTCTTTTTGGGAAAATTTTGGATAGGGATGGTCCGGTCTTGAGCAGGGGGTTGGACTAGATGACCTCCTAAGGTTCCTTCCAGCTCTGTTTCTTTGTATTACATAATACTAAGCACAATGCCATTTCTTAACCAATACTTGATTTTAGGATGTCAAGCCTTTTGGGGAAAAGATTTTTTGCTTTCTAAAGCTGTATAACAGCCAGTGTAATGATCCCAATTGGGATCTTTAGGCCAAATAAGACTACTAATTTACTGTTGCTACTTTTGAATTTTTTAATTGGACTCTGTGGGTGCGTTCTGACAAGTGTGCATGTGCAGGGTGCACATTTGCTGTGGGACAAAAAGCAGCTGCACATATTTGTGCCATTGCTATTTTTTGTTGGGCATGCCCCTCTACATATGCTCTGGTGTGTGGCAGAGTGACCCAGGTGTGGTAGGGGAGGCTGGGGCCAGCACCTGTGTTGGCCTCAGCAGCCCTAGTTGGGGTCCTGGAGGCCCCCTGGAGCAGCAGCGGTGCAAAGCCAGCTGCTTGGAATCTGGTCAGCAGCCAGAGCGTGGCTCTGGCTGGCTAGGCTCCCTTTCTGGCGGCTCACGCCACTGACACGTGTGCCACACTGTTGTTTTTTGGTGGTGGGTACTTTTTTGGCACCACAGTCTCCCGGGCTACAAATGGGTGCATGTACACTGCATGCGGTTTGCAGTGCCACAAACCTCAAGTGCACGCTCACGAGGATGTGCCCTGTGGGTGCAGACAGATGTAACACCTGAACTGTTTCAAGAATGTCACAGATTATGTTAATAATGGTCTGGGGTCAGACGTGCTGGCACATACCCTGCCGAGGATTCAAAGTAGAAGTCCCCTTTTAGGTGCTGTAGTGCTATCAAACCACCACCAGGTGTGGTAGTGAGTACCCAGCCCAGTTGTAGTTTTCTGTCCCCTCTTCTTACTAATACTGAGGTCAGCAAAGACCCATTCCTGCACTATTCTGAAATATGTAGTGGTACTTGACTATGAGTGCTTGGGTGTGTGTATAGGCCTAGAAGCTGCTTGGATCTCTGCTTCGGACTTCCCAGGGGCTGGGTTCTTTGGAGCTGCTAGAGCTTTCTCCATATTTAAAGAGCATTTTTCCTCAAGCCAATCACCAGTTTACTCCGGTTCCTGGGAACTGACCATGGTTTGGTTCATCCTAGGCTGATCTGGGGACATAAGGGTGGCCAGGGAGAAGGGTCACTGCTTAGACCCCTGTTTCTGTGCTCCTGGGAGCTCATATAGCTGGACAATTCTAGTTTAAACCAGTCTAAATATTATGTCTGTCTGCATCCTATGTGTCTGTCCACATCCTACCAAATCAGAAAGGTGGAAAATCACTGAAGGGAGAATACTTTGTTCTTTCTGGGTACTGTTAAAGCCATCAATACCTATGTTTAGAGTGTCTCTTACACCAGTACGTGATGCACCCTCATGAACCTTGTTCAGTTAGCTGTGTTAATCTGAAGGCAGGCAGAAAGCAAAGCAGGGTTGCATTTTAGATACTAACTTGTCCATTTATGGCATCTAATGAAGTTGGTTGTAATCTGCAAAAGTTCATGCCTCTCAGCAAGTTAGTTTATAAGGTGCCACCCTGCTCTGCGTTCTTCTTTATTCACAGGGATAGAGGCATCTTGCATCTTGAAGCATGGATTAGGGCTAAAGGAGGCTGCAGACTCGGGAAGGAAAGCAAGTCTGTTGGAATAGTTTTCTCCTGTTTTGTGTCCACTTTTAGACAAGTCTTCAGGAAATGGAGCCTAAGAGCAAAGCTGTCATGATCTGCACATGTCAGCAAAATTCCAAGATGGAGACAACCTCTAGGATACGTGTACGATGAGCATTATCTATTATTTATATTTGAATACAGAACAGAGCACACCTAGTCTACCCAACAAGGGTATGTAGTGAATGTCAAGAATATGAAGAAACACCATTCGGTAACTCTTGGAGAGAACAGTATTTCTCATTAAGTGTATGAGAGGAAAAAAATCTAGTTAATTTAAAAAAATCTTTCAGATACAGATGATTTTGATTTGCTTTAAGGCCCCCTTTATATTGCTGTGACTGAGAGCCTTTAAGACTAAATTTATGTGCATTTTAAAGTATTTAATGTGGCAGGATAAGAAGTTGATCTTTGTTAACTTTTTCTAAGTTTCTAGGCACATTACTCTTTTTCCTAACAGTAATTTGTGTTCATTTTCAATTAATAAGGTATAGGCAGATATAGTGATTACAGCTGTCACTACAAGTGCCCAGACAGCTGTGATGCTCTCATCCTCAAGGCTTTTGCTCTCTGTGAGAAACATTGTTTTGCTTTTCATTCTGCATAAATAACCCACCTTCTGCCACATAGAGCTATCAATTTCACTATATTTAACTAAAGGCACTTGTGTTCTGCTTTTGGTTCTGTTGACATCAAGCTTACGCACTGAAAGTTCCAGGTTCAGGGGCACTAGTATCTTCAGGAAGGGAGGGAAAGTCTCGTATCTACTGAAAATAGATTACTTTGACCATTAAATAAATCTCCTTCTATTCTGAAGTTAATTAAGGTTAGAAATAGAAATTTTAAATCTAGATCCCTAGTTTTATTTATTTTTTAAAGACTGAAGTAAGATGAGTTTATCCCTCCCAAATTATGAGGTTTCCGTTTGCTCTTTTAATTGATTTTTTGCACCCCACCCTTCCTTAAATGGAGTTAATGACTCTAACACAGTCTTTCCCAACCAGTGTGCTGCAGTGCAATGGTGTGCCATCAGAAATGAACAGGTGTGCCATGAAATTCTACCGTGGCAATGAGCTGCAATAGGTATGAGGATGGGGTGTGCCTTAACAGCTGTGCTGCAGAAATTTTTTATTAATGTAAGTGTGTCTTGGGCTAGAAAAGCTTGGGAAACACTGCTCTAACATCTATGGTAGCAGTATATTATATTTTAGAGAACTGGACTTAAAAACATCAACCCAGCAGTTCCAGTTCTGGCCCATTTCTTGCCACTTTAGAAGTTACCAGAATTCTGATGGATTCCGTAAGGCAGAATACCATTAGGCAGAAACTGGAGAGGAATATTTTTCAAAGCAATGAGATGGGTTACTGAGAGCAGTTTTAGTTTGAGTTGAGACTATTTCAAGTAGGAAGCTTCTGGCTCTGTGAATGGAAAGTAAAACTAACACACAGACGCATCAGGGATTAGGATTCTGAAAATTCCAGGGATTTCAGCATTTCTCAGATTTGCAAATTAATTATGAAATATTCATATACATAGTCATATACCTACATTTTTCCTTTTCTGTGATGTGACTTTTGTTGTGGCTTTTTTAATGACCTGCTTCTTTAAGTGAAACTCAATTTTAGTGTCTTAAGAAATAAACACTAGAAATTATGGTGCTTATGAGACCCATGTTTGTTTTAGGGCCTTGAACCTTGGTAAAAACCCAAGACGTGCCATTCATAGTGAAGCAGAAGGCTGCATGCTTGATGTTTGCAATCCGTTCCTGTACTCGAGAGTGGTTACAAAAACACACTGCAGAAATTTTGTCAGAGACACAAATAGTAATTTTTGAAATGGCAAACAGATTGAATGTTTAAGTGGTATCCAACTCCAAATCAATTTAGAGTTTATCAAATGGTGGAGCATTAAATTAAATTGTATACTTAGCTAGTGTAGATTAAATCCAATAACAAGTGTTTTTTTTTTTTTTTTTAAAGGCGCAGTACCCATTTAAATAGCAAGGTGTTTCATACAAATCCCTGGCTTCTGCATGCTGATGAGACTCTTTACCTCCTGTTCCGGTGTTTTGCAAGAAACTGTGGGATGGGATTCAAATTGTATACCCACACTCTCAGTATAGTCTAATGATATATAGTTTCAAGTATTTCCCGTATAAATCTGTCACTTAAATTTGATGCTGTTGCTGTTAATCAGATCTTAGGGCACCTGTACATGTGCAGAGATGGTGCTCTCACACGCTGTAATTTCAATGCGTTGGCACATGGTAATTACCACCCTTCAGCAGACTCCAGGATCATGTGTATCGGCATCCCTGTGCTGAAAAATGGTGGCAGGGGTACTTTAACTAAAGCTCGCTTGACAAGCTTTAGTTAAAGCACCCCCACCACCATTTTCAGTGTGGGGATACTGATGCGCATGATGCTCCAGGCACCTTAATTTAGAGCGGCTCTTGGAGCCACCCTAATTAATGCTCCCCCTCCACACACTTCCAGAGCATGTCTGTAACTGCCCTTAGTTTCTGTAGTAACATTTGAGCTGTTTCTTGTGTGGATGAAGTACATTCTAGCAGTAGTCTGAGGTGAGGCTGGCACCATATATACGTAAGTGCCAGTGCACTGTCTCAGTCTGCAGTACTAGTCTGGTCCAGGATTTCTGTTCAGTATAAACTGACATTTATGCCAGGAAGGACTCAATGCAAACACAAACAGCAGGATTCAAGAGTATGATATAAAGTAGTACACAAACGGAATAGACCAGTGTTGAAGGATAAAGAATTTTTGAGGGAGGAAGGGAAGAAAGCAAATAGTTTCTCTTGAGCAATAGTCTGACATTTGGTCGCAAAACAAATCTCATTGCTTTTGCAAATCTGTTGAAGTCTAAAGTTTTTATACAGTGGTGTATATGAAGAGTAGCAGAAAAGGACCGGGTTTGTTGATTGCACTGCCAACTTTCTCTGTGCTTGCAGAAAGAGGAAGAAATGCTTCATGCCTGGGGAAGCTAAGCCAGGCAGATGATTCATTTCCTGCCTGATGTAGGTCCAGTCTTGTGGTAGTGCAGTCACTGTTTCATATGCTGGGTATATGGAATCACACTAATTAGTCATTCTCTAATTCAGTCCTCAAGTACAAACTATATTAGCAGATAGTATAACCCTTTGTAGTTTTTTTAGAATGAAACTCATTCCTAGTTTTGAATTGCTCCTCACTCCCTTTGGAAATCCATTCTTTCTAACCCAATGAGAAATATCTCCTTTTGTTCACTTAACATTTTCTTGATTATTGGGTTTGTGAAGCCTGTCAATGAATTCTTAAGCTGTTGTTAATCACATTTCTCAGGGGAATGTGCTAATACAGACTTCTCAAAAACTAATTAAGGGGCATTTAATTGGGCAGGTAATACAATTTATGCAAAACTGGTTACATTTGCTGATTTAAATAAATAGTAATTTAGTACTATTATCTTTTCATCGGTACATACGTAATTGCAGTGGGTTCTTGTTCTACTCTGATTGTTTCAAATGCAAGTAGTTTTAGTCTTTAAAGTGACTCCTAAGTGAAAGTGAGGCTTAAGCAGGAGCACACATGCATTATATTCAGATTATTTTGGAGCTTTTTCTTCATAAATTAAAATGTTTTCAATTTTGGATCTTCATCTTTGTTTGACACTAAGAGGCAAGTCAGTGCACTTGTACTGCCAAGATTTATAAATTGCATCCTAAAAGTTTGGGCAGAAATGAGAGCAAAATTGAAGCTTTTAATCAAGGTAACTAACTTTTTACTGAGAACAGAGAATCCACGCAGAAAATGGTTTTCTGCTGAGGGATAATGATCCTAAGAGACTAAAATATACTTATACCATCTCCACTCCTGTACATTGATTGAGCAAGTGATTGGGATTAGGAAGTGTGAGTAGGAGACAATTCACCAAAATACACTGTTTCCCCTTACATGGCTAACTGGGTACTCCAGCTCATTTATTTAGGTACGTTGTAATAAAGATGAGTGAATTAGTGGGTTGTAAATAAAGTATCTTTAAGATGAGCTCAGGGTGTAGGTTTTCAATCCTCATTTTGTCTCAAAGAACCAGGGCTTTCCAGTTTAAATCATGTACTGTTGTGCCAAAAAAACAGTGGTTTGACTGAGGGTGTGCCTTGTGAACTGTAAGGGCTTAGAACAGGGGCGGGCAATTATTTCTGGTGGAGGGCTGCTTACTGAGTTTTGGCAAGCCATTGAGGGCCTCATGACAGACAGCCAGGGGCAGATAAATATTAATTTTCTAAATTTTTAGGGGCCCCGAGGGCTGGATAGAATGTCCTGGCGGGCTACATCTGGCCCATGGGCTGCATGTTGCCAACCCCTGGCTTAGAAGCAAATGTTCCCCAGCAAATGTGTTCCTTGGCTTTCCAGTGGAATGGTACAGTGTCTTCTCCAGGGCTCTAAGACACTAACCTAGGGCATGGACATATACAGCTGAACTGTTCCAAAATGTCACTAATTGGAAACTGGTTCACAATTGTGTGAAGTGCTGAAGCTCTGACAACAGTATATTTTTTCCAGAAGAAAGCCTTTTGTTCTGGGATCTCACAGATGTCCATTGTCCCACTTTAAGTATCTGTGAAGTATGAGGGTGCGGGCAGTCATAACACTTGAACTAATCCAAGAATATCATTAGGAACTCGTTCACAACTGTCCCACTTTGGAGGTGGGGGGCCTACTGTACACTGCCAAAGACTGTAAGTAGAACAGTCACCTTTTAGAGATGTCAGTGCTGTCAAATCACCACAGGGGAGAAGGGTTAGGATATACCCAACTCAGCATGCCTTCCACTGGCAAGTGCCCCAGTTTTCCCAGTATTGCCTAGGCAGGGGAGGAAATCCCAATTGGCTGGACACCAAGGAAGAAGACAATGCCTGTTGCCCACAACTGTAATTTTCTGATCTACCTTCTCACTAATATTGAGTTCAACAAAGACCATTCCTGTACTTTACCAAATCTGTGTGGTGATAACCTAATTGGGGTGCCAAGGTATGTGTATGGGTAGGGGGATGCTGCTTAAACCCCAGATGCTGGGTTCCTGTGAGCTGGGTGCTCTGGGACTGTCAGAGATTTTGTAGCTTTCAGAAAACACTTTCCCCCAAGCCACTTATCAGTTTATTTCAATTCTTGGCAATGTATTGGGTCTTAGTGCATCACATGCTGATTTGAGGGTGAAGTGGGTAGCCAGTTGCTGTAGTTGCAGTGGGAAGGTAGGCCCAATGTTTCTGGCTTAGACTACTACAAGAAGACTTTCTCTAAGGGTGGCCAGGTGGGAGGGTGCCTGGGTCTTTGATTCTGGGTTCCTGGGGAGCTGGGTATTCTGGGGCTGTCCAAAGTCACTGCTGGTTTTAAACAGCATTTCCCCCCAAGCTACATATCAATTTTATTCCATTTGTGGCAGTTGAGCAGGTTGGGGGTTATCCTAGGCTGATTTGGGATGGGAGGAGCAGGGGGAGCCAGGTGAGCAGGATGCTGGGTGCTCTGAGGGACAACCCAAGGTCTCCACGTCAGTTTCCAGGAATGGAATGAAATTAAGCGGTGGCTTGGGGGAAAGTGCGGTGTGGGCAATGGGGGGTGTGTTTGTGTTGGGATGGGGGGGTACTTATATCAACCTGGGATGGCAATGGTATGGGTCCAGTGCAGGCAGTATACCAGTAGTTTGAGACACTAAAATTCTGACTGTGTACCAAAGTAGGCAGTTGCTGTGCAGTGCTTGGGGGAGGGTATGAGGAACAATGCAGTATGGGATGACTGGAGGACCAACCAAGCACTCAAGGAACACAGGTTCAAAGTGGTACCTGATTACCCCAGGGATACTTCTGAAATGTTCCAGGAAGTTTAATCCATTCTAAGATGGCTCAAACGTTTGGTCTCTTGCAGTTGAACAACATTTAAAATAGTTTGTGTTATACCCTGAGAGAGAAAATGTGCTAACACTTTTTCCTTTGGAAAGTGCCATGTATGGTCTGTAAGTTAATAGCATCCTGTTCAAGTTAATTGCCAGTCATTCCAGGCACAAGCATGTCAGGCTGTGTGCTCTCTTTGGCCACTGAACAGCACTGCAGGTTGGAAGGACTGTGTGTGCGAATAGCTGTACTGCTCCTCATTTGTCTCAGGTTTTGACTTGGATTAGAACTGCCTCAAATAAGATGTCTGTTTATAGCTCAAGAGTTTGTATTCTGGTGCAAACTAGAAATCCAAATTTAAAATATAAACATGCCTGATCTGCTGTTCAGTCCGATTTATTTTTCACCCCCAAGGGAAGGTGAAAAATTACTTATGAAAGAAACTGCTTTCCAGCTTATTGAAGAGTTACTGCAAAGAATAGAACTAAAAACAAGTTAAAAGTGTTTGTGTTTACAGTTGGCATAAAATAGTCATTACAACAGGGGCTTGTATTTGGCAATTTGTGATTTCCTCTTAAATGTCAAGTCATCCTAGTCTTTAGCAGGTGAAATGCAGAGTATTGACACTGAAACATAGATCAACTTTCTATGGTTAAAAGATTAGTGAATTCAAGGGCAAAGAAACCTGAAGACAGTGACTGATTGTTTCATGTATCCACTTAATTTTCATCTTGTTAATCTTATCTTACTGTATAGGTATAGGTTTTTGTTCTGTTTTTTTAAGTGAGAACTCCTAAATCTTTTAGGGGTGTGGAAAAGAGAATTTCTTTTGTTTCACAAATCCAATCTGTTAACTAACAGAGATCTGCCTCTCTCTTTATAGTATGCTAAATTTTTGAGTAATACCAGAGAGGTTTCTTTTTGTTTTTAACTGCTGATCTCTTCTGAAACAGCAGTTCTTCTGTGTGTGTCAGTAACTTGAAAGAAAAGACATATTCAGAGAGCTGAATGTTGTAGTTCTTGTAAACTTTTGTTATATCATGCTGGCTGAAGCCTACTGTAAGAAGATTACAGTGGCGAACTTTACAAAAACTTTTAAAATTAATTTTTGTGCTCAACAAAGAGGTCAGATACAGAATTTGTTTGAACTTCTGTGCTTTTCCTCTTTTCTTGTTTTTCTCAATCAGCCTGCAAAGGTCACTTCACTTACCGATGATGGTAACCATGTCCATGCTGCTTGGATTTTAACACTTATAAAAGTGCTCTTGTGGCAAAAGTTATCCATGTAATCAATCCCTTACTGGCTATGGCTTTAACAAACAAGTTAGGGAAGGTGCAGTGAAATCGGTGTTTGTATGGTTAACTTTTTCTCAAGGTAAGGATTATGGTAAGGAAACAGCTGTAGAGTAGACTGGCTGTGGTTACTTTAACTACTGGCATCAGACCCCATCCAGAATGTCTAACTAACAAAATGGGTACAACACCATTTACAGCAGATGGCTTGTCTCATTATTGCTACCACCCGTTAAGGGGCAGTGGAAGTGCTCTGGTAGAGTCTTTTTATTTAAAAAAATATATATATATAAATATTATATAAGCCTAAGTCTGTCTGTCTCTCTGCCCATAATGCTTTATGTGCACTCTGATTGGCTGACAAACAGCCAATCAGAGTGCAAACAATCCTTCGAGCAGGAGCTGGCAGCAGTGGAGCGCTGCCATTATGGTGGGGATGGAACGGGAGGTGGGGCCAGCGCTGGTGGCCTCCCTCGCTTCCTGCAGGTGGCAATGATGGGTGGGTGGGTGAGGCCATCAGAGCAGGGGCGAGATGCCACGGGGAGGGGGTGAGGCCACTGGCGCTGGCCCTTCTGTCGTTGCTGCCTGCAGGGCCGAGGTGGTGGTGGTAGTGGGCCCAATGTGGGCTGAGGGAATAGTGGGCGTGCC
>NW_017728907.1:35595438-35597253 GCF_001723895.1 Crocodylus porosus | reverse complement strand
ATGGTGGTACTCTGAGGGGTGGCTGTGGGTGGGCTACAGTCACCCCAGAATTCACTAGCCACCCCTCCCAGCCCAGGCCCCCACTGGGAAGAGGCTGGTGCAGCCCCTGGTCCCAAGCCCACAGCAGGCAGCTCTCCCTTACTCTGTGCACAGATCTCAGGGGCACATGCCCCCATGCCTCCGCAGGGGTGCACGCAGCATCAGGGAGCTGCCCACTTATGTCCCCTGGACAACCCACCTATGGCTCTGCCCCGCTTTTGGTAGGGTTGCATTCACTGCCCTGGCTGGGCAGCACCTGTCCCAGCCCCACTCCCTCTGGGGCCTCGACCTGCCTCTCTCATGCTCCTCCCCACCACGGAAGGCAGTGTCCAGTTGGTAACTCTAAGCTGCCCAGCTGCATTCCTGGCCGTGTGCATGCTGCAGCTGTGCAGATGCACATGGCATTTATTGGTGAGGTTATTGGCTATACCAGATTTAAAAAAAAAAAGTTGATTGCAATGATGTTAACTTTCTTTTTATCAGTGCTGATACAATATGTCAGCAGTATATTGGTGCACCTCTAGCAAAAAAGCCATTTTGCTGTGATCCACTGTATTTTAATAACCCTTTGACTAAATTCTGGCTTTTCTTGAAAGGTTTTCTGCTCATTTGGGGTGAAAAGGTGGATTTTTTTTTTTTTTTTTTTTAGTGCAAGCAGGTGTTCTAATGGGACGTAGCCAGTTTGAGATCTGTGCACAGACTTGTATAAGAGGCATCTGTTGAATTGCCTAATTTGACCTGTGACAAATCAAGCAGGATATATTTTTAATACAGTGCTATCACAGATTCTGTCAACTGAAAATGAGTTTATTTGCTGTAGGAAGAAATATAGTTTGAGAGCTAAGAAAATGGTCATGTACTGTACATGTGCATTTTGTGATTTTTAGCCCTCTAAGGGAGTTTATAGACATGCCCTTTATTTAGTGCAGCTCTGAGAGCCACACTAATTAAAAGCACCCAGAGCATCATGTATATCAGCAACCCTGTGCTGAAAAATGGCGGCTGGGCACTTTGAACTAAAGCTTGTTGAATGAGCTTTAGTTTAAAGCACTGCACCACCATTTTTCAGTGCAGGGACGCTGATGCACGTGACACTGGAGTCTGCTGAAGCACAGTAACTATGACACTCCAGTACACTCGATTAATTTAGTCTGCTCCGATGCAGTGTAATTACAGCATGTTGGAGCAGCTTCCTTGCCCTAAGTCTCTCTGTAGAGAAGAGCTGTACAAATAAAGTGTATTTCAAGATAAAAATAATAAACCCAAGTGGTCCATCATAACATTGGTTGCTTTGGAGCCTCTTAATATTCTGGCTGGTAGTCTCCTTTGTAGCTGAACATATTACATGATGCACATTTCACGTGTCATTACATATTTTACGTTAACAATGCCAAACTTCAGTCGTGGATACAGTAGCTACCTGATATGTGTACCACATCCTGCTTGCAGCAGCTTATTCTTTGAAGAAACAGAATTGTGTTCAACCTTCCACATTTCATAATAATAAAAGGAAAGCAGAGCTATTTGATGCACTGTAAACTGTGAAAGGAGTAAGTTTTGATTATCATTCAGTATGTCAGTTCTGATTCAAGATGGATAAAATTTCATTTAAAAAAACCCCCTTGAAAACAGCTTGCTATATAGAACTAGTTTTCATGTTCTGTAGTTGCCAGATTTCTGTGACAAGCTTGGGGGAGATGTCTATTATGCAATGATTTCTTGTTTATTTTAAAATGTTCATTATCTGAGAGAGGAGAGATTTTCTTTAAAATACTT
>NW_017728907.1:35579659-35594258 GCF_001723895.1 Crocodylus porosus | reverse complement strand
CAACAACTGCTGAAGCAACCACTACCCAAGCTGAAGAAATGTCAATGCGAACAGAATCTTCTGAAGATGCACCTACCATAATACCACACATACCTCTGAGCAGAGTCACCTCTTCTCAGTTGCGACCTACTGTATCAAATCAGGAGCAAAAAGATTCATTAGGGCGAAAAACCAATTTGGATTTTCAACAATATGTATTTATTAATCAGATGTGTTATCATTTGGCCCTTCCTTGGTATTCAAAGTACTTTCCCTACCTTGCGCTCATACATACTATTATTTTAATAGTCAGTAGCAACTTCTGGTTTAAATATCCGAAGACATGCTCAAAAATTGAACATTTTGTGTCCATATTGGGAAAGTGCTTTGAGTCCCCTTGGACTACAAAAGCATTATCTGAAACAGCGTGTGAGGACTCTGAGGAGAACAAACAGAGACTCACAGGTGCCCAGTCCTTGCCAAAGCACGTTTCCACTAGCAGTGATGAAGGAAGTCCCAGTGCCAGTACTCCCATGATAACCAAGTCTGGCTTCAAGTTTTCAGCTGAAAAGCCAGTCATTGAGGTCCCCAGCATGACTATTTTGGATAAAAAAGATGGAGAGCAAGCCAAAGCCCTGTTTGAGAAAGTTAGAAAATTTCGGGCTCATGTGGAGGACAGTGACTTGATTTATAAACTGTATGTTGTCCAGACAGTCATCAAGACAGTCAAGTTTATATTTATTCTTTGCTACACTGCTAACTTTGTAAATGCAATTAGTTTTGAACACAGATGCAAGCCAAAAGTAGAGCATCTGATTGGGTATAAGGAGTTTGAGTGTACACACAATATGGCTTACATGTTGAAGAAGCTCCTTATCAGCTATATTTCTCTTATTTGTGTCTACGGTTTTATCTGTCTGTATACACTCTTCTGGCTGTTTAGAATACCCTTAAAAGAGTATTCCTTTGAGAAGGTCAGAGAAGAGAGCAGCTTCAGTGATATTCCTGATGTGAAAAATGATTTTGCGTTTCTTTTGCATATGGTAGATCAGTATGACCAGTTATATTCTAAGCGATTTGGTGTCTTTTTATCAGAGGTAAGTGAAAACAAGCTGCGAGAAATTAGTTTAAATCATGAATGGACATTTGAAAAACTTAGACAGCATGTTTCTCGCAATGCACAAGATAAGCAAGAGCTGCATCTCTTCATGCTCTCAGGGGTCCCTGATGCAGTGTTTGATCTGACAGATCTGGATGTGCTGAAACTGGAGCTGATTCCTGAAGCAAAAATTCCAGCTAAAATCTCACAAATGACAAATCTTCAGGAGCTCCATCTCTGCCACTGCCCTGCAAAGGTTGAGCAGACTGCTTTCAGCTTCCTCCGTGACCACTTGAGATGCCTTCATGTGAAATTCACAGACGTTGCAGAAATTCCTGCTTGGGTGTATCTGCTTAAAAATCTCCGTGAATTGTACTTGATAGGCAACTTGAACTCTGAAAACAATAAAATGATAGGACTTGAATCTCTCAGAGAGTTAAGACATCTTAAAATTCTCCATGTGAAGAGTAATTTGACCAAAATCCCTTCCAATATCACAGATGTGGCACCTCATCTAACAAAGCTTGTAATTCATAATGATGGCACCAAGCTTGTGGTACTGAATAGCCTTAAGAAAATGATGAATGTAGCTGAATTGGAACTACAGAACTGTGAACTGGAGAGAATTCCACATGCCATTTTTAGTCTAACTAACTTACAGGAACTGGATTTAAAATCAAACAGTATACGCACAATTGAAGAGATCATCAGCTTCCAGCACTTGAAAAGACTGACCTGTTTAAAGTTGTGGCACAATAAAATAGTCAACATTCCTCCCTCCATTTCCTGTGTAAAGAACTTGGAGTCACTTTATTTCTCCAATAACAAACTCGAGTCTTTACCAGCTGCAGTGTTCAATTTGCAGAAACTCAGATGTTTAGATGTAAGCTACAACTCAATTACAGTGATTCCAGTGGAAATTTGGTCACTTCAAAATTTGCAGCATTTTCATATAACAGGAAACAAAGTGGAGAGTTTGCCAAAGTCATTGTTTAAATGCGTAAAATTGAGGACTTTGAGTCTGGGGCAAAACTGTATTACCTCAATCCCAGATAAAATTGGCCAGCTGTTGCAGCTAACTCATCTGGAACTGAAGGGAAACTGCTTAGATCGTCTACCAATTACACTGGGGCAGTGTCGGCTTCTCAGGAAAAGCGGGCTTATGGTGGAAGATCACCTCTTTGATGTTTTGCCTTCGGAAGTCAAAGAACTGTTGAATCAAGACACGAGCATTACTTTTGCTAATGGGATTTAGATTGACGTGCACTGACTGACTTCTAAGCAGCAAATTCTACAGTATGAGTTATTGCAATGATTGTGCATCTTAGAAATACAGGAGTTCTTTGTGAGGAAGAACTACTAGCAGGATAAGAGATGTAACTGAGTATTCTGTGTTTTGTAGTGTTTTAAAAGATCATTTCAAAATTTTTGAAGGGCAGGAGAACCTTAATAATCTCAATTCTTTTCTTTTGAATTGTTTGTAACTTGGATGCTGCCGCTTTTGAATGTTTACAGATTGCTTGCTTGCTTAAAGTAAATGATTAAATTGGTGACTTTTCTTACTATACAAGGTACTCGTTAATGCCTGAACTTATTTTAGTGCACTACTGGGGAAAACCAAGGACAAGTATTTTTCTTATAACAAGATTCTAGAAGTGCTTGGAGTGCATGCTTGTGTGCAATTGAGTGTGAATGCTCAATTTTTAAGAAAAAAAATTAGAGTTGTTGCTAAGCAAACTGCAGCAGTACATCTGCACCTTGACGTGCGGGACTGCTGCTTCAAAACTTCCATTTGTTTTACGGAAGGGTTCGTGGCTTGTTTGAGGGAGGCGTGACCATTTTTATAAAATCTTTCTCATTATAAAATGCAGCAATGCTATTCCTCTGCCTACAGTGCAGTTACTGTTAAATGGTGAATGCCTCTCCCATTCCAGAGCTAATCCTCCTAGACCAGTCAACTGATTTGGGGATGCAATAGGGCGTGGACATGTGACACATTAATATATTGTAGGTTAACATTACTATATAGAAAAACAAAGCAGACACCCAAAACACAGTCCTCCTGCACAGTATATCATTCAAATCCAGGCTGAAGTTACTCCTAGAGAAATGTGTAATCATTTTGTTGTGTGGATTGTGTTGCATGTTCACTCTCATAATCAAGTCTGTCTTGAGAAACCACTTGCTTAATGGAAACTGGCTTTCTTGCCACCTTATCCACTCCTTACCACTTCTGTGGAGTCAGGCAGAAGGAAGGGCAGGGGGATTGTCTCTCATCAGGGTGGAGTAAAATCCACGATCAGTTACTTCATAACTATGTTGTGTATCTACACTCGGAAATGGTGAAACTTGGCTGTGTAGCACTGACACCGAGTTGTTTTTGGATAGTATAAAGTTCTTTATGTAAAGAAATGATTTTTAAGAACTTCATTAATGACTCGTTTATTAAGTAACAGCTTCAATATTTAAAGATCTATTTAATCCCCTAAAATTATAAAGACAAATATTTTCTATTAACAGTAGTAGCATATATCAAATTAATGTTCACAGAAACCTTGTATTCTTTTTCTCTCTTCCTTTCAGTCTCTGACAGTTCCTTTATGTTTCTGTCAATGTTAAAGATAACATGTTTTTTACTGCTCCTGATCTTCTTTCCAGGGCCTTCCATCCATGGATATCCATACCATGTGTAAGCATCAGTGAGTGTTGTCTTACCATGTCTGAATGTGTCTTAGCTTGTTTTCTAGATGAGAGATGAGGCACGGAGGTGTTGCAACTTGTTCAGACTCTAAGGCCAACTAGCAGTTGAGTAACAAAACTGATTCTACTCCCAGGCATGTGCCTTAACTCATGGGATCTTGCTGCTCCCCATTAACCTGAGGTTTTTAGTGTAGCTTGAGTATTGAAGAGATTAGCACAAAGACCTATAAATGTTTGCCAAATGGGGCATGAAAAAAGCAGGCAGCAAAATGTATTATTTTTCTACTGAAGTTGCATTGCCAGGATCACTACAGAAGTTTAATATACTAAATTACAAAATCATGGGTTGTAAACATGGTCATTTTGGTTCTGCCTCCCCACAAAATAATTGCTGTGCTGGGAGATCTGATTACATGTTAGACTCCTGTCCTGGTTAAAACACAATCCTCTATTGTAGTGTGGTTAGTACTGAAAAGATGACAGACATGCTAATTTTCAAGGACTTGTGTTTTTTGTGTGTGGTTTTTTTTTTTGCACAGTAGTCTTACAGCTGTGTAACTCCTGTGACTTCAGTGGAACTATTGCTGATTTTTCCAGTGTAAAAAAGAGGAAAATCGTGGCAGTGGTGCAGCTCTGAACAATGAGAACACTGGTCTATTGCACATTGCAAGACACTGGGAAGTACCATATTGTAACTTGAGTCCCCGTGGCTTATCTGTCGCAGTGTACCTGCAGTATGTTTCCATAAACCAAGAAACCAGTTTAAGCAATGATTTCCAGTGTACGTGGGAGATTAAAAGCAATATCATTAAGCTTCTTATACATACCATTTATAATGTAATAAGTCTAGAGAATTCCAGTTCCCAGAATACCAAACCGTACTTCTGGCAGAACAGTCTGAGTTCTTAACTTGCCTGTACTCTTAAACTTAGTGTTCACTTTTACAGTCAGTAAAGGAAAAGTGTTAAGACTTGTAGTGAATATTTGTCAATACATTCTTCTCTTTATTTCAAATGTTTGCATTCATATCACTTTAAATTACTGTGCCATGAATCTTAGCAAAAATCAAACAATATATTATTGGAATGAATATGTTCTGCATTTGCCAATGACCCGTTTCAGCTGCTATGAAATGTTAGTGGTGAGTGAAATCAATAGAAATGCTTAGAATATAAGAAGTTTTTTAATATTCAGTTGCTTATACTGGCTGAAGCATGCACAAATGCATAGATCCCTTGTCAAACAGCTGTTTAGTTATCTCCAGTCTTTTCACTGCTGCAGCTTGAAAATGACCACTGGTTTGACTTAGGTGAAAAAAAGAATCACCCCTAACTGTACTTCTCCAGCTAACTTCCTCTGAAATAGGCTTTCATTCTTATGGGAGGTGATTTTTAGTCCAGTTGAGCATAACATCTGTTTTTAATCTTTGGGGAACCTTTTGAAGTTGGAGAAAAAAGCCAATCTTCTCTTCTGCCTCCTGTCCTTCAGTATCATCTGGAACTGGTTTAATTTTCATATTAGGTTCTGATGTCTAATCTGACCGTTTTGGAAATTCAACTCTTCCCCCAAAATAAGATTTTAGAAAGACATAAATCATCATCACCAACATGATCTGTAGTAGTAGTATTATTTAAAGTGTGTGTGGGGGGGGGGGGTTGGGAAATAATACAAAACTCTCATTGTCCATTCTGTTAGGGGGAAGACTAACAAAATCTCCGTATTTCAAATGTTTTGTCCTTAGAGAATGTTTCACTGTTTCTAAATACAGAAGATGAATGGCATTCACTCTTAGTGTAGGCTCAGGTATGCCCCTTTGCTATGAAGTAGCATAAAAAAGTGGGAAACATCCTGATGATAAACAAGGACTTTCAAATCTCTTATTGTGGAATACTTGGCACAAGGCAGGTTGTAGTTCGTACACTGTAGCATGAGTGTTTCACTTTTATTTCAACCTCCCTCTGGCTTTGAGTTGTCCTTACGGTCTAGTATCTGTCTTGATATTTTTATTACATTGTAAGTCATTTTCCAGGTCTAGAAAGCATTTCTGCAGCATTCTGTTGGGGGCAGGGTGGAAAATAGTATTTCCCTTCTTTTATCTTCATTGTTAATCATGGGTATCTTTGAACGAAGGGAATTTTTTATGCACTTGTGTTCATTCTGTCACTATAACATATTCATGTTAAGGAATTTTATTTTCTCACTACAATACCCTGCCAAAAGCTACACCATGAGATGCAAAGGAAACTAATGTTTTTCTGTGCTGCCACTTTTTGTAATCTGTCAAAAATTCTGCTAGTAGTGATGGCAGGAGCATTTGGTTGATGCACAGGTCATAACTGATGATTTTCCAGTCTCAAGTCATTTTTGCTTAAACAGGCCATCTTCTGGGCAAAACTGTCCTTTACTTTTATCCATGCATCAATTTAATTGTATGAAAACAGCAGGCTGTATTGTGATCCCTTTGTTTGGAACTCGTACACCCACATTCTTAGGAAAGTTAATCCATTAACATGGATTAATTTAAATTGCATAAAACTACTATGCAGATGCTCCTGTTAACAATACAAGTGGCTTTGTTTTGATTTATTGTGTAGCATTAGTATCTTTCCAGGAATTGAATGTTTAACTAATTAGCTTTAAAGTAACACATTTAGTTCAAGTCAGTGTAAATGTATATCCTTGGGTAGACTTGGTCTCATGCTGGTTGGCAGTTAGCGATGGAAGTGAGGAAGAAAGGATTTATAGTCCCTGTGTTAGGAGATTGAGGCAATGGAAAGAAACTTGCTTTAAAGTAGTTGCTTAGCTAGAAAGTTGTTCCCATTCATTGCCCCTTTTTTGTGTTACATATTTCCACTTCTGGAAGAAGCTTTTGCTTTTCTTAGAAGTTGAGCTCCCGTCTGTGGCTCTGCAGTCCCAATCTCTCCCAGTGACTGCGGGTTGTTGTTTTCTAATTTTGTTAGTTTTTCTTCCCCAGTTCCAGTATGGTTTATGTTTGGAGTTGGCCACAAAAATCAGAGCAGGTTTCAAGAGTCTTGGGTTGTGTTACTAATAGCAGTAGCTTATCAGTTCTCAAAGACAGATGTCTCACTGTAGACCCATGTCTTCCATGGCTCCCAATGCTCCTAGCTAGTCACCTTCCAACATTATACCTTATGCATGTAGGAAGGTAGGAAATGGGCTCTGTTTGGTATATATTGTGCTTGTTTTCAAATACTTGCTTTTAAACGTAGTTCTGCTATGGGAATAGCATCAAGTCAGTGGAAGGGAAGTTGTCTTTTCTTCTGAAAGTTTGGATGAGAGTGGGTATCCTGATCTTTTCCAGGAGCAACCTGGAGATTTCATTTCCACTCGTTTGCCAAGGGAACATGTTGCTCATGTGCAAAAGTTTCATTGTTGACAGTACTTGTGCTCTGGGTCTGAGGGAATAGAGAAGCTCTGATCATGTAGAATGAGATGGTTCCTTCAGTCTGTCCCATGAGACATAATCCAAAGGAGTATTTGAAATATGAGGACTAAATTTGAATTTGTTCAGGTATCCCAGTACAGAATGCAGAGCAGGGACATGAACGATCTATAGCACTCTTGTGTTGGTAATCTGACAAATAGCTATCCTGCACTGATTGTATAGCTTTGAGCCCAGGCTCAGAGAAGTTCAGCAGTAGGTCTCTGAAGACCATGGATTTGTGGTGAAACCCAAATCAAGGTACAAAGCTCAGCCTACAGGAGCACTGGATTCTGAGACTCGGAAGACCTGAGTTTATTTTCTGGCTCAGCCACAGGATTCCTTTATCTTGGCGCAATGGGTCTTTCTGATGCCTAAATTCCACCTGTAAAATAGGGGTGTTGATGTTCCATAATAGCCCTGTTTGTTGAGGTAGAATCCATCAATGATTCGCCAGCAATGAGGCCACATAGATACCTACACCAAGAAATCTGGGGGACCAGTCACTTTTGTTGGCCTCAGATCAGTGGTATCAACCAGGGTATTGTGACGCCCTGGTCTGCTTTGAAAGCAACGTGAGGTGCTTTCAAGAGTGCTGCACAATATTAACCCTGTTAGGTGTGCAAACATAATAAACCCAGAGATTTCAAATTGTTTGTTGACACTACAGATTTCTTTCTAGCCTATTGTGTGATCTGAAGTTTTTGCAACACAAGAATTGCTCTGTTTCTGTAGTCAAAAATAAAAGAGAACTAAAAAGCTGGAATTTTCCAGGGGGTGTTGAGTCCAAAGAGGTTGAGGACCACCGCCCTAGATGGATGACCGTCCATTAATACAAATGCATTTGCAGTTTAGTTGAGGTCAAGTAGGTCTGATTTTTGTGCAAGCCAAGAAACAATTTAGCACAAACAAAGCAGGTCAAACACTGTAATAGACTTGCTTAACATCCTGCTTTGACCACCCCAAATGATTAGAACCTTGATACTGCAGAAGGACAGAAGCCTTGCTGGTTGAGACCTCAGTTACTTGGCTAAAATCCAAGAGAAGATGTTTGCATGTCCAATAAGACTGCTGCACAAGCCCTTGTTGCAGGTAACTCTGAAGGGTAGACTAGAGAGAGAATTCTTGCCATTTTTCTTAGTTTTTCTTTAGTTTTGACTGGACTGTCCAAACTGCTGAACATTTTAATGGTTTGTCTATCTTGTGCTACCCAAGATTTACCAGCTGATGCTTATAAAATCTCTCCTGGGTTCTTATATCAAGGAGTAAAACATTTGTAAATATTGCTAAAACTGAATGCATACACCAACCCCATCTCAAATCACCTTCAACAGCTATAGGCAAACAGCTATGTTGTAACTAGGGTTCCTGGAGTGGCTGAGTTTGTAATAGAGGTGGGAAGGGGTGGGGGGAATACTTTTTATAAATGCACATTCCAGTATGAAATGGATATTAAATTTAAATTAATCTTTGCTGTCTCCCTCATGAAGTGCAGCCAGTTTTGGGTGTAATTGTAGTAGTTCTTTTGACAGTGCATACTAATGGAAATCTTTTAGACAAGTAGTGAAGAACATGCTGTTTAAAACCTCAGGTGGAATGTTAGGCAGTGAGAATATATCTACATACAGTGGAATTTTGCCAGGCTACATCTTTCACCTCCTACCCTTCCTCTCCTTTTAGGTGTGAATAATTTTGGAAGATCATTAATGACTGCAAGAGGAGAGGACCTCCATGAGTGACTAGGAGAAGGCCACCTTATGAATTACTACCCCAGTGTCCTATAGCAGGTCACACTCTCAGGTGTTTTGCTCTGCTTAATTTGAAACTGATTAGATAAATTGCATCTATTAAAGGCTTTACTTAGGGTTTTTCTATTCGAAAATAAAGATGTGTGGATGAATCACTGTTTTAACACACAATTCTGTATGTTTCTATTAGAATTGAAATGTACATTTTTTTAACTAGCATTTCTTTTGCTTGTTGTGCTACTACTGCACTGTGATGACATGGAGGGACCCACATTGTCATACTGTTCCAGGTGCTGCAGCTGATCTTGATATGGAAAGGGGGATTTTGTTGTGCTTCAGCCTTTGCTTTAATCACTCTCCTGACTGCCCCCTCTAGTGGTGCCTGACAGATTTGTTCAGTGCAGGGATGCTGTTGAGGATACTCTTATTTCAGTGATTTTCAACCTTTTTTCATTTGTGGATCCCTAAAAATGTTAAGTGAGGTGTGAACCCCTTTAGAAATTTTGCATGGAGGTGCGGACCCCTTTGAATTGTAAGTGTGGGTATTCGCATACTTTTGATTGATCATGGTCTTTTTTGTGGACCCTTTAAATATAGTCTTCAGACCCCTGGGGGTCCATGGACCATAGATTGAAAACCACTGCCTATCTCGTATATCTGTAAGGTAGAAATCAGCACAAGTCTCAGAAACCATACAACAAAAAGGGGATTAGACAATTAATGCTCTACAGCTAGTGTGAAGTTCTTAAGTTTTTTGAAGAATGACTTAAGACTCAAATGTCAGCCCCTGCTCTGAGGACAGTTACCAAGAAGTGCACCTCCAACCCCTGCTCTGCAGCAAGATCAAGTATACCTAAACCATCTGGGAAATACACTTGCATAACCTATTTTTGAAAACCTCCAGTAATGGCAATTCTATAACATCCCCCTAGGTAGCATGATCCAGTGCTTTGCTACCCTTATAGTTATAAACTATGTCTTTAATACTGAAGGACTCTATGCTTCAAATTAAGCAAATTTCTTTTGGTCCATAACCAGTGATCATGAAAAACAGTTGGTCACTATCTTCTCTATATAACAAGCATATTTCCAAAGGCTGTTTTCTTATCTCCATGCAGTCCTTTCAAGACTAAATAAATCCAGTTCTTTCAATCTTTCTCAGAGGCCACGTTTTCTAATCTTTTTATTCTTCTTGTGCTTGTTTGTGCTCTCCAATTTGTGTACATTTTTCTTAAAGTGGAATATCCAAAACCAGATATAGTATTTCAGCTGAAGATTCCCAGCCTTATCCCTACTCCATAAAATTATAGGCTGACCAAAAGGGGACTAATGGAAGGAAGGTTCACTTGACATGGAATTAATTATTAAGAAAAAAAGTGACAACAGTGCTGAATTTTGCTATTTGATTCCTATAATATGTAAGTAGGATTGAATTGTATATTAATGAGATAATTGTTACCCTTTTTCTTTTTTTCCCACACTGCTGTTTCAGGGTCACTGGACTCTACCAGTCCTTTCTTTCATCTGTAGTGACAACCTACATATCAGGTGCACCACGACTCAAGACAAGCATCCAAAGCTTTTTAGTTGCCAAGGCCCTAGGTTTTCGCATGTCATGAATTGCAAGAAAAACTACTCATTGTTTCCAGCTGCCACACACTCTTCTCAAGGTCCTGCAGACACCCTGGCTCACTTTCCAGCAACTGTCCTTCTCATCTGTCCCTGCCAGCCTTCATCTCCTGAGTTCCATGGCAAGAGAGAAGGGAAGCAGATTCATCAGTTAGCAGACTGAATGCTCAGCCTTCTTTAAGCAATTCAGGTTCCTGGACTGCACCATAGCCCCACATATGTACAAGTACTGAATCATCTCGTCTTGCTCCTGAAAACTTCCTCTTGAGTCCATTTGAGTTTGCTAGAAGTAAGCATGACTTTAACAAACTGATTCTCTTGCACCTTGTCCTATCTGTAAATGGTAGGAAAAATTGTAAAACATAAACACTATAGTGAACAGAGAATGCTGTTTTGGTGTGTGTTTTGCTCTTCCACTTTCTACAGATGTGGATGCCTATTTTGGGTAAAAAGCTGAAGGAAATAACAAAGGTGAGCTATGTTGTTACATGAGGCCTTGACAGTGTAGATATGTCTTATTTAAAGATATAAAAAATTACCAAAGTTAATTGACTTCATGAAAATATACAAACAAGACTTAAAAAAACACCTACTAGGAAACTGCTCTAGCTTAACTAAATTAGTTTGAAATTTTTTCAGTTGAACTGATGCAAACCCATAATCTAAACCAACTCCATATCTGCTTGTGTCAATTTACCTTAATACCTTTATACCTGACCAAAATGAGAAAGTTGTATCTAGTTTTGGTTGTTTGTGATTTTAGCTTTAAATTTAACTGAAATCCAACTTAACTGAAATAATTTGTATGATGCAGTCTTAAACAAGGGTAAATATCCACACAAGTTCTGTAGATTTGAATTAAATGAATGCCTAGACCAGTTTAAATAAAAGGATACAACCTTATCAACTAGAAAAAACCTAATGCACCTGTTAAATGGTGTATATAGATGGGGAAGCTATTGTAGAATAAACTAGGGTGTAATTTGAAAGAACAAGCAATTCCATTCTCCCCATTCGTGTGGATCCTTCTATTTCTCTTGCCTTTTGCAGCAGCTAACCCATCAAATAGGAGCTCTTAGGAATAAATCCATCCGTGTGGGCTATTTCCTCATATTAAAAAAGGCCTTGGTGATTTTGGGTCTTTGTTTATCTCCCTACTTTTGACTGTTTTGTTCTAAACAGTGTATTTAGCTCAGAATAATTTGTGTAATTGAATGTTTTTAACATCCATTATTAGGCCACTAATTGCTGACTCGTTCACTGGAGCACAAAAGCAGAAAATGTGAAGTGTGTAACAACTGCAAGTGTCGGACACTTGGTGCTGGAAAATCCAGAAGATCAAAGCTAATGTGAGGATAAAGTAGTTTGTTCTGTCCCAGCAAAATTCACTAAGGGATGCATCTACTGAAACTGAAAAGTCAGAAACTGTTATCTTCAGGGCTAGTACAGAATCCTGGCTTATATAAGAGGTTGGGAGAGAAGTTTGGGTCATCCTATGAGAGTGACATCTCCCCATATCCTGAGACATTTGGATATTGGAGAGGAGTTCAGGCTTCCAGAAGGACAGGGATCCCTACCAATTAGCATACATGGGACAGTGAAAGGTGACCATATCCCTAATTTATCCTACGTACACTGCCTCCCACCTTCCCTTTCCTACTCTTCCTACTCTCCACTTCTGTCCCCTGGTCTGAACCATTTACCACTCTCGCATTCCCCCAGTCATCCTCAATAGAGCCCTGAGCCTCTCTGGTCCATCAGCCCCTAACTCCCCTTCCCCTCCTGGCAAGTATTTGCATATGTAATTACTGATACCTTCTTTTCCAAAATAGTTTAAGTCCCTTCTGAGTTTTCTGTTATATTCAAATTGTATTTCACCCATCTCTCACCACCTCCTTAAGAAACACTTTGATAAGGTCAGCTTATAGCAATATGCCTGTTCTTATTTATTTGATTGTTTGTTTTACGATTTTGACCAAGGATTTGGATATAAAACAGGGTAGGCATGCCTGTTCAAGCTACCTTGTTTAGGTGATGGCTGCTAGATCCTCTCCGTGCATTCTGTCTGCACATATGCAGTAGAATCTGTTTGGCTTCTAACTACACATACCTATTCAGAGAGTGAAATTCTCTCTCAAATACTGTTTTCTTAAGTTTGCTTCCCCAAAGGGTTACTGAGTGCCAAATACAAATTGAGTAAATGTGGAGTATTATAAAAATGTGGAGTGTTACAAAATCAGAGGCAGGTATGATCCCTGGTGTGCAGATTGGTACAGGTTTTCAACCCTCAAGAAATTCTGCTGCTGTGTCCCCATGGTGTTCTGAATCTTGGGAGATCTAGGCACGAATGATCCCAAATTTGGGTGTGTAGCCTTACCCTGAAGCCCTGTATGGCACACCAAGTATCTGTGCAAAACACATGGGTGTTAGAGTACTTAGAAAAAATGACTTCCAAACAGAGAAGGAGTTCCCAGTTTGATCAGAGAGTAGTTAGTGCTTCACTATAAGGGTTCCTGTCTTTTTTGACAGGCTGCTGTTTTGTTTCTGTGTTAATGTATGTACAGGCAGTCCTCAACTTACAACATTTCCAGTTACAGCGTTTATAAATTGACACCCTGTTTCAACTTTATGATGTTAGTTTCAACTTTACAACGCTTGATCCAATGTGACGCCATGCCAGCGAACAAGTTTACTGCATCGCTCATCTCCCTGGAGAACATCTGTCCAAACTTCCTTGGACACTTCCTTTAAGAAAGCAGACAAAACTCTAGAAAAACCTGCAGCCAACGCTCCTGAGAAGACTCCAGCCAAGAACCCTTCAAAACGACCAACAAAGAGGCCTTCAAAAAGTCCAGCCAAGTCACCTCAAAGAAGTCCTTCCAGATCAATATGATTGCTATTTACAATATAAATACATTACTGAAGCTTTATTACTCATCTCTAATTGATCAAATAAAAAATTCTGGGGTGTTTTTGGTGAAAATAGGTGTATTGGGCCTTGGTTCAGGAACCAATACCCCATTTATAACATTGTTTCTTATGAGAAAATTGGTTTTGAGTTGCAACGTTTCAACTTAAGATGCCGTTTTCAGGAACCAGTTGTGTCATAAGTCCAAAGATTGCCTGTACATTTCACCCACATCGTGCAGTGGATAACTATCCATCCTGCTAGGTCTAAAGAAAAATCTCATTCCCTTTTTTTCTAATGTTAAAAAGTTAAAAACTTTTTCAGGCTGATGCTAAGGATGCTTGGATCTGGCCCTAATACACAATAAACATTAAATCCAGCAGTGCTCAAGAGCCTAAAATACTATGTGCATGGCTGTTTTGGAGTCTACTCTGGCACAGTATGTTTGAAGCTCTCTGGCATATAAGGCATGCAATTAAATGAGCTCTATTGTCTCAATCTTCCAAGAAACCTAGAATGTTTCTTAGAATTTGATCAACAGCTGGGATTCAGTAGTGAAATATAATAGCTCCTCCCTTTTTAATGTTTTTTCTTTTGTTTCTAGGGCTGCTGCTTTGACTTTGCAATCCCAGCTAAAAGGATCTTTTTTTTTTTAATTCCCAGATGCCCCTTTTGAAATCCATACACTTGAACCATTGTGCACAGCAGCTCCTATTTCAACCTGTTAAACATTTGACAACACATGAACTGCTCTTTCAGAAGTCTCTGTATTCCAGCCCCACTTCCCCTCCTTAATTTTGTTTTTTCTTGCAAAGGTTTCTTTGTCACAGTTAGGTTAACTGCCATCTGTGAGATCTTTGTTAGATAAAAGAAAAGAAGGCAGCTGGAGTGGCCTTCTATTGCTTTCTGAGTTCCAATTATTTCCCCTTTGAGAAACTCCATGCTACCCCAGGGTTGCTGAAATAAATCACCCGCCATTGTGTCTCATTTTTATACTTGAGAGAGACCAAGCCTAGGGCTGAGATGGCAGTTCATTCTCTGTTCAATCTATTTTGTAGCAGTTGGAAATAAAAGTGCCTGCTAGTGCCATTGTT
>NW_017728907.1:35554776-35563943 GCF_001723895.1 Crocodylus porosus | reverse complement strand
GCAGCTGAGAGCTGAGAGCTGTGTCTGCATGGAGCCTGGAACCATGGGCTCTGTCTGGGTGGATGTCTCTGAGGTGCTGGGGGGGGCCTGCAGACCCTGAGGGGACCCTTGGGGTGCGGTGCGTGCCCACCCGTGTCATGCCTCTGGTAGGCTGGCCACGGCTGGGACTGTCTACCCTGGGGTGTTCACGGGCAGGGTCTCAGGCCCTCCTGTGCGAGCTCCGCGTGAACTCACGCGCCAGCAGACAAGCATGCCTGTTTGTGCAGCCTGTTCGCGTGGCTCTCTGGGGGGCTGGGCGAAGTAGGGGACTGGCCCGGCTCCACTCAGTCGCCTCCTCCCACTCACTAAGGGGTTAACCCCCTCTCACCATGGGCCCTGCTTGCCTCCAGCTGTGCTGGGGGTTGGTGGGGGGCTCCGCAGTTGCTGGGGGAGTTTTGGGGGACTTTGGGGGAGCAGGGGCGCAGCGAGCTTTCACCCGTGCATCTCTCACTGCTCTGGAGCCTAACTGGGAAAAGTTTGGGATTTGCAAACTTTTTTGTGAGGGTGTTAGGAAATTGATGCTACGCATTTCAGCAAATGGTCCAAGACTCAGAACCATGATTGCAAAGGCAGGCTATTGATTTCACATGCACCTCTGTGGTCCAGAAATGCAACTGTTTTGTTCTTTTATTTTCTTCGTGTGCTGTGTGTCCTGCAAACATATTTCTGGGGAATCCTTATGCTGCTGCCATTTTTGTTTAGGAATGCTAGGAGAGTTGACTGAGTAAGAAATTGTAATAATTTTCTTCCTATAATAAATTTCAGAGAACTCTACCTATTTTTTTTTCAAATGAATGTGTTAATACCTCCTATAAGATGTAGTTGATTTGCCAATAAGTAATTATATACAAGCTTAAATATGTATACTAACCACTGCACATAACACCACAAATTTGGCAGGGTCAGATGACAATTTCTCTCTATAGCTGCAAAAAGTCTCTTCTGCAAGCCATCTCTAGCAGTGTGACTTACCAGGGGTCATGCAAGTTACTGGTGAATAAGAGAGACCACATATTCTCTTGGCAGGAGGTAAATTATCATATTAAAATTGTTCCAGGGACAGGAGATTAAGTGGAAAGATATTAGAGAGTGTGGCATGTTCCCACTGTTACCAAGCCTCATGATTTTATCAGGAGTCCTGTTATTTTGGTATACTACTTAGCACCTGAGCTGCTGGTATTAAGAGATTTGCAGGACAATCTCAGTTTTAAAAAGATAAGATGAGGTTACAGCTCTGATGCAGGGAAAAGCTTGAGAAGATGGTTGGAAAGGAAAGGCTCAGAAATTGAATGCAAATGAAAATAACCCCACCTTTAAAAAAACAACAAATAAACAAACCAAAAAAACTTGGATTTTAAACCAATTTAATGACTGGGAAGGGGGAAATGGAGAAGCAAAACGGAGGTCAATTCATGACTTTTGAAAAATTATGGCTGGCAAGCCTATGTCCCAATTACTTTTGAACCTGGGCCAATATGGAAGAATAATTGTAATTGGGAGTGATGGCTAGAGAGCAGGGTTAGGAGTTATGATTTTGCTCTTTCCCCTACATCTGGAAAAATAGCAATGGGGCTGCTACCATGTACTATTGAATTGGTGGAGAAATGTGGAACAGCAGAGTGAGCAAGGCAGTCTATAATAAGTTGCTTCTGCTCTACCCAGACTGACAGGCATAGAAAAACTGCCTTTAATTTAAAGGCCTTAAACATGGAACTGGCTGCTTACCTTCTTACAATGGTTCTATATGTGCTGATTCCATATCTTGCTGAACATGGATAGGATCTTCAGTACCAAAACCAGGAGCCTATTACTTAAGCTAAATAAGTAGCTTCACCAATTAGGGGTAGAGAGAAAAGACTTATCCTCAATGCTGATCAGCACTAATAGGAAGCGGGATCTCACCTACCTATTCAGTGCATTTGAAGCTACCATCATGGGGGTATATTGTTGTATCCTATCCAATATTTCCTTTTTTTTTAAAAAGGGAAAACTGTGTAAACAAACCATGAAGCTTCAAAATAATACTAAGCAGTCCAACTACTCTGGCAGCAAATTACTTCCAAGATTTATTTTTCTTTGGACATTCTTTGGAATGTTTCAGGTGTCAATGGTCTCATAAAATCTATAGATATTCATTCTATCCAAGAAACTTTTCAGCAAAGATATCCTTTTAAATTGCAGGTTATATGCAAAAGAAAAATAAACATTTGTGTACCCTTAATAATGTATAAACAAGGCCTGGACAGATATTTATGCTGAATGCATTTTACTTATACATTTAACTGCTTTTGTTTGCTTTTTGGGGGGAAATGGGAGAAGGAAACAAAGACACCTCCTATATATGACTAAGCAGATACTATAATATCCAGCTGACGGAGTAAGTGATATGAGGCATTTGGGTATCTGGTAGGAAGAGGAGTAAAGACCAGTAACAGGATATTCCACATTTTGCTCCTGCTTATGGCAGCAGTGTGGCTTTGGGCCCTTTTATTCAGGGCTCTGCCTGGCTAGGGAGCAAGTATTGTTCAAAGCATGCAGACCAGAAAGATTCCCATGCATCTGAAGCTGCACTTCCATGTATAGATTAGACAACTGCTGCAGTTGGAATCCAATGAGCAGAGTTAAAGCCAGTTATAAATCTAAAGAGGCATAAGCATAATTGTTCATAAAGTATTTGCATGAAAGAGAAGCAAAGCACTTCACTGGTAATTTGCCAGTTACTAATATGGTACTCTGCAGAGATTTCTCCGCCCCCTTTGGGACACAAGACCAGTAAGTCTCTCTCCTCTGAGTGAATTTCCAGACAGACACTGGAAATCATGCCAAAAGTGAACTGGAGAATAAAATGGATTTTTATTCTGTTGCCCTCATATGTTGCACAAAGGATGCATCTACATGTGCTGATTTAAGGCGCATTATCCATTTTTAAGGCACATTAAGGGTATGGGTCTACAGATGCACACCCTTAATGCGCCTTAGAAATGACAATTTTAGGCTATTCGTGCCTAAATTGGATACTTGCAAAAAGCAGGTATCCAGTTTAGCAGCGAACAGCTAAAGTGCCTTAACACATGTATAGACGCACTAAGGCCCATTAATGCTGTGTATGTTGACTGACTTGGGACTGCTGTAGTCCCAAAGTAAGTTTGCACACTGCATAAATTTGCCTTAGTGCATGCACGTGTAGATGCGTGCCTAAAGGCAAATGCGCGTTAAGTTTAGGTGCACATAAAAGCACGTGTAGACATGTCCTATGATCAGTTAAGATGTTAAATCAAATATTCTGCTTACAGTAGTACTTGTGCCTGGCAAAGGTCTGCTGTCGGGGAAGTAGCAGGGAATGAAATGAAAGTTCCAGGAATGGCGCATCTATGAAATATGGATCCCTGCGTTCTATTGGTTTGAAGGCCCCTAAGCCTCCTGTGAGGGGAGCACATGAAGAAGAAGCTTGTGAAATTCATACAACCCTCTTTTGGCTGCTGTGGGTTGAATGCCCAATGTAGCAGTCTTCATATCACAGAGTGATTTTGTATGCCCAATGTAGCAGTCTTCATATCACAGAGTGATTTTGATACCTTCTCCTTAGTTGAGGTTCTGAATGATTGTTTTGGATGTACTGCAGTGCAAGGTACTAAGTAATACAGCAGTCTTGGGAACTATGACTTTACCCCACCCTCTGATCTTACGTACATGGGTACAAAAGTCCACTGATATTAAGGTGGCTCTGTATGGTTACTGTGTCTGCTTTGGGTCAAACTGAAGGATCAAGATCCTTGTTTGTATTTAATGGATAAACTGAAGGATTAGATTCACATTCTAGAAATTGAACTCTTGGAATTACAGGAGAATCTGGATTTTTCATATCGGGATGGTTCACAAACCACTTAGTTCTCGGCAGGTTGCTAAATTTAAGAGTGATCTGTGCAACTCTTTGCTGTGGCTTTTACTTCAAAAGGTGCCACTTCTTTGATCAGCTGGAGTTTAGTCATGGTCCACACAGCTGTTTGCTGTGGCCCTATCTACCTTCAGTTGGTTCACAAACCCTCTTTTTTGTAGGGGGGTTAGACCCGAATCTTGTGAAGAATCTTGGTTCTCCTGTACTCTTCTGAAATTCCAGGATACAAACCAATGGTTAATTCCCCAGATGTGTTAGGTGAAGGTAGGGTCTTGTGCCTTCCAAAAATCTCCCACTACTGTTAATGTTGGCTCCATAGAACAGGTAATTGCAGCGTTGGGTGTTTGGTCTAGGCGCCCCCTGGAGTTTTAAACAGTGTGTCAGTCAAACCTGTTCAAACTAGTTAGATGACATAGGGCTTTGTTTCAAAACTCAGGAAAATGAGAAGAAAGCCCTCATTGTCTTCAGTGGGTTTTGGATTTGGCTCCTAGTACTTAAAGGTCTGATAGCCTGTTGACATTAGGCCTCCTAGCATTCCTTGTACAAGGGGGGGCTGAACCATTATTTTCAAAAAAATTACCACTATTGCAATACTTCTTCAGTTTGTAGCCAATGTTTGAAATGTACAAGGAATGAGAGAAAACCTGGCACTTGTTGGGGGGGTGTAGAGGGGAGGGGGTGTCAGGAGAATGTGGGTGGTGATACTAACATGCTACAAAAGAGGTATACAGTATTTTATAATAGTCTCAGTGCTGCTGGTGTTTTGAATAAGTGATTGTTCTCTTGCTCTTGGATTGCTCAAAAGAATTTACAAAGACCCCAGCAAAATAAATCTAAAGAGGCAGCAGAACGTGAATTCAAGAGCAGGTCAAGATTTCTGAGGAACTTTCTGAACTGAGCTAAACCATTCATGTTTTGGATCATCAAGAATTCAGTACAATACAATACTGTTCTGTTCCTTCTCCCTTTTATGTGTTCATTTTTGTTTTGCTTTGCTTTTCACTTTTGGGAGTCCTGCAGAGAGAGAAAGAAGGAGCCTTTGTTTGAAAAAGCTTCAAACCAACAGTGACCCATTGATCATAACTAAGGCTAAAATAATATGCGTTCGCTAGCCTATTTGCCTTGAATCAAAAGACTCTTACGTTACACCTGCTTTATCTTCAGCTTGCTCACAAGTCCAGTTCCTTGCCACACCCTTTTGCCTTTGAGTTCTCAAACAGCAGCTCATAATGACCAAAGCAGATATGTCGTTATTCTGTGAGTTACTGCTCACATATAAAGGTATCCCTGCTCCTGATTGGTGTGTAATGTGCTTATTTGCACTGGAGCAAGTCTTTCATAACTGAATGAGCCCCCAGCCCCAATCACGCCACAAATTAACCCTAGGAAACACAAGTTCTCTAAGGTGCTCTGAAGTGGAGCACCTTAATCTGATTCCTTATTTAATGATGGTTACTTTATTGTGTGATCATCTATTTTAAAAGTGCTCTGCAGCCATTCACGTGTTGTGGCATAGCTGTGGAGCGCTTTCAGGGGGCTGATCATGTGAAAACATAGCTTCTATCTGCGCCCACTGTTTCTTTTGGGGTAAAATGTTCAATACAGCTGATCCAGATTTAATCATGTTAAGTTCAACAGCTAACAAATAGGGACTATTCAGTGGAGACTGCTGAATGAAGAAGTGATAGAAAATGGAGAAGGAAGTTAATAGAGAACAGAACTAGGTGAACACTGCAGATGTATTACAGTAAATAGTGCGCTGCATCTGCCTTGACAGCATTCTTTGCTAAGGAACTTATCCTGAAGAATGGGTTGGGTTCCTCAGACGAAGATGAAGTTCTGCACTTCAGGTATTCCAGAGCTTTCATGCTGCACATGTATATTTTGTCTTTTGTATGCTTAAGTAATAGTGCACACATTTTCTTTCATGAATTATGTGTGCAAAGGGATGGGTGCATTAACAAACTGTGTGCTGAGATGCTGGCTATATGAAAACATTACTTTGCCCAAGTACAATGTATCTTTGGCTGAGAGTTTTTTAATGGAGCCAAAGAAGGCTCCAGTTGAACAGAAAATTTCCATCCACACATATTGCACCAATCTGCACATATTGATCCAATCCTGATGGGGTAAGAAAAGACATTATGTCTTAAAACAGGACTCTACCAAAAAAAAAAAGGGTATTGCATATGTCCCCTTAATTCACAGAATCATTCAAAATTAGGATTGGATGGGACCTCAAGAGGTCATCTAGTCCAACCCCCTACTCAAAGCAGGACCATTTGCAAACAGATCATCCCAGGCAAGGTTTTGTCAAGCCAGGCCTTAAAAACCTTGAAGGATGGAGATTCTACCACGACTCTAGGAAACCTGTTCTAGTGCTTCACCACCCTCCTAACGAGAGAGTTTTTCCTAATATTCAACCTAAACCTCCCTTGCTGCAACTTGAAACCATTGCTCCTTATTCTGTCATCTGTCACCACTGAGAACAGTCTAGCCCCATCCTCATTGGAACCACTCTTGGCGTAGTTAAAGGCTGCTATCAAATCTCCTGTCAGTCTTTTCTTTTGCAGACTAAATAAGCCCGGTTCCCTCAGCCTCTTCTTAAAAGTCGTGTGTCCCATCCCCCAAACCATTTTTATTACCCTCTGCTGGTCTCTCTCCAATTTGTCCACATCCTTTCCATAGTGGGGGCCCCAAAACTGGACACGGTAATCCAGATGTGGCTTCACCAGTGCAGAATAGAGGGGAATAATTATTTCCCTTGACCTGCTGGCAATGCTTCTACTAATGTAGCCCAGTATGCCGTAAGCCTTCAATGGCAACAATGGTACATTGCCAACTCATATCCATCTTGGGGCATTTTTACATGTGCTCCTGATGCAGCACCCGTCACTATGTTGGGACCAGGTATATAAGTGGCGCAGTGCCTATCAGCACTGAGAAAATGGAACATTGAATGTGTTTTAGTTCAAAGTGCACCGCTGCCATTTTCTCTATGCTGATGCATACCGCGCTGCTGATACATGTGAAGCTGCCGGGGCACGTCGATTTACGTGCTCAAGTAGACTTGATTGATCAAGTCCATTCTGATGCACTGGATTTTGAAGCAGACTTCCCGCATATGTGTAACTGCCTTTACTGTCCACCCCTAGGTCCTTTTCTACAGAGCTGCCAGTCAGTCACCAAGCTGTAGCAATGCATAGGATTCTTTCATCTTAAGTGCGGGACTTTGCATTAGTCCTTATTGAACCTCATGAGATTTCTTTTGGCACAATCCTCCAATTTGTCTGTCACTCCAAATCCTAGCACTGCCCTTCAGTATATCTACTACATCCCCCAGCTTGGTGTCATTGGTGAATTTGCTGAGCGTACAATTCATCCCATCTTCCAGCTCGTTAATGAAGATATTGAATAAAACCAGCCCCCGGCCCAAACCCTGGGTTACTCCACTTGATACCAGCTGCCAGCTAGACACTGAGCAACTGATTACTACCTGTTGAGCCAGACAATCCAGTCAGCTTTCTATCTACTTTACAGTCCATTCATCCAATCCAAAGTTCCTCACTTTGCTTGCAAGAATGCTGTAGGAAACAGTATCAAAAGCCTTGCTAAAATCAAGATATATTATGTCATAGAATCAGAGAATCAATAGACTGGAAGGGACCTGTAAGATCAAGGCTGGTCCCCTGCCATAGGCAGGTTGTTATTGAGTTCAATGAGGTACTCATCCAGTCTCCTCTTGAACACCTCTGAGGATGGCAACCACACCACCTGTGCTGGGAGTGTGTTCCAGCTTCTAGTTACCCTTACAGAAAGGAAGTTCTTCCTTACGTTCAGCCTAAATCTTTTCTCTATTAGTTTGTGCCCACTCATCCTCATCCTTCCAAGGGGTGCCTTCCTGAAAAGTTGCTCCCCCAGATCTTGGTGCTCACCCCTGAGGTACTTGTAGGCAGCTATCAAGTCACCTCTCAGCCTTCTCTTACTCAGACCGAACAAGTCCAGCTCCTGGAGTCTCTCCTCATAAAGTTTATCCTCCATGTCCCTAATCATTGCAGGTGGCCCTTCTCTGCACCCTCTCAAGCTTCCCCACATTTTTCCTGAAGTGCGGTGCCCAAAAGTAGGCACAGTGCTCCAGTTGTGGCCTCACCAATGCTGAATAGAGAGGGAGAAGCACCTCCTTGGATCTATTGGCAACACATCCCTTTGATGGGTACCATGTTGGCCCTCTTCCAGTCATCCAGGACCACCCCTGAGTTCCACAACTTTTCAAATATCTTCGCCAAAGGTCCTGCTATGAGTTCAGCCAGTTCTTTCAGGACTCTTGGATGTAGGTTGTCTGGCCCAGCAGACTTCAAAATGTCCAATTGTTCTAAGAGGACCATCACCTGTTTGGGACTGATTTAATGTGGTCTGTTGACTTCCCCATATTTCCTGGGCCTCTGGACAGGTGGATAGCTCCTACTAGCTTTCTGGAATATCTGGATGTGAAGTATGTGTGAAGCTTTCTGGAATACCGGTGATGTGAAGTATGTATTTAGGAGCTCTGCCTTTTCATTGGAATTAACTGTGGGCTGCCCTTCTGTATCCAGTAGGAGGCCCATAGTGGAGCTTGATTTTTTTTTTTTTTTTCTTTTCTTGCTCCACACTACTACATGGTCCCCACGAGCTGCTGTTGCTGCTGCAGCAGCTTAGCAGACAGGCTCAAGTAGCTCTCTGTAGTGGGATCCTCTGGACTTCCAGGCTCCCAAGCAGCTGGAGGTTTCCCTGGGTCCCCAGATCTCACCATGGAGTGGGGGGAGGGTTGGTCCCTTGTCCCCTTTACTTATGATCCAGTGCTGGAGGACTATCCTTCGGCATGTAGGGCTTCAGCTGCCCGGGGGCACCACAGGCATGGGGTGTAATGTGCATCGCCATGGGGGGGTGCTTGTGGAAGTGAGAGTGCCTGCCAGTGCCGCATCCTGCGTGAACTCCCGTACCGGGTCCAGAGCGTGCCTGTTTGCACAGCTTCCTAGGGGCATGGGCCAAGTAGGAGCTATGGGCGGGGTGTGACCCTCCTCGGCTCCTCAGCAGCCCCCCCCTACAGCTGGACTGTATCCCTCCCACCATGGGCCCCTGCTTACCTGCAGGCAGGCTGGCCAAGTTATTTTGTCACTGAAGGCAATCAGGTTGGTCAGGCATGACTTGCCCTTGGTGAATCCATGCCAACTGTCCTGAATCACCTTCTTCGCCT
>NW_017728907.1:35535859-35554676 GCF_001723895.1 Crocodylus porosus | reverse complement strand
CTTACACCCACACATCTCGCACCAGAGCTGGGCCCAAGTTATTTTGTCACTGAAGGCAATCAGGTTGGTCAGGCATGACTTGCCCTTGGTGAATCCATGCCAACTGTCCTGAATCACCTTCTTCGCCTCCACTTAGAAATGGATTCCTTGAGGATCTGCTCCATTATTTTTCCAGGGACTGAGGTGAGGCTGTAGTTCCCTGACCCAGGCTATATAAGAAGTGGCGGACTGTTAGTTTTTAGTTTACTGTAAAAAAAGGGTCCCTGTCTTGGTTGGATCTCATCTGCTTCTCCTGAAATTATTTTTGATAGTGATTAGTGAGTTGGGGGCTTAGCATTTTGTTTCTGCTGACAGGGGACAGTAGTCAGACATGTTTGATGCAATCTGACCTATCTATAAATAAAATGCATAAGATCTTGCATCGCAGACCACAGGAGCAGTTAAATGCAAAAGAAATAGCATCTTCATGCAGAGCTACCTTTCTCTGTCACTGTTCCCAGGGCCTCAACTGTTGCATCAGATGCTTCCTTGCTGACATCTCCCCCCTTCCCTGATATTTCTGCTGCTTTTTCACAAATGCAGAGTCCTTTGCAAGACAACAACCAGAGCAACCTCTCTGCACATATGCATTTGCAGTGCACCTTTTGGGGCAGTGATGTGTGCTTTTGTTTGGAGTGCAGATTGCTGCTGATCAGCTCTAGGCTACAAAAAGGAATTTAGTGTCTTTGCACAATTGGCTTAATGAAGGGCAGTAGCTGCCTGTTTTCAAGAAGTTTAACCAAGCTCCTTACAAGTAACTGGGTTTCCTATGGGAGTGGTCCTTATGATTCCCTTTCTTTTGGGATGAAATGTTCTGCACTTAAATTATAAAGAAGTGTTAAATGTGAGGTTGAGTCAGGGCTGTGGGGTGAGGGGAGGAGAGCAGGGGCGAGGTTTCCTCACCCGTGGGAAGGAGGGAAGAGGCCCTGTCTGGTCACTGCAGGACCAGCCTGGGCCCTCGAGGCAGTAAGGAGAGGAGAGGCCGGGCCGGGCCTGCAGGGCCCCCGCCTGTCTGCACTTTATTGCTAAGGCCTCACAGCTTGGTCTCCCCCTCACACAACGGGTCACCTCTTCCTTGTCTCCAGCACCCAACTAGAGGAGTATGATTTCTGGGGCAGCAAGGGGAGGTTTTGCTCTGTTCCTGCTCTAGATGCTATAACCGAGCCCTAATATTAAAGCTTTTTTTTCTTTGCCAGAACCTAACATGGTCGTTGCCAGAACGCAAAATGGCCGCCGGGCGCTCAGCCACGGCCAAAACCCGAGAGAAAGAATGATGCAGATGTCTCAGAGGGCGACGCCAACGGCCACTCTCTCGCCTTCCGTATCCCTGGTCAGACCGACCGCTTCTCTATGGCCGTCATGACGCGTGTGGACACGTGACGCCACCCCCCGTGGCCAATCACCGCCCGCCGTTTCTGGGCGGTCGCTCTCCCGCCCTTCCCAGCCTCGTTGTGGTGGAAGGCGCCATTGAGCCGAGCCGTCGCCAGAGCCTGGAGGGAGCCGCCACCGTCGGGCTGCCGCCATGGACTACGGGGATGGTGAGCGCGGGGCGCCAGGGGCCGCTCGCTCGCCGCCTCCGGCCCCGCAGGCGGCCGCGGCCCAGCGTGGGGGTCGCGGCTTTGTTCGGTGTGTGGGGCCGGGCCGGGTCGGGCCTCGCCAACAGCAAGACCCGCTCCCGGGCTCCCGCTGTGCGGCGTGGCTGACCCCTGCTGCCTCCGCGGGCCCGGGGGACAGCGTCAGGCCCGGCCCTGCCCGCCTGTGGCGGAGCGCTTGGGCCTAGGAGTCCGCGCTGCCCTTCCCCGGTTGCGGGCCGCGATGCGCAGCCGCGTTGGGTCCCAGGGGCGAAGGGAGGCGGGGCGGGCTGATTGGGAGCCGCCGCAGGGCCAGGAGGAAGAGCAGCCCGGGGAGTGAGGGGAAGTGCGAGTGAGGGGAAGTGCTGGGGACCGAAGTGGAGGAAGAGCTGCCTCACCTTCCCACGGGTCCCAAGGGGATTGCTTACAGTTGGGGCTGTTTAGCGTAGAGGGTGTTCTCTCCAGTGAACCTAGGCGGGTTGTGGGGGAGGGTGTATGTGACAACAGCAGCAAACCCACAATGGATGGGGCAAGAGAAATGCACGTACATTCCTGTATTCGCTTCCCTGAGAACAGGGGTTTGTGAGCTTAAGGTTAATTGAGAGGATGAGGCATGGCTGCCTGGTGAGAGTAAACCCACTTTAGAACATAATTTGGTAACATGGCAGCACACCGTTATGCTTCAGGACATCAAATCATCCTCTGAAAGACTGGGAGGCATGGAGACAGGCGGTTTTAGGATTGTCAGCTACACCTGGGGAGTCAAGTGTGTGCCCTGCAGAACTGTTCTGTCAGGCCGGCCAATAATCCAATGGGCTCCCCAAAGTTGTGGGGTCAGGACTGATAGGGTATGACCTACCATAGCATTGAGTGCCACTGGGCCTCACTGGATGTGGGTGGCTCTCAGTGGCACGAGGGCAGTGCCAGAACAGCTCTTGCTTGCCTTGCCACTGGCGCTGGACCCTTGCTGACACCACTGGACCCCGTCGCAGCTGCTGCTGTCTCTTTGGATCTGGCCTGGGTGGAGCCCCTATAGGCTAGATCCAGCCTAGGACCTAGGCTGAGTTTAACCTGTGCACTATAGGATGTCTCTGAACAGCATGCTGGAATATATAAATAAGGCTCTGGTCCAGCCTGATAGTTCCAGTGCTCTGCTCACTTAGTCTGTGGCTCTCTCTCCAAAAAAAGAAAAATGTCAAAAGTCCTTCCCAAGCCTGTGGCCCATCAGACTAGTGTGGTTAAGAGATGACAGTTTTTGTAACATTTAAGGAAATGATTTGCTCAGCATCATGCTACCTTTTAATTCCCCAGTCAAATGACCATTTATACCTAGGTGGCCTGGAGAGGAGCCTTCAGCATGAAACTAGAATAGACTGAAAAACATGGATCTGGAGCTGAAGCAGCATCCCTTAAGTGCTCTGATACCATAACCTTTTGCCAATAAATTCAAAACATGATTATCTTCCAAGTGAATGAAAATTAGCTATTTTAAAATATTTGATCTTCATGTCTGTCCGTTTAAAACAGGGGTGGGCAGTTATTTGGCTGGAGAGCCATGTAAGATGTTGCGGGCTGGGTCAGCGCCCCTCCACCCTTCCAACAGCTTGCAAAAACTACCTAGGTGGCCTCTGCAGGTGGCCAGCTGGCTGGGATGAAGCCATGGACAGATGTAGAGCAGCATCTGGGAGGGTGACAGGCGGGTACGGCCAGGACCAAAGCTGGGATTGGGTGGTCACAGTACAGGCCTGGGGCAGAGCCATGATCCACTCTCTGTATGCCCCTACAACAGGCACTGCTTTCATGGCCAGGAGCACACAGGGAGTGAATTGCACGTCTGCCCTGGGCCCTGACCCTGTGTTGTCACTGCCCCAAGACACCAGGGTCTCATGAAGATTGGCCCAGACCTGTGCAGGCAGGGCACGTGGCAGGGTGGACAGGATGGGGCTGCAGGGGGGCAGGGTGCTGTGTCTGGGATCAGGACTAATCGGTGGAGCTCAGGATCTGGATCACAGGGTGGTGACAGCACAAGGCCAGGGCAGATCTGCTCTCTGCATGGCCCTGCCTGTGGAATTGGCACCCATTGCAAGGATATGTGGGCAGCAGGTTGTGCTTCTGCCCCAGTCCTTCACTGTCACTGAGCCTTGATCCTGACTCCTGGTCCTGCTTGCCTATCCCATCTCCAGACGTGGCTTTCTGTTTGCCTGCGGCCCCATCCCATCTGCCTGGTTCCACGCCCCGCCCACACAGCTCCTGGCAGCCGCAGTGGGTGTGGAGCAGATGGGCCAGGGTACCTAGGCATCAGGGCTGGGTCCAGCAGCAGCAGCTGGAAGCAGCCACTGCTGGGTAATGGAGTCTGGGCCTCGCCCCAGCCCCTCTGTGTGCCCTGGAGGTGGCAAGACTAGCTGCACGTGTTATGGCCCTGGCTGCCGGCTGGGCAGGGCCAAGGGACCCGCTGTGAGCCAGACAGTGTGTTGGTAGGCTGAATCCAGCCCATCAGCTGTATTTTGCCTACCCCCTGGTCTAAAATGTTTAGCCACTTTTAGATTCTTACTAGAGAAGGCATAGTTTGCCTCAGACTTCAGTGAGTGGTGTAGTATTAATATCTTATTGGAATATGGTAGGATCATTAACAAATGAGGACAATATTAACACCTTCGTTTTTGAGATCTATTAGTGAAAATGCTTTATAAGCAGTATTAAAAATTGATTCCAAATTGGTCTTTTTTTTCTGAATATGAGATACTAGCCAGATAATTATTACATAATTAAAAACTTACTTCATCTGCTTCTAAAACTTTCTTTTATTAATTAAAATAAATGCCATAAAAATTGCAAGAATTTATCTATTTCTTGATGTTGCATACTACATCTAGTGTTTGACCATAACATTTTGCACTGTGTAGGCAGTTGGGGATCAATGAGGCTTTATTGCGTTTAGATCAGCTGAATTTTACCTGCCAAGAAAATGGTGTGTATGTGTTATAGGAAAGGGCCAGCAGGTGGCTGTAGAGGGCCCAAATTCTAAGTGAGCATATCAACTGTTTCATCTTTTCCTAGTTACCTATGGTTTGAACTTTTGGCAACTTTAGAATTTGTTAAAAATTCCAGTGCAAAACACCTGAATGGATGGCTTGTGGTTGCTGTAATTTCACTAGATTTTCCTGCCTAGACTTGATTCAAGGTACCCCTCTAAGGTCATCAACACTTGCACTACTGTAGTCCCTGCTGAATATTGTTGTTAAGCATGGGGGTGCAGTAGCTGTACCAACAAAGTTGATGTTGCCCCAACTCAGCAATGAGAATGTTAATAGGGTGTGTAACATACTCCTGTCAGCATGCTGCCAATATTATCTGGGGTACTACCTTCCCAACTAAGAAGGCAGAAGGCAGCTCGTGGTCTTGCTCAGTGTGCCCAACAAAACCTTCATGATGTCTTGGAGAAACCAGTACATAAGCGACTAGAAAGTCAAGAAATCCATTTAGACCTGTACAATTGCAACAGTGTGAAGGTGGGAGCAGTGCTGTATGGACACTTGGAACAACACCCCAAAAAGTGGGATGATTCTCTTCTCAAGCGCTTCATAAGTAACCCAACGCTATCCACGTGGGCACGAGCTCCCCTGCAACTTAAGAATGAAACAAAACAGGATTTGCTCTAGAACTGGGCACTTTGATACCACACTTTATAAGATTGGCTTAAAAAGCAGTGGTTCTCAACCTTTTTTGTACTAAGATCCATTTGTAAACATGGATGACCAGTCCTGACCCAGTGCTCCTCAGTCCTGACTTGCTGCTCCCAAGCCCCACCCCCACAGTGTGTGGGGCAGGGGAGGTGTGTATGGAACATGGGCAGAGGCCCAAGCAGCCCCTTGCAGGCTGGAACTATGACAGCCTGCAAGGGAAAAGCCATGTTTTTCTCCTTTAAAGGGGAGGCCATTTTTAAAGTTGGTCCACAACCATTTTGTATATTCTTGAGACCCACAGGTTAAGAAATGCTGGCTTAAAAGACAATCCAGTATGTGAGTGTGGCAGTGCCCCACAGACTGCTAAACACTTTGTATACAGCTCACTTGTGCACCCAGGATGAGGACCTGGTAAGTGTCAACAGTAAAGCAGTTGTGTGGCTCTGCCTCCTCTGTGTAGAGGGGAGAAGGAAGTATATGAGAGAAGATGGAATTGTAGATACCTCGTGGAAAAATTCTGAACTGCAGAATCAAGTAGGACAATGGAACAAGCTGCTTAGGGAATTTGAAGACTCTCATTTCAACAGAGTGAGGGTAGGCAGGCATCTGTTTAGGATGGTTTAAGACCAGCAAATCCCATATCTTTGCAGGGTGTTGGGAAAGATGATTCTTGAAGTTTGTTCCAGTTCTGTGATTCTGTAAAGCTAGAATGAAAATATATTAAATTCATAATTAGAAAGTGAAATTTAATTAAATTCGTTGTAATCCGGAAAGGGAATAGTATTGCTGTATTTACTTAAATAGAAGATGGCCCTGATTATAAGATAACTCCCCAATAATTAGATTCTATATATGGAAAACTTACAAATTTGTTGTAACTTTCCAGGTATAGAATCTAATTATTGGAGGTTTGCCTTGAATTTGTCCCCCTGCCACTGATATAGCAGGGAAGATAAATCTGGGGGTATCCCTTTGCTCTGCTTCTCCCAACTTTTCCCACTGACAGCTGCTTCCCCCTCCCCTTACTATCAGACCCTGCTCTCCCTGAGCAATGTGGAAGTGAGGAGCGCACTTGAAAACACTAACCCTGAAATTAAACATGGCTATAACAATTTGCATATGGACCCACGGACTTAGTTCATCTAGAGTTGATGCATATTACCTTTTTGATGAGTGCTGCAAGTTTTAGCACAAGTGTTTCATAAATACGCTTTTGAGCAGTACTTTGGCATCTACTTATATCTAATATAAACTATGATTTACCACATACTATGCTGGGCTGGGCCCTATTAGAGTCAACAGCATTTCAAGTTAAGGTGAGCCCCGGAATTGTATTAAGTTCACCCAGAATCCTTTTGTCACCCCCTCTCTCAGCCTGGCATATATAATTAGAGTGGCCTTGTGCTCCATAGTGACCCCATAGCTTAACACTGCTCCTTCCTTTTCCCTCCGAAAGGATCCATGTGTGAATTAGCCCCCACTCATGACTGGAAGTATGTTATGCATTCCTGGGAGGCATTCCTAAGGTGCAGGGCAACCTGGTCTGGCTTCATTGCATGGAGGGCAAGGTCACACTAATCATATACACCAGGCTGAGATAGGGGGCAACAGAGGGATTCTGGGTGAACTGTATACAATGGCATGGATCACCGTGACTTGAAAAAGAATCAGTGATGAGGAGGATTGCACTTAATGGGCTCTAGTATATCTATTATTCAGATAGGCTGCAGTAACCTACCCTTGCGGTAGGTTCCCATCAGCATCTCAGCCTTTTGACTAAGATCAGGTGATCAGCAGAGAGCCTGATTAATAGCTTAATGACAGAGGAAGATATATCAATGGAGCATCAGGATGACAGAAATGGAGGAGGGAAACCTGAAGCCCAAAACAATGGCAGCGGTGGTTGATGACCAGGAAGTGGAAAGAAAAATGAAGAGTGGAAATGAAGGCCTGGAGATGCGCAGAGAGTGGGTAACGGTGGAAAAGCAGAGAGAAAAGACAGCAAAGGTGAAGGCAGGAGCAACAGCAGAAGCAGTGGCAGAGAAGACATGGCCAGAAGGATGATGGGAACAGCTGGAGAAGGATCTGTGGGAGTGTGGCAGAAGGTTGGCCCACTGGGAGTGTGGCACAGCAAGAAGATGTGGAAGAGATGCTATGCTGCAGGATGCTGGTTCAGAGTAGAGACTATGGATAAGGACACCATTAATTGGCAGTGGGGAGTAGAAGGGATTGATGATGAACAAATGTGATTTTGTGGAGAAAGTACTGTTTGAGATATTGGGCATGCAGACAGAATACCTCAACAACTTGATTGCTTTTTCTAGCCAAAAGATGTAGCAACTGACTTACTGGAACAAAGATGTGTATGACAGATTTGGGAGAGAGATGCAGAGGAATGGGGGAGGGAGGAATTAAAACATTTAAACACTGTAGCAGCAGAGCAGTCAAGGGAGAGTGATTATTGTCTGAATGTATACAGATAGAGGCAGAAGAAATAAGTAATTGGAAAATAGTGTGCAAAGAGTTCTGTGGGTAATGAGGGACAAACATGGTATTTGGATGGGATCTTGGATTGCTTAAGCAGTGTTAAAAAACAAACGAGTGGAGCTCAGGTGGAGTGCAGCATCTCCTATCTGTGGTCCAGGTAGGGCCAGATTAGGGGTTTACAAGCTGCCACAGGCAGCTGAAGCAGTGTAGTAGATACAGGAAGGAGGAGCACCTGGCTGCACAGTGTGTTACACATGTGAAGGAATGGGGCACAGAGCAGCAGAGTGCCAGGAGTTCATAAAATGTACTGCTTGAGAGGGATACTTGTACCATAGGTGCCCAACAGCTTTTGCAATCAAGGTCAGACCACCCTGCCGCCCCCCCCGGGAAGAACTGCCAGAATTGGAAAGAGGCAGTGAGGAAGAGGGGGGAGAGACTGAAATAGAAATAATAGATGAGACTCCTTAGGGAGGAGAAATGGAGATGGAGGGAAGCAGAATCTGTAAGAAAGGCTGCATGAGAGAGAACAAGACAAAATGAAAGGGGAGGAGGGAACAGCAAAGAGGATCAAAAGACATGGAGGTGAAGGAGGGGAAGAAGGAAGAAACCTGGCAGACAACAGAAGTGGAGATGGAGCAAGTAAAAGGAAAAGAACAAAAGGAAGGAAGTCAGGGGAAAAAAACCTGATAAAGAGGGAGGCAAGTTGGAGTCAGAGCCAGAGAGCAGCTTCCTGTCATTAACTTCCCTGGGCTCCAGCCCAGAGTAGAGAGCAGGAGGGGATAGGAAGAGGAGGGAAAATGGAGGCCTTCCTAGCTGCAAAAGCAACCAGGCAGCTTGCAGGAGCAACATGGGGAGGAGGGGGGCAGGAGTTGACCACAACAAGCACTGGCACAGATGATCCTTAAAGCGACAGGCACATTCCGTGTTACCGAAGCAGAATTGCATTGATTATAGCTTCAATTAATGTCAGGAGTGTCATATCAAGGAAAAGATTGGGACAGACTGAATCAATGTTAAATCAAGTAAAGTGGTATACTGGAGGAGAGGGATTATAACTGTTTTATAATCCTGGTTTTATAGAAGACAATATCAGTGGCAGACTGCAATGAATGACTGTATCAGTCTGGGGAGCGGAATGAGAAGTTTTCAATGTATATGTAGCACCAGTATGGGAGGGGAAGAAGGCTCTGCTTAGAAAGCTAGCAGTTTATACGGTTGGACGGAGACTGCTGATAATAGTGGGGGACTTGAATTGCATAATAAAGCAGGTGACAGAACAGGGGGAGGAGGAGATGGAACTTTAAACGGTTCACCCAAATAGTTAACCAGTGTAATTAAAGAAGAGTCACTAAGAGATCTGTTGGCAGGAGAGAAAGTTTTCACTAGAACTGGCCCCAGGGGTAAGAAACAACCCAGAATTGACTTTGTATCAGAATAAGTAGAGATAAGGAAGAAAGAAACCACATGTGAAGCATTTGGTGATGACTGACTGCTGAGTCTTGGTTAGCCCCATAAGGTGAAGGGGAGGGTGGAAGTTAAATGTGCATTACAAGATGAGGAGATGTGTCAAGCATTCATGAGACAATATGAGGGGGTGGAGAACACTGAAGAAATATTTTAAGAGCACCAGAGAATGGTGGATGATTGTGAAGAAGAAGATGGGAGAATTCTTCAGGAAGGATGGCTGAAGCTCAGGGGAAAATAATGAAAGAGCTAAGAGAGCTACAAAGTGATGCAGAAGCTGCTGAAGGAAGCAGCAGAAAGAAGACAGTTACGAGAACAACTAGAAGAAACAAAGCAAGAGATAAAAAGCTGGTTTAAAGATGAGAGAGAAAATGTTTTTAGTACAAGCACTCTGGGTTTTGTAGGTCTTTGGTGAAGACACCAAACAATTCTAAGTTCACCATTTCCCATACTAAGCCATTCCAACATTTAACCATTCTCAGTGCTGTAAGAATTGCAATTTACTATAAGATTAAATTTCTCAAACTTCAACTACCAGCCACAGGATATTTTTATGCTTTTGTCAGCAAAACTAATATTGAAAGACTGGGGTGTTGTTTTAATCATCACCACCAATTTTTTGGTTCTTTTTAGACATGGACCGTGATTATGGACATGGAGCCTATGGTGGCCCAAGACCCATGGACTCTTACTTAAACCAATCATATGGGATGGATAGTCATGGAGGAGGTGGCGGCAGTGGAGGAGGAGGTGGTGGCGGCAACAGGTAAAATAATGATTCAGTTGTCTCAACAATTTAATAAATCAATATTATTTTTTTTCAACTTAAGTGTTCCTTAGGCATGTTGTGTGATTATATGGGCTTTCTTTCTGTAAGTTTTGTGTAAGAAAAACTGGAAAATGTTATGTTGTAACAGCTCAATTATCCAAACAATTACTACTTTTTGTGGATAATTCTGGCAGTTGTATGATAACCTGCTTCTTTGAATTTAACTATGAAGATTTCTTTATGTCTAGTAACTTTCACTAGTGTGTAACTGATCAGTAAATTTACACTGGCATAATTTAATATTTCTGACATTGCAGTCCCTAACTAAAATGGCTTTAATTGGTTCAGTGCTTAAGACTGAATCTATCAACATTCCATTTTCAAGGAACATTTAGGGTACGTTTTCTTTAATTCTAATTATAAATTGCAAGAATGTTCACTGATATTGTTATTTACAGTCATGTCCAGATTATTTTATTGGCAGGTACTAATTGCACCCAAATTATGTGTATGTTCTGGGATATTCAGTAAAATTGGTCCAAAAATAACATTTCTGGGATGGTGGTTTTGCAAATAAGTTCAGGTTTTAGTACATTAAACAAATTAGCTTTCTTCTCAGAGGAGTGTTTCTTTATGGGAGAAAATAACATCCAGCAGTTTAAATTTTCTTCTAGTTTTGTCCTCTTTTGCGTACTTTCATCCTTGTCTGGCCATAGCAGGACTACTGTACAATAACTGTACGTAGCCATTGCGGTGCCACTGGGCAAGGGCAGAAGAGGCTAGAGAAAATGTTGAAGTTCTTTTTAAACAGAAGGTTGATAAATATTTTGCACAATTAAAATTTGCAAAGAGGTCCAGGAATGAGATGTACCTGCCATTTAATAATCTGTATATGATTAAGGTTGACCAGTTCCTTGAACATTAAAATGTGTCTTGCCTCATTACTATTGTGCATGAATTGTTTCTGTATATAGTTTCATTTTCTGTGTAGTTTGGGGTCTTCTGAGGCTAACTTCCTTTACAATGAAGGAATTCTTGTTATCTTAGACAAGGGTAGTAATTTGAGTCTGTTTTATTAGTTTGTATTCCATTAGTAAAAGGGCTGACTTTCCCAATTTCTGCTGAACTGTCCTGTTTTAATCTTGTGGGGGAGACTAATGAGCTTCCCTTCCTAGTATAGTTATGGATGTCAGTGAGTCCTTTTCCCTGCCCTCTTCTTCCTTTCAAAAACTCCCGAAGCAAAACAGGCCCCTAGTAAATAACTAAAGTTGTTACTTATCACTCTACCTTGAGATTCCCTTTGACTATGTCCATGTGCTGCAGTGTGTACTTTGTACAGCTTTTTCAAATCCTGAAGTTGCCAGACTTAATGTCTGCAAGCAAAGGATGGGTGCATGTTAATCATGGGGTGCATAAGAATCACCTCTTCATCATAAAGACTAAATATATTTTGTCCTGTTTTCCCGTTGAAAAACTAAACTACCTTTTAAATGCTTTTCAACTGTTAAAATGTTAGGTATGACCTTGATGAAGGAATAGTCTGACTAGCCTGTAAACATCTGCAGGTGATTATTTTCCTGAGACTAGGGCTGGGCTCAAATAACATTTATGATGCTGAGAAATTTAATTTAACAAAGTTCAGGCCTATTGAACTTTAGAATTCTTTTTTACAGAAAGTGACACAGATAGCTTTCTATCTGGTCACAAGTTGAATTGCCCAGCCCTAATCAAGATAAACAATAACACAACTGTACAAACCAATATAGTATAAATTAATTTTAGTTGATAAATGTCAACTGATAACTTGTCTTTTGAAATGTATAACACTGGTAAGCTTACTTTTTTTTTTTTCCTCACTGTGCAACTCTTCCAGGTTTGGACCTTATGAGTCTTACGACTCCGGGTCTTCTCTGGGTGGGCGAGATCTATACAGATCTGGCTATGGTTATAATGAACCCGAACAAAGCCGCTTCGGAGGTAGTTATGGTGGTCGATTTGACAGCTCCTACCGGAATAGCCTTGACTCTTTCGGAGGTAGAAACCAGGGCGGGTCTAGCTGGGAAGCACCTTACTCACGTTCAAAATTGAGGCCTGGGTTTATGGAGGACAGAGGAAGAGAGAGTTACTCTTCCTACAGCAGTTTTTCTTCACCCCATATGAAGCCTGCACCTGTAGGCTCTCGGGGGAGAGGAACGCCTGCTTATCCTGAAAGTGGATTTGGAAGCAGAAACTATGATGCTTTTGGAGGACCATCAACAGGCAGAGGCCGAGGCCGAGGAGTAAGTACAGAATCTTTTCAGATTCTTTTCACTAGTCACTCTTTTAAACCCTTTCAAGACCACAGCTTCAAAATGAGTACTCTGTTTGTCACAGTGTACTTTTGACCAAACATACTAACACAGTTGATAATCCTGTTAATCCCTTTGAAGTTGACTGTAAGTAGTACCCAGTCCCTCTGTTCTTGAAAGTAAAGAGCAATACAAGATTAGCTGATGGGGTTGTGTTACAAAATCTCTCCTTTTGTTTGAAAGGTGAAGATAAAAGTAATAGGTTTGGTCTAAAAGGGGTTAAAAGGAATTGCATTTTTCCTTGTGAACGCTAGCATCTTTGCAGGTGGGAAAATTCTTAAATAATTATAAAAGGTTAATTGGAACCCTTTTGACCTTTTCAGTAGGTTAAAGGTGCAATGTATAAATAAAAATAAAACTGAGGCTATGAATGCCATAGAGCAGTTCTTTCCACTACTGTGGATAGGTGACATTTTAGCTAAATCTTTATTAAATACACATGTTACCAAACATGAAGTCTCCTTTTTAACTTAGCTTTTACTCCATCTTGTATCTGGGGGGAAGGAAATACCAAAGGTAGGTGGCAAGCAGCTCTACAGTGGCTTTCCTTAAAATTCAAAGCATGGTTAAAGGGACATAATCAGCATTAAATCAGCTTAAAATTAGTTTTGGATACTATACCTACTCTTATCACCTATGTCAGTGTTTTACTTGCACATTTGCCTGCTTTAATGGTGTTCATGCGTAAGTGTGTATATACATATATAAACACATATATGAACCTTTTAAACAGGAAACGGTGAAACTGACAATACAGAAAGTACTAAAGCTGAAAAGTTAGGAAAAAGATTTTTATGTTTTTCAGTTTGTTTAGTGTTAGGTGTTACACATAAGAGAAGAATCCAGAGGAGTGATTTTAAGTTGAGGATGTCCCTTTAACTAAGTTTTATAATCCCATTTTTTGATTTTTAATAAAATAGTTCAGCTGTTGAATATTTTTGTGCCTTAGATGTGACTTATCACTTTTTAAAATTCATAAGCATACGATGTTTCTCTAGGAAGTAATTCTGTATTATAACATTATGTAGCTTGTTTTCTTTAAAGTGTAGATAAGGATAATTTTTATTAGGTCTTCTTAATTGTGTGTGTGGTTTTCCTTATTTTTTTTTTGTTTGTTCATTTGTAAAATTTTATTTTGCAGCTTTAAATAATTTTAATTGTATAGCCAAACTTAGCTCAAAAAATCTGCACATAGCTATGAGCTAACGTAGCTGTAATTAGCAGATCTTCTAATCTTCTTATCCCTTGGTTGATGAACTGAAAGTGTTAGGTTTTTAAGCTCAAATAGCTTCCTTTTAGAACTTTTTTAGAGATGAAAGTTCTGTTCAGAATTTTAATGGGGTACTTTTAGTTGATTGATTTTTCCTTAAAAAAATAATGCTTTCAGTTTCTGTTTCATAAATAAAGGGCTATATAAAACTAAACTTACCATTTTAAAATGCATTGCACCTTTAATAGATGATGGAAATACTGCTTGTTAAAACCTGTTAAGCACTTGGAAACACTATTTATTCAAGTGCATATTTCATATCATATTTATGTTTGTGTAATATGAATACATCTTAGGTAGTTTAATAACACTACATTGATAAATAAGCTAAATTTTACTTGGTTTTATGCATGAATCTTCAGGGCTTTTTAAAAAATAAGCTTGTCTACCCAATAGTTGTACTGTATTCCAGCCTTGTATGGTTAGAAATGAGTATGTGTTCACACCCACATCCACACAGTATTTTTATCTTGATTAGAAAAATTGGTTTTGTTTTCATGTTAACACAAGTATTTCTGCTTATCTGGTGTGTACACACAGTCAGATGGGTTTTCTCTCCTTCCCTCTCTGTTAATGAAGTAGATGAACAAATAGGAAATCAATTTTATGCTTTTCATAGCTCCTTTGGTTCTTTCTCTTCAGATTACTTCAGTACCTGTTGGCTCCAGGGAGGTTATATCCATAAATGCATGTCTATAGACATGTGTACTATTATACGGTATTTTAGAGATGGGAAGGAAATTGCGTTCCAATACAGTACTTGAATCTAATTTCTGCCACTTTTTGCTCTTTATTTTTTTAATTATTCTGCTCCAAGTATGGACATTAAAAAAAAAATCCTAAATTCTTTTAGTTCAGTGCCACAGATGCTTTTGTCAGGATAAAGTAAACAAAGGAGATTGGTCACAAGTCTGTGTTCTGCATAGAAAACTTCCTCTAGCTGTGCTGTAAAAACATGTCTTACTAATCAGGATCCTACCTAGATTTTCAGTTTACTTTCACTACACAGGAAAATCTTCAGACTCATCTGTATCTTTCCTGTCTCAAGCCAGCAAAGAAGGATTCTTTACAAGCTTTTGTTTGAGGTGTAGAAAAACTCAGCTGGCTTTTTTCCCCCTAGAAAAACAGAACTAGCAAGTAGAGAATCTGAAGAGAAGGAACCAGGATGTTGTATTGAGATTTAAACTCTGATAAACATGATTCTCATCTGGACTAAGGATTGTGAATAAGCAGAAACCCACTTCATATGTACTTGGCCACCCCCTCCACACACACCACCAAGTATTACCAAAGTAACTTCGTTAACACATGTGTAAACTAGAAGCTTTAGTTTATCTGCCTTTTACTCCAGAATGCACATTTTACTCATTTACAAATTGTTTTAGGCATTGGCATTTAGTAATATTGTTTTGTTTCTGTTGATTTTGTATACCAATACCTTTTCTTGATTTCACACGTTTCCAGCCTATGGGAGACTTTGGAGGCATGCATAGACCCGGAATTGTTGTTGACTATCATAATAAACCCAGTTCTGTAGCATTTGCTGCAAGAGGAATAAAGAGGAAAATGATTCCACAGCCATATAACAAACCTGGTGGGACATTTATCAAGAAACCCAAACTGACAAAACCTATTATGAAGATGAACACGAAAAATCTACCTAGTAAGTAATTTAAATGAAAAATAAATCAATACTGGCACTAATTATTTTTCTTATTTTGAATTAAGAAAGACATTTATTATATTTTGCAATTCTTCATTTTTTCCTATTGGGATAACACATATAGTAACACTGTTAAAGAACTTGCAGTTGACAAGGTGAAAAGTTTAGGAAGGAGCTAGAAAAACTCCAGACAAATGTAGTCATTTGGGTGCACTGATGTGTTTATGATCATGGGTAGTTAGAATTGCATGTGGACAGAAGATGATTTACTTTAACTTTTTGCAGCTAATTTTTTGTTTGATTTCCTAGCACTTTTTTTTGTGAAGATAGCTTACCAGGTGTTAATACACGTGTTGCTGCTGCATGAAATATAAACTGTAGAAGATGGCTGTGATTTTTGGGGGGGTTTTGCTTAGAGACAAAGTTAGTTTTAAACCTCCATCATCGCAGGTAATTTCAGATTTGAGGCTCCCTTAAAAGCCAACATTAAGTATAGCCGATACACAACAGCAGTTTACTTTTTAACACTTTTTAAAACCTTCTGTGGTGACGCTGGAAAAATAGAATTTCATGTCTCTTTATCTTTAAAATATATTCCTGGTATAACAGTCCTCTGTAGGGAGACCGTCTGTGTTATGGATGCATCTCTGCCTGCTCAGATATTGTGAGTTCAGTAATTTTGCTTGATGACTGCTGATATTTTGTAGTATTTTGAACTTGAGTTTTTGGGACTTGCCCAAAATGTAAAACATTCATCCTTGCACAAGCCTAGGGAATGGAAACTTGGCTCCAGTTATTAATCTTATCACGATGTAGCAGTTCCTGTTGGGCATCCCAACTATCTCTTGATAATTTTCAAGGTGTCTTTTTTAATTTTTAAAAAATGTACTTGGAAAGGGTGTTACCTGTCAACAAAGTTCCTTGCTCTTTACTGTAGTAAAGCTACATACTCTCTTACCACATCTTTCATATACCAGAGGGGAACTCTTATTGGTGGTATCGAGAATAAAGAGGAAAGGGTGACTATTGAGGTGACAAAACATTTTGGAAATGTAAAATACTCTAACTCCTTTTACTGTGTGTGAAGATTCCAAGCCAGATGTCAGAAGTGAAGAGGAAGAAAAGCGACGAATTGAGGCAAGAAGAGAGAAACAAAGGCGAAGAAGGGAGAAAAACAGTGAAAAGTATGGGGATGGATACAGGTTTGTACTGTTAATATTGTTTTTATTATGTAATATGTACTGCTCTTTCATTTGTAGTGTTTTGCTGCCCCTAGTATTCTGCAAGGAGAGCATCAAAAGATACAGACTACAATAGCGTTTTGGTTTTTTTTTAAACAGTTTTTGCTCGTACGTTTTTTAAGATTTCGTGACTGCTTGCTTTATCCTATATCAGGAAATTTCACTAACATTTGTGAAAGTATATGAGCATGCACCCATACTTCCGTGAGACCATCAGAAAATTAGTCAAGAGTGGTACCAGTATTCCAGTACTACTCAACTACAGTTCAGTATTGTTCCAGTACCACACCACATTTTTGTAATTGAGTTAGTTGCATATACATGCTAAACTGCATTCCTATACTATTGTTGCTGAGTTTTTTCAGCTTAGGACTTGATTTTATTTCATGCTTCTTATGGGTGTGTGAGAAGCACTGGTCTCCTGCTGTCAAATTTTCAGATCTATGGGGAGTCCTATAGGCTGGGTGATGTGTGGCCAGTGGTCGGGGGTGGCATGGCATCTTGATCCCAGAGGGTGAGGATGGATCTGACTTAGGGCCAAAAGATTGAATGCCCCCTGATGTAGGGTTATTTATTTTCATATTTTTTCACTACTAGTATTTGCCTCCTACTGGCTGTAGCTTTCCCTGGCAATATGACATTTCATGACAGTACTGCTAAATAGCAATAGCAGTACTTAAATTAACCAGTATGTTTCACTGGCAGAATTTTGAGTAGGAATGTGCTCTATATGCCTGAAAAATCAAACCTCTAGCCTTGGTTTGATCTGTTCACTTCCTGCAGTTAATTTCATAAATGTAGGGTTTTTTATGTTGGATTTCATAAATAATTCCAGAAAAAGATGGCAAAGTATCCCACACTTAATAGGGGAAGATAAGTATAATCTGCTATTGATGATTGCTTTCCAAGCCCTCAGACCACCTTGGTGATTTTTTGAAAAACACTGACTGACTTTTTAAGAAGACTTCTTAAATAGTAATATTATATTGGATATTTTTTCCTAGAATGGCATTCACTTGTTCATTTTGTAAATTTCGAACATTTGAAGAAAAAGAAATTGAATCTCACCTGGAAAGTGCTGCCCATCAGGAAACATTGGACCATATCCAGAAACAAACCAAATTTGACAAAGTCGTGATGGAGTTTCTGCATGTAAGTCATATGTTGGAGTTTAAAAATAAGCTGTACTATTCATTGTCTTCAGAACATGTTTATTTTTTCATTAAATTACATCATTTTGAAAGGGTTTCCACATAAATGTAATCAAACAGAAAAGTAAGTTTAAAATACTTGAAAGTAACAATCTAGATAGCTTTGCAACTAAATAAGCAATTATTGGAGTTAATCGCTATTAATGTCTCTTTTTCCAGTAAAGCTACTTTTTTCCCCAGATACTTAATAACAAATGCATGCACACCTAATCAACAGTAAGAATACCTGGGTAACAGAGTTTCAATTGTCTGACACAGGGTGAAGGAGTTCTACTTAGATGTTAACCTAGATTCTTCATATCTTGCTTTCAGGAGTGCATGGTGAATAAATTCAAGAAGACAGCCATGCGCAAGCAACAGACCAGCAGTCAATCTGAAAATGTCCAAGCTGTTGAAAAAGATATAATGGAAGGCAAGTATTGCTCTTTGATTGAGAATGCATGCTCTGGGGATGCACACAATTTACTCCTGTTTGAAGTCCCTGATAAAGAGGTTGTATTGGAGTCTGTTTCAGCATAAATGATTCAACAGATTTTATTGAGTCTCTCAAATCTGTTTCCTCCAAAAGCCAGTCTATTATTGGCTCTGCAATCCTGGATTCCAGTGATTCTGTAGTGTTAATATCCTCAAACCTTCCAAAAAATGAGCAAAAAATATGATTTTCAGTTAGATTACCTGCGCTTGGCCATTAGGCAGCATAGCGGAGTTGTGATTATCCCAACGTTTCTCCTAAGCTGTTTTCCCATCTTAAGCAGTGCATGCTTAGGACCTTCTTGAGATGCCTGCATTTGCTTTGATAGGTGTGGCCGTGGCTTAGCAAGAACACATAGGAGGTGTTTCCAAAAATGTGGGCTGTAAATATTATTTTCTGTTGAATTACAGATTACTTTTACTGACAACAGATACGTTGTTGTACTTATTATAACATGAGTACAGACAAACTGAGGAACACAAAGAAATTTAATCACACTATGTTTTAACTGCATGGTACAGTGATTTCAGCACACAAGCAGCCTAATTGCTAAGTTTATGGTGGAGAACGTGACAAACCATATTTGTTCTCAGACTTAT
>NW_017728907.1:35512441-35535848 GCF_001723895.1 Crocodylus porosus | reverse complement strand
TGTGTGGCCAGTGGTCGGGGGTGGCATGGCATCTTGATCCCAGAGGGTGAGGATGGATCTGACTTAGGGCCAAAAGATTGAATGCCCCCTGATGTAGGGTTATTTATTTTCATATTTTTTCACTACTAGTATTTGCCTCCTACTGGCTGTAGCTTTCCCTGGCAATATGACATTTCATGACAGTACTGCTAAATAGCAATAGCAGTACTTAAATTAACCAGTATGTTTCACTGGCAGAATTTTGAGTAGGAATGTGCTCTATATGCCTGAAAAATCAAACCTCTAGCCTTGGTTTGATCTGTTCACTTCCTGCAGTTAATTTCATAAATGTAGGGTTTTTTATGTTGGATTTCATAAATAATTCCAGAAAAAGATGGCAAAGTATCCCACACTTAATAGGGGAAGATAAGTATAATCTGCTATTGATGATTGCTTTCCAAGCCCTCAGACCACCTTGGTGATTTTTTGAAAAACACTGACTGACTTTTTAAGAAGACTTCTTAAATAGTAATATTATATTGGATATTTTTTCCTAGAATGGCATTCACTTGTTCATTTTGTAAATTTCGAACATTTGAAGAAAAAGAAATTGAATCTCACCTGGAAAGTGCTGCCCATCAGGAAACATTGGACCATATCCAGAAACAAACCAAATTTGACAAAGTCGTGATGGAGTTTCTGCATGTAAGTCATATGTTGGAGTTTAAAAATAAGCTGTACTATTCATTGTCTTCAGAACATGTTTATTTTTTCATTAAATTACATCATTTTGAAAGGGTTTCCACATAAATGTAATCAAACAGAAAAGTAAGTTTAAAATACTTGAAAGTAACAATCTAGATAGCTTTGCAACTAAATAAGCAATTATTGGAGTTAATCGCTATTAATGTCTCTTTTTCCAGTAAAGCTACTTTTTTCCCCAGATACTTAATAACAAATGCATGCACACCTAATCAACAGTAAGAATACCTGGGTAACAGAGTTTCAATTGTCTGACACAGGGTGAAGGAGTTCTACTTAGATGTTAACCTAGATTCTTCATATCTTGCTTTCAGGAGTGCATGGTGAATAAATTCAAGAAGACAGCCATGCGCAAGCAACAGACCAGCAGTCAATCTGAAAATGTCCAAGCTGTTGAAAAAGATATAATGGAAGGCAAGTATTGCTCTTTGATTGAGAATGCATGCTCTGGGGATGCACACAATTTACTCCTGTTTGAAGTCCCTGATAAAGAGGTTGTATTGGAGTCTGTTTCAGCATAAATGATTCAACAGATTTTATTGAGTCTCTCAAATCTGTTTCCTCCAAAAGCCAGTCTATTATTGGCTCTGCAATCCTGGATTCCAGTGATTCTGTAGTGTTAATATCCTCAAACCTTCCAAAAAATGAGCAAAAAATATGATTTTCAGTTAGATTACCTGCGCTTGGCCATTAGGCAGCATAGCGGAGTTGTGATTATCCCAACGTTTCTCCTAAGCTGTTTTCCCATCTTAAGCAGTGCATGCTTAGGACCTTCTTGAGATGCCTGCATTTGCTTTGATAGGTGTGGCCGTGGCTTAGCAAGAACACATAGGAGGTGTTTCCAAAAATGTGGGCTGTAAATATTATTTTCTGTTGAATTACAGATTACTTTTACTGACAACAGATACGTTGTTGTACTTATTATAACATGAGTACAGACAAACTGAGGAACACAAATTTAATCACGCTATGTTTTAACTGCATGGTACAGTGATTTCAGCACACAAGCAGCCTAATTGCTAAGTTTATGGTGGAGAACGTGACAAACCATATTTGTTCTCAGACTTATATTGTTCCAGGAACTAGAGAGACCTCTAAAATAACTTTGCTTTGGAAGCCTACACAAACTGGGCCCTTAACTACCCTATGGACCAAAGTGCTGCTTCAGATCTCGGCTGTTGCCTGCAGTATCCTTGAAACTACCTTCCACCTACCCTACCAGTTTGCCTCCCTATTCTAGGGCTTGCAAAGAGATGGCATCCATTTATGGCTGCCCTTGCAGTGCCTACACTGGAAGAATGCTCCCTTTGCTACACTGACCCTTAAATTAAATGTTAAGATCCAGAGCAGGGTACAGTTCTCACCCTTCCTCTTTTTGCTCTGTCATGTTTTAAATCAGTACTGTAAGATCATTGGCTTAGCACTTGAAGTGGGTAAATTTAAAATGTTATAGAACATATTTCAGGCAGCTTAAATAAATTATCACAGGAGACTTTTAAATAAAAGTCATCCACTAAATTTCTTTGTTTTCTTAGTATATACGAAAATGCATTTTCATTAACTTGTAAATGAAAAATATTGACTGAGAGTTATAAATCTGTAAGTTGAATTGAAGTTATGCAATTTTTCTGTGTGTCTGGAACTAGTGTTTTGTGGAGCAGAGTGCCAATTCATACCATTACTTCATTGATCAGTCCTATAGAAAATCTTTTTTAATTTTAATTTTAATTTTTCCCCCTTAATTTAAAAATAACTAGGGCCAGCAATATTAGACTGCTGGGTTTTCTTTAATATTTTAAGGACATTCTAAATTTAAAAATGAGTTTGATTTATTCAGGATTATCCTTGCCTTGTCAGTAAGCACCAGTTCTCTAGTTTAGCTAATTTAATTAGCTAAATTTCTCCTTAAATGTCTGTTTTGATAGTCTTATTTGACACACATTATGAATCTTATTCCTGTCTTTTTTTCTTTGCTAGGTGTTACTGCTGATGACCACATGATGAAAGTAGAGACAGTTCATTGTAGTGCTTGTAGTGTGTATGTTCCTGCACTACACAGTTCTGTTCAACAGCACTTAAAATCTCCTGATCATGCAAAAGGAAAACAAGTATGATTTAACATACATTTGTAATTCCCAAATAGAAATTGTTTGTGGAATGCTGAAAGTTTAGTCTTATCGAAAGTGAAAATAGAATGTGGGTTTCTTTCCCTTTATCATACCTCTCTACCCCTTGTTAGGTGTTCTGTGATGGAATCTGAATATCTAAAGGGAGGGCAGAGTTCATTGTACTTTTAGGATTTGGTAGCCTCCCAGTAATTCAGTAAAAGATTTGGGCATTATGAAACATTCACCTTTAAACTCTGAATCACTGATACATCTGTACTTTGACTAATAAGTATACACTGTGCTTCATAAATAGGCTACTTCTTAATAAGAGTATTCACACAAATATTAAGTTGTTTGATGGCTACCAACAAGAATCAGGAGAAAATTAGTGGTGATGCACATTCATTTCCCACCTCTAAATATTGAAGCTAGTATGAAAATTTACTGTACTAAATGTTGAAGAGCACTAGCTGTTGATCAAATGCATGGAATGATAGCTGAAATGAAATTGTGGGAATATTAGTTATTTAAACTCTTGGAACAGGAACTTTATTGGAACTCTTGGAACAGCACATTGATTAAAGTCCTCAGATAAAGATGAGATAATGCAAAAATAGTTTGTTCACTTACATTTTGGAATAGACAGGAATGAATACCAAATACCTTTAATCTGCACAGTGTATACACAGTGCCAGGTGCATTGAATTGAATTCGTTGAATTGGGTAGTGCTGCAGAATCCATATGCTGCTTTCCGGGAAGGCATTTCTAATTGTTAATCACTTTTTAATTGAAGAAGAGTTTTCTGTCTGAAAAAAGAACTGTTTGGAATTACTAATGTTAGAAATACGAAATTGCCACAAATTTAAAATGATTTTTAAAATTTAATTATTTTAATAGAAAAGAACAAAAATAAAAAAAAGGTTGGCAAGTAGGAAGTTTGAAAATAATACTAATTTGTAGTAGCTGATGCATCCATTGTTACAGAGAATGTGTTTTTATAATTTAGTTTTGTAGTTATTTATAAAACTGTAGTTATACATGCTCTCTTGTAAAGATGGTTTTGATTAACTTTTGCATTAGAGCTCAATGTGTGGTTAAACATATATTAGAAACAGAATTAAATACATAGTCTGGAGAAAGCTTGTGGCTGCGTACAAATCCTCTGGCTTGGATTAATTGATTGTACATATCTAGCCTTTGTCTAGAGGTAGCAGTTCCTGAGAGAAAAACATATTGGCCCTAATTTAGAAGATCCTAATTAGTGTGGCATAAATTAAATTTGTTTTACAGATCTCTTACATGCAACAGGTCATAATAGGTATTTATATTAAAATCTGTTTCATAGGCCTACAGAGAACAAATAAAAAGGGAGAGTGTACTGACTGCGACTAGTATCTTGAATAACCCAATAGTGAAAGCACGATACGAACTGTATGTCAAGGTAAGATGACAGTGGAAAAGGTAATGCTAACGTTGTTTGTGTTATCACTCTGTTCCTTCCACAATCCCAGTGATGATGCTAGTTTTAATACATTTCTCTTTTCTGGCCCTGCATTCTTCCAGGCCACAAGCCAGGTTCAGCAACGTATAGCCTCCAAAGCAATTACAACTGGCCCATGAATGCTTGATCCATTTCATGTTTTGCTAAAAATGTACTTATCCCCAGCCATTCAGTCTAGTCCATGTTCTACTTTGTATTTTATTAACAGCCAGCCAGTTCCCCCCCTACTCCTGCCCCAGCTTCTCTGTTCTGTGCAGAGAGCAGCCTTCTGCACAGTGGGGATGATTGGGGCAGCAGCATGGGATCAGTGACCAGACAGCAGCTGAGGCCCAGACTGTGGCCCATCATCAGTAAAAGGTTTTTGATCCTTGCTGTATGTCAGGGGTATTAAACTCGTTTGGGTATTAAACTTGGTTGGTTGAGCATACCAGACCAATGTGTGGGCTGGACCAGGATGGACTCTCTGCAGAGTACCCACAGGCTAGGCCCAGCTTGGGCAAGCTGCACATGTCAGCATATGTGACACGGGATCTAGCCCATGTGTTACATTCAGCCATTGGGGCTGGAGCTGGTCCAGCGACCCGCAGGGTAAATCATACAGCCTCACTGGCCAGATGTTTGACACCCCTGCTCTAAGCAATGTAATATCCTCCTAGTCTGATATGCTAACATTTTAATGTGCGTCCCAGTGTCCTCCAAAACTGTTAGCACTGACTTTTATTTGGGGGTTTCCCTGTTTGTCCAGCTTTGTGTTTCAGTGCTTAAAGAGAGGCTTACTTTCAGCTTTTTCAACCTCAAGTGCACTGTTAATGCTTGAATAATACACACTTAGCTTTTAGAAAGTGCTGTTCATCTGTAGATTTCAAAGTGACTTAAAAAGAAGCTAAGTGTGATTATCCTCATTTTACAGATTGGAAAGTGAATAAATAACAGTTAGCATGGTATAGGCTCTTGCAAGGATTGCAAACTCAGACATAATATTAAGTTGAACAAAAGTATTTTGCAAACATCCTCCTGTGAAATGGAGACTACGTGTGAATGAAGATACAAAAATAACTGCATTTACTCAAATATACATAAGTTTTCCCCCCAGTCAACATGGATGGGTGGGAAGGGGATAAGCCCCATGTCTTATGTTTGCATACAAGGAAGCTCACTAAATAGACTGTTTATCATTACGCTGCCAAAAGCAGCATGTGCTTGGTAATGGAAACCAACTGTGAAGTTAATTAAATGCAGCAAACAGTGAGCATGACTATAAAATGCATGGCCCATATGGGCAAACATACTGAAGGGAGCCTACCACAAGGATAAGTTAGTGAAGTCCATCTGAATAAGGTATATAGTAGTGTCCATTTGTTCAGTTCCCCTCAGCACTGACTCTTTCAAGATACAGTGAGCCACTACTTTGAATACATTTGCACTTCTCCATTCCCACAGCTGAGCTGCACCTTTCTTTCCCATTTCCACTGGGTCCTGTTTTTTAACCAGTTTTAAGTGTCTGGGAAATGTCACTGAGTGGGGTCCCAAACAGGTTACTTAGAATCCCTGTATTGTTCCCTTTCTGTTGCATATGATTAGTGTGGCCCTGCCCTCCATGAGGTAGAGCTGGACCAGGTTGCTTTGCACCTCAATGGTATATACATTTTTGGAGGATCCCAGGACTTATGACAAGAACAGCTGGTTTCAGTCATAAGTACCTGTAGTTATTTCCCTATATACACATTACTGTAGATATATTTATTTTTAGGTCAGTATTTTCAAATTTGTGTCTTGGTTCCATGTGCTCAGGGAGAGCAGGGTTTGATGGTAAGGAAGGGGGGAAAGGGACTGGAGGGGAAAAGATGTGGTGGGCAGAGGGCAAGGGCTACCTGACCCCAAGATCTATTTTTCCCTGCCATAGCAGTGGGAGGGGGACATTCAAGGCAGACCTCTAATAATTAGATTCTGTACCTGGAAAATCATAACACATTTATACATTTTCCATATATAGAATCTAATTATTGGCAGGGGGGCCATCTTATAATAGTGTCTTATATTTGAGTAAATATAGTATTTGTGTCCACAGAGCATTCAAGTAATCCTTAAATATCTTTGATGCTTGTTTATACCAGGGGTATCCAACTCATTTGGGCTGCAAGGCTGTATGTGGGCCAGATCCAGACCCAACTCTTGTGGCAGGGCAAGGAGTGGTGGCACTAACAGCTGTGGATGCCTGAGCCATTGTCAGCTCAGGGAGCTACAGGGGGTTAAGATGGTTGCTTGCCCCACCTCTGCTGAAATGAGTCTCCAACAGGGCTCCATACTCCAAAATTCAGTGGCAGGGTTGGTGATCATGGTATTAACCGTGTGTGCTTAGGGAGCTGCATGAGTTAACACTGCCACCACCCACACCCTCCAGGAGCCCCATGAGCTGGATCCAGTCTGTGAGCTGTATGTTTGGCACCCTGTGTCTACATGAATCCCAAGATGGTCCCTCCTTCCCAACTAGTAGTAGTGTCCTTACTTGATGTCTGTGTTGATGAAGGAACTGGATGGTAGTCAGAGCTGCTTTGTCTTGTATTCCTTTGCTGTGATGAGGGTGTTTTAGTCAACCCAGTAGGCACTGCTGACTTGAGATTTTGGGCTTGAACACATGGACATTTATGTGGACAAAAATACTACAGAAAATTGTATTTGCCTTTCTTTCCAGGCTTCTTGTACTGTAGGCTTGTCCAGCCTTCAGCCTGAGAGTTGCATGAAGCCTACAGAGGGTTAATCTACAACCCCTGGGCTTCCTTTAGCCAGCATTTCCCTCATGTCTCTAGCTGCAGCTAGCATCTCCAGGCTTCCCCGCCATTGGTTAGCCCTTTGTTGGCTTTTGCTTTCTGCCCAGGGGGCAGGGCAGAGCAGCATGGCTGAGTGCAGCCTGCAGTGTAGTGCAGGGGAGTGGGGAAAGGGGGTGTGGGAGTAGCCCTCCTACAGGTACTGCAGCTGGGGCTAAGAGGGGGCACAGGGAGCCACCTACTTGCACAATGCTGGGGAAGTATGCAGCCAGGTATATGAGATGGGGCCATGACCATTCCTGGTGTGGTTCTTGGCCACTGGGGAGTTGGACAGTCCTGTTGTACAGGAAAGAGCATAAATCTAGCTGAATGTGTTTTTGTTTGTTTTTTAAACCTTATATCAGGGATGTGTGGGGTTATTTTTGGCTTTGGTGAGTCTCACTGAGTTTTTATTCTAGTTTTGTTCTTTTTTTTTTTTTTAGTTCTCCCATCACTAGCCTACACTGAAAGATACTGTCTTAATGATCAAATAAATGTAACAATCCACACTTTCATGTCTGTTTGTCTGTCTGTCTCTTTTCTTTACACGCAAACAAAAAAACAGAAGCTCTGTGTCCTGTCTGCCCCTCCTCCATTTACTTTTTTTTATAATTTCAAGTAATACTCTTGGAAGACTAATGCTTCTTTAACATTTGTATGATTAGTCTAAACTGATGCTATCTAATTTTAAGCAGTAAGGCACCTTGTGCAGAAATTGCCCATCTGACATAATTCCGTTGCCTTTGTTACTTATTTTATAATTTTAAAATTGTATAATAAAATAAAAATGAAAATTGAGTTTCATTCTATACTCGTTTTTCCAATTGAATAGGTGGAGCATTCAGCTAAAATGACTAATGTATTTAAAATACAGTCATTTGTGAAATCTGCTTGGCTACTTCCTGTTTCCCCAAGGATAACTCTGAATTCCAACCTAGCTAAATGATTATTCATTTAAGGTTTAACTTTATTTTTAATTTTGCCTAATAGCTTGCTTTTTAAAAGTGTATTGTCTTTGTGAGAATGAATAGATGGATGTTGTTCAAATAGGGGAAGATAGAAGAAAAGGGTTTTTTTTCCTGAAGTCATCTTTTAATTCAGAAAAGCAGAGCACTTGTTTATGTCTGAAGAATTTGTGCTTTATGACATTTTCAGTATTCAGTTTATCTGTTGAATTAAATAATAAAGTGATACTGAAATTTTGAGCTGATCTGTAGTTTAACCCTTTTATGCTATGATCTTCAGCAGTTCAAACTGTTATATGCCAAGTTCTGTTTTCATTAGAGCCAGTCCTTAAAATCTCAAGAGTATTCTTCAGTTTTTCACTTTATATTCAATTGTGTATTTATAAAATACAAAAATTAGATGTAGTCCTCCATGAGTTTTGGAAATCCATGTATTTTTGTATGTGGAGGGAGCAGTTTCCCTTTTGGAGTTTCAGGTTTCAAAATATTTTAATTTTTCAACTACAGGGTGAAAATCCTTTTGAAAATAGTGATCAAACTCAGGAGCAGCAGATAGAGGAAGAAGACAAGGCTGATGAAGCTGTTGAGGAGGAAGAGGAGGAGGAGGAAGAGGAGGAAGAAGAGGAGGAGGAAGTGGAGGAGGAGGAGGAAGTGGAGGAGGAGGAGGAGGAAGAAGAGGAGGAAGAAACAGAAGAACAAACTGACTTCACCCTTGACCACACTGGAGATAACTAAATGCAAAAAAAAGAGAGAGAGAGAAAATTGAAGTGGGGAAAACACCTTTTTATTTCTGTTCCATAGTGGCAAACTGTAAGATACTTTCAAAATAGGTTCAAGTAAGAGAAAACCCCCACCCTGTGCATGCATTCCATTATGTGGAGAATTTCTGTTTCCCATTTGTTTAAAATGAAGTAGATTATTTAGTTAATTTTTTTTATAACAAGCCAACTATTAGAGCTGATTAAAAGTGGTGCTGTATATTTTTTTTTTTTTAAGTTTCCTTTCTCTTACTTTGCTGTTAAAAAATTAGGTATATTAGTTTATAGTCTAATCATTTGAAAACAGGAAAACTCTTTGGGTTTAAATAGTCATAGTGCTGAATGGCATAAAATATTATGTGGCTCATAATATTTACCCCTTAGTGCAAGAATGGTTACATTTTAAAAATTGTGCTGTGAACATGGCTGGGTTTTTTGTTTTTGTTTTTTTTTACTAAATTGCACGCTATATATTAGTACGTGTTATGCCTTGTAGCTTTTTGTGATAAGATGTACCAGTTTGTAGCAATAAAACGTTTTAGAAATGCCAGTGTTTTTACTGTCTGTAGATAAACACTAGCATATTGAAATACATAAAAACAAAATTTCCCACTACAGATTTCTCTAGTCCAGAGATGCAGTGTTATCCTGTGGTGGGCTGGGGCGGGATGGAATGGAATGACTCAGCATATGTCTGATATGAACTGGCACTAGGACCCAGCTGTCACCGCCACCACTTCCTACCACCCAGCTGCAGGGAATGGCATGGGCAAAATTCCACCCCCCTCTGCTGAAGCCCCTGCTGCCCAACTGTGGAACAACTGTATGGGCTGGATCCAAAGTCTCTATAGGCCAGATTTGGCCCTTGGGTTATAAATTGCCAACCCCTTCTCTAACTCAATTTATGAACTCTTTTTATTCAACATTCAGTGATTTAACACCCATTTGTCAGTATACACGTCAAAGCTGTGCTTACATTGGGATTTTGTGCACACTGACTGCACAGTCATATAGTTTACACATCAGATATGCATACTTTTTAAAATTTTTTTTAATTTAGCCTTTTAACCAATTTAGCCTTTTAACCGAATAAGAATTAAGTTTTCATATTAAAAAAATTAAGTCTTGTTTATGTAAGTGTTGTATTGGTTTTTCTTAAAATGTGATATTTTCTAAAATAAACTGGCTTGAACTTTATTTTTGTTCAGCATAACTAGATGCCTAATTAACTTAAACTGCAATAGTTCAGTAAATCAGTTTCTTGCACCTTAAAATTTAAGTTTTGCGGTGTTAGGTAAATTTTCAATCTAATTGTGTTCAGTTATATATAGCAATACCTGTTTGTAGAACGTTTACATGGTATTGATCCTTGTTTTGGTCAAAAGGAGACAAGTAATAATATAAGGGTGTTGTTGCACGTTAACATATACATGTTAAGGGTTTCTAAACCATCAGTGTATACACATTAGGGCAAGGAAACATGCTAAGGACCCTCTGAATGGCTTGGAGATAGTCCACTTCCATTTAGGATTATCTCTAACTTGTTTTAGGCAGCTCGCTTGTATTGCAGTCACATATGACTGTTCCATAGATGCAAGATTAGTTGAGAGTGATCCTCTAGCATCCCAGGAGGCACCACTCCCAGCTACTATATCTTCCCCCACAGTGACGGTGGGAAGCACCTAAAAGTAAGAATTCCCCCTCTCTCCCATTCTGGGCTCTTCCCAGTCCCTGTGCCCTTTCTCTGCCCTCCCTTTTCCCAACCCCTACCCCTGGAGTTCCTCCCCTGCTCTTCAGAAATTCCCACCTGCTCCTGTCTCTTCTGCTCCTAGGCATGTCCCTGTGTCCCTGGTTCACTTTCAGTGCCTGTGCTGTCCTGGAGGAGCAGGCATAGAAGGGGGAACCCCCCTGCCCAGACATTGCTGCTGCTGGGGTGCTACTACTTTACAGACTTAGAGAGTGGCAGTGCTGGCAGCAGGTGGGTTCCTCTTTTCTGTGTATGTGAGGGGAAAGGGGGGTTGCCCATGTGCAAGGTCCCAGGACCTGGCTGGGGGTGGGGAAAGGCAGGGGATGGGGTGCGTGTCGCAAAGCTCACTTGAGTGGTGCAGTACAGGTGCGGGTCTGCTCCCCTGGCTCCCCATCCAGCCTGTGGCTGTTTCTGCACTGCTGCATGTCAGGCAGCCTGCCTACACTCACCAGATAGCCCCAGCCTTGGCAAGCATGAATAGCTTCCTGGCAGGACTGCTCCTGGTGCAGTTGCAGCCACCTGGGTGCCGCTCAGCTTCCAGTGGCTCCTGCCCCTAGTGTGCAGCTCCAGATTGGCTCCTCCTCCAGCCCCAGTGTGCAGCTGGCCACCTACCCGCACTGCCTGCCTTGTGCAATAAGCAGCCACCTGCAGGCGGCGGAGTGGGTGGAAAGCAGTCAGGAACTGGAGTCCCATGTGATGGGGCAAGAACTGCCCTGCTAGAGCTCCTTCCTCCCCCTCCATTCCATCCCCCAGCAGCACAGCAGGAGGAAGAGGAGGAGCCACTGCTGGTAGCAGGGGGAGCTGAGTAGTACCTGAGTACCTGCAGCTGTACTGGAAGCAGCCCCACTGGGAAGCTGCGCGTGCTGGCTGAGGCCAGGGCCATTGGCAGGCACAGGCTGGAGCGCAGTGCAGGCAACCCAGGGCAGGACTGAGTAATGTTCAGCTCCATGTGGAGTACTGCAGGAGTAGCTGCAGCTGGGATCCAGTCAATTGGAGGGGTCTGCCCATGGGCTGGATCTAATCAGTTGGCAGCCTGGATCCAGCCTGTGGGTTATATTTTGCCCACCACTGCTGTAGGGGGACATTGCAGGGGCTATTAACTCTTGATGTGTGACTTCTCAAAGCACATGCTAATTTTAACACCAATTAAAATTGTCCTGAAAATGCACACTAGTTTGAAGTATCTGCCATTGTCTGGACTAGAATAAAAAATGAAACCTTTTTTTGGCTTATGTGACCAAATATTAAGTAGGTGGTTAGTGAAAATAAAAAAGATCCATGAGTTGTTCCTTGCCAAAGCCCTTAGATGCACTGAATTACTAAGAAAAGTCTCAATAACTCATAGCTGCTTTTAGCTCAAATGACTCCATGTCTGATTGAAGTTCAGCTTGAATTCAGGAAAATTAAGGACAAATGGTGCAGTTATAGCTCTCCAGAAGGTCTCTGTGGAGTGTGTCCATTTTGTGGAGTTACCATGAAACTGATTTGGAAAAGACTGTTCATCCCACTTTCAATCACAGCCTTGAATGAACTGCCAGAGCTATTATTTGTTATGATGCTGCCAATGATTTGTTTTTCTGGCCAACTTTAATGTCTGAATGAATGGTAGCTTGAAGTCAGCTCAGGAGTTCCTGAGTCACAAAGACTTGTCAAGAAGTCCAGCTAAATCACAAATTGAGCCCAGGTTACATGCATTTCAATCCAGTGTTTAAACCACAAGATGCTCTCCCCACCAAATCTATATGTGACCACATTTTGAATTTGGTTTGGATGCTGAGGTAAAAACCTTTCCTAAATGGACTAACTATTCACCTACAATGGTGTATTTTGAGATCAGCATAACCTTCTCCTTTGTTTTTCAGGGGTTTGTATCCCTTCCACTTTGCCACCCCATTCTGATTTGTTCTCCAAGTGTTTGTTTTACTTTATAGACTACTGGCTCTAAATAGGATCACGAGGCATCCAGGGAAGAAGTTTTCCCCCTCCTAAAAGGCTCAAGCTGTAAATTACATTATCTTCTTTTCTATAGCAGCCAGAGGTAGGAATTGGCAGGAGCTTTGGTGGCATGTCAAGGCATTCTTCAGGTAGTTGACAAGAACTCAGATGGTATAATGCTACAAAGATTTCTATGAGCTTTTTTTATGACATTTTTTGCAGATGTATTCTTGACCTTCCTTGGGGCAGTTTCTTGAACTTCCTGTTAAGGACAAGTGTCCAGAAGCTCCTTTTGAACAAGGACTTGGTCTTTTATTCACTGGTGTCAATATAGGCTCTTTTTGCATCCAAATTCAATGACAATCAGTGAAGCACCTGGCTTTCCATAAACAGATTCATGACAGTCATGCAACTGCCAGGCATGCTGAGTGATAGTCTCCACTCCATTTCAGGGAAGTCAATAGGATTACTGCTGATAAAATTGCAAGGAAAGAAAAGTAGTCTATATCTTTCACTGGGTTTAGCAAAGAGAAGTGCATACCTCTGTTAGAAACCAGTGTTCCTTTTGTACTGAATACTATCTCTGATTCAATGTAAAGGAATATCTATCTCTTGCAGCTGAGAGGAATAAACAAAATGAAGGTCTTGCTGAGCCCCTGCAGCTCTGGGCTGCAATGTGTTGAGTGCTGAAGGAGTCATTACAAAATTTGGCTGCCAAACTCTTCTAACAAATCTCATTTGAATATGTGCAAAGGACACAGCAAAGCCCAACCAAATTTGGGCTTCTATATGCGGGGTCAGCCAACAGCACTTGATTGACACTGGAGAGACCTCTTCCCAAATCAAGTTCTTGCTCCAAAATGTGTACTTGCTATGGCTTATCAGTTATGAATTTGTAAGAATTCTTTAACATGAGGAAACAACATACTTTCTCCTTCAACTCATCCTTGAAAATGGCTGAATTACTGGAGTTTGTCAACATAAAGAATAGATGAGTGAGGAGTGTGGGGCTTCAGGTTCTGTCATTACCCAGAACTATGCATCTTCCTCTCTGAAGACCTGTTAAGGCTACTTGAGTCTGGGGTGGAGTCCCTCTGTTGGTGTATCTTTTACTTGCACAGCTGTCCAGCAGCTGGCACATGTAACAGATTTTGGTTCTGTGGAGCAGCAGTGCAACTGCATAGGAGTAATGGTAAGCATGTATAGATCAGATTGAAGGACTAGATCTTAGCCTTTACCAGTGGAAAAAGTGGGAATCGGGCTTAGATGGAATCAGATTGGCTGAATTCCTAGTTAGTATAACAAATGGTCATCTTTTGTGAGCTGCAGAAGTTAATACAGGATTTTAGTTCCTCTACTTAGTGACGCGTATAAATGTTTTTTCAGGGATGCACATAATGATGTAGCCAGTTCTTTTGCCCTTTACAGTGCTGTCCATTTTGCCTAAGTGAAGTAAGATAATGATATGAATAATCCTTTATATGCAGCCATTTTAATTAAAAACAAGCCCCGCTAGCTTTTATTGCTGCTCTGAAGCTAAAAGCCTCAATAGGATGTACCGTAGTAACGTGCTGCAGTCTGAATGCTAGAGTTCTCAACCCACCCTGTATCAAGGGGTTAATTTGTTGCATCACTGGGGATTTGAATTGCTTGTCACTGCTGAGGTCACTGTCACTGTTAAATGACAGATGTCTTTCTGAAAATCCCTTGTATCTTTCCTTGTGATGTAAAGTTCACTGACTGCAATAACAGGGTGTTGTTCTTTAATAACTGTTAAATTTATTCTTTAGAGAATTTACAAAGATGTCCTATTGCTCCTGGAGAGCTCCCTTGATACCAAACTCTGCATTTTCTTTTTGCATAATGCCTACAGATTTAGAGTCACTGTACTCCCAGTTGTATAGCTTCTGTATCCCTGGTTCAGTGCTGTTGAAATACTCGTAAATCTCCTTTCTTCTACTGGCTTTGTGCGGCAGCTGGGGTATGACAATAAGGTCCCTGATCTATAATTCCAGACAGCCCCTGAGGGTGAACAGATTGACCAATCCTGAGCCTCTACATAAATTAAGTTGGCCTGGAGAACTCTGTATCCCTGAGACGTCGTCATCTAATGCTTCCTATTTGTATTCTACATGGAACTGTTCTTGATGCTGGACTGTTGTTCACTCGGAGAATTGTCCAGTGCACAGTATATCAACTCCCACTAGAGCTTGAATGCATCTAAATAAAGCATGCCTAATGCCTAACATAATGTAACTTTAACTCGAAAGGAATGCACTAAAACAAAACACCTTTTATAGCTGAATATACTGTTCAATTCTATTGACTGTGCAATGAAATTGTAATCTTTCTTTAATAGTAGCAGTCATGAACACAGGTAGAACGTGTCAGTTGAACATGTAATTATAAGGAACTTTTTTTTTTTTTTTTTTTTTTTTTTTTTTACTGAATTCAATTACAAAATACATAAATGCCTATTTGTAATTGGGTAAGTTGTTCTCAACACTAATACTATCAAATATTGCCATATACTTTAGTATGAACGTGATGAAGATCAAAATTTCAAATGCTTATACTGATTGGGTATGTATTAGTTTGAATTTATCATTTGTAAACATGATTGTATAGTCATGTGTTCTACAGCTCCCCAAAGTGCCAGGCAGTTCAGCGTATGGAGAGAAATGCATGATGCCTGCCCCAAAGACCTTGTAGTCTTACTGTAAATAGATTTTCATGTATCTCTATAACAGGGTTTAATTATCTGATGTATTTTAATTGTAACACATTTTAAAATGTTCCTGCAAGGGGATAGCTGTATCTAGAGCCTAATATTTTTTTTCTTTTTTTGCTAAGCCTGAAACATCAGCCTGAAATATTAAAATGAAGCCAAGTGTACAAATTTTAAACTAGGTTTTCAATGTAGTGTCAAAAGACTGGGCCTATTACTTGTATCAGCACTAATTCTGCATGGTTGAGCCAATACTTTAGAATGTTGGGACTCCCATTCATTGTGTGTTAATTACAGGATATGCAGCAATTTAAAACTACAGTTTCAGGCTTTAGTATCTTTCTGATTAAAATACTTGATTATTTTTAATTAAATGAATAACAGTGTATTTTTACAGGGAGAACAGTTACAGCATGACAAAATCCTGGTTGCATTGAAATGGATGGCAAAATGACTTCAATAGATATTTTTTCATAATACTAACACAATGCCTAAACTACCTCACCATGAACTCTTCAAATAAACTATAAAGGTAATTTGGCTGATATTTTAGGAATTCAGGTATACATGTATTGTAAAAAAACAAAACAAAACCAAAAAATCCACAGCCAATCCAGAATCATAATGGAATTCCAATTCCTCTTTAAAGTCAAAGGCAGGTGGAAGGGAGCTTGTCTGTAGCACTAATGAACATAATTAAATCCAACTTCTGGAGAACAAAGCAATGGAAACCCAAACAAATAGCTGGATTAGATTCTTGTACTAAGGCAGCAGATCTGAGAAGTTTAAAACTTTGAGGAGAAGTTTCTGGAACATGGCTTATTTTAAGCAAGGTATTCAGTGTGGAATTTAATGTGGAAGGCATATATAAATTCATGTTGTTTAAACAGACACTTGGCTGTGATGGTTTAGTCAGGGAATGTCTTGCCTTGAGCAGGAGGCTGGCTGAGATGACCTTGTGAGGTCCCTTCCAGCCCTAGTTTTCTATGATCCTGTTGCCCCATAAAGTAAATACTGCACTGTAGCAACTTTAAACTACACATAGTAGTTATTTAATAAAAAAGAGCTAGTGAGTGATAGAATCCAGCGTGTGCAATAGAAGGCCCCAACTACACATTAAATATATTATGCAATTAACTGGTCAATAGTTCAATACATTTATAGTAGCTGCATGTTCAGAGTAAGACCGGCTACACATGCAAAGTAATTATCACACAACCAGTTAATTGCACAATACATTTAGACAAGCCACATGTGCAATGTAATTATCACATTATAAAAATGACTAGACAGCTATAAAAAGAACAAGCCAGCTACAAAGTTAGTGCTTGTAAACGTATAACAAATCTATAGCTGGTTTCTGTCTAGCTGTAATCTGAACATGTGGCACAGTCCTATGAGGTACACGTTACAACACTCATAACTACCTATTTAAGCGATCCAGGTTTCTTCAGCGCAGGATAGTTATGTCATTCTCTTACACTTTGTATTAGAAAACCAGTAAACTTCATATACTTGTGTGATAAAAGAAGAAAGAAAAAGAAGAGAGATCACAGAGAAAAAGTAACCGGGAATAAAGGACTCTGTGTGGATTATTAACCTAGAGGGATTTGTTCAATTTGGGGGATACACAATATCTCAGTAGTCTTTTTGTTATCAAATGGTCTAAATGAGTTCATAAGGCAGATTCATTCTCTAAAAAGAAAAGAAGCAATCATCATGCTAAATGTCATTTTAAAGACTTGTCTAATTGCACTCTCATTTGGCAGGCACAAAGTCCTGCTGAATTTCAGAAGCTGTAATACCTGGTGCACCCGTCAGGCCTCAATCATTTGATCCTGCGCCGCTCGGCTCTGGATATGTAGGGCGGTTCTTCGCTCTGTCCCTACGGTCCCAAGGTGTTGGTGTCTCTCCTCCAACGGTCTTAGCCCCCAATCCTACCTTCCATGACTTTGATGATTCTTTCAGTGGGGGCGCCTTGCCCCCGGGGTACGTCTATCCAAGGCCTGAGGTCGTTGGTCTTCTGCGAGGCTCCAACCTCTCCTGTACCTCGCCCTGAACCCAGCCATGATGGAGTGCTGATGTTCTTTGCGACCTACCCTCCCTGTACAGGATCTTATCTCTGGTTTTGCTCAGGTCCTACAATACCCATTAAAGGGACCTACGTGCCCTTCTAGGTCCCGTATCTAACAGGAGCTTCCTTAAGGCCGGGAGCTCTTGGCCTTTGATTATCCTACATCCTGCCCTATTCCCAAAAGCGGAAACAACAACAGAGTGACAAACTGAAATTGACAACGAAAGTCACCTATAACTATGGAGCTCCTCTGATTATTACCCACAGGCAGCTTAGTACTAGCGTGCCCCTACTTGTGTGGCTCCACCACCAGCTATTCCCTCCGTGCCACCTTTTTTTCCTCTTTTCCTTTTCCCTTAGTGTAAAATATATTAAACCGACCCTCGATGTCCTTCCTAGCATGGACTATTGATTTTTCTCTGAAGGGTCATTGATTCTATTCTCAGCCGCATCAAGTGCCTCTGTGGCCATTTGCCTCCCTCATGGGAAGGTCATTAGGCCCCGGGTCAATGCCAATAAGGATCCCTATTGACCCGGTGCCTTGTTTCCCATGGATCCCTCTTTTCTCCAGGGGTTTCTTACCAGGGTACCTTACTCGCTTGCCGGGTCTCCAGAGCCTCGTCCTGGGGTCCTAATTCCACATGCAGCACGGATACCTCTTTCTCCCTTGGTCTGGCCACAGCGTCCCTCTCTTGAAGATGTTCAGGCAAACCTCCTATCCTGCGGGAGGTATGCTTGACCTTTCCCTCCTCCGAGAGGGGTCCTGGGGATACTTCCCCCCATGCTGCTCCTCAGTCTCCTCTCTCTTTTGGCCTTACCAGCTAGTCTTCTTATTTCATCGCGCTGGGGCTCCTCCCTCTGCTCACCAGCTGGCTGAACTTTTAAAGAGACACGGCTAACGAGCCACGTGGGTTCCGCTGCCACTTCTGGTCCCGCTGCGGTTGCTGCTGCGGGTGAGGAGTCTTTGTTTGGTCTCCCCTTCTCTGTGTTTCCCCTGGGATGTACCGGCTCCTGGGGGTCCTCCTTAACCCTTCGGGGTCTGTTTCTTGGTTTTTCCCCGGGACACTTGGCAAAGACAGTTTTGTGCCAGCAGATTACCTTTTCGTGTTTAAGTCTGTACAAGAAATGCAACAATTCATGGGCTCTGCTGGTAAGTAATTTGCAAAGTGAGTACTTTTGCTCACTCAGCTAAAATTAACCTGACGTCAGAGTAAAATCTTAATTTTATTCTTCATAATCTCTTGTGATTCCTTTTACTTGCAGATTCACAGCCATTTACGTGCAGAATGTTAGAACTAATGAGGGGAAAAATAGGAAATTAAATAAAAATCATAAATTGTTTCCATTTCACAGGGTTTCAAATGGACCCATTTTCAGGGGGTTTTCTTTTTTGTATATATTTCTGCTATTTTGTTTTTAAACCAAACTTTTTATTAACATAAATCTACAATAATTTTCTAAATATTTGTATTATTTAAAAAATGAGTTAGTGAAACATTTTAACAATAAATTTGAAATGAAAAAGTGTTAAAACATTGCAGTAAAGTTCAATAATAATGGAATATTTTGATGTCCCTATTATCTGAAAACCTTTGTTTTTGCAAGGCCATATTTTGATAAAACAAAAACCTTCCCAAATTATTTTTGTGTGGAAATCATTTGGCATACTTTGCAATACTTCAGATATAGAATTTTTCCCAATGTTTAGATGTCATATACTTACTTCCATGCTTTATGCCATGAGAGACTTTCTTTCCCTCCCAGGCAGCATGAGTATGGTTTGGGGAGACTAAAACCCTTACCTTTTTAATAGGATATTTTGTTTTGTTTTCTGCTGTACTCTGGTCTCTCCCTGGCAGCTCCAAGAAGCTATAATAATACCCTAAGTTATTTTTTTCATCTTATTCCCTCACAGGTGTTTTTTTTGCTTTTTTCCCCAACCATCTTTAGTATTCAAGTTAAACATTTTGGGCATCAGTTCTGCCATAAATGCTGCAGGGTATAGACTTCCCTTCCTGGTTGGAGTGCCCAGGGTACCTGCATTGTAAGAACACATCTGGCTTTGTAATAATTCTTTCTGCTTCCTGAATCTGGTGTTTCTTTTAACCAGAGGCTAATATATAGATTGTAGATGATAGTACCTCTGTTAAAATTGGTTTACTTGTCTCGCATCTCTTTCAACTTTGTTTCATGGTGTCCATACACTTCTCTGACTTGCTCTTTAATGAATTTGGAGAGGAGGTCATAATGCAGAAAGTATTTCTTCTAGTGTATTTCTCACTGTTGGTTCATTCTTCTTCACCCAGCCTTCCTCGTATTCTGCCTAAGTAGAGGCAGAATGCCAGGTGTTGAAAATCTTACATTTCTGTTGCTTGAGAAATAGCACGAAGAGCTTTTGCTCAAATCTGTTGTTTTCAATAATTTTGTATTAATGGTTTAATGGGATGTAATTGCTAGGAAAAAGCTGAACAAGACTTTAGCTGCTCTGTCTTTTCTTAGACACTGTTCTAATTACTTAGAGGAGGGTTTTTTAAATGCACAGTGTACTTCAATGCAACAACATGACAAAGCAACATGATCAGTTAGTTTCAAGCAAATCCAACTTAATAAGGACATCTTTCACATTGCAGTAATTAGATCTGATGTTTTTAATATTTTTAAAAAGCAGCTATCCAAACAAAAAAACACATCCAATGATGCAAACAGTATTTTTAGTTCATTTCAGGTCTTTCGTCACTTGATAGAAGATATTTCTGGGGTTTAGTTACTGTGACCTTCATTTCCTCTTTAGGTGCGTCGAAGATGAGCTTGGTGAAAAGTAACTTCCCTCTGTTTGGGAAAATCATGGTTTTAATAGAGTGCTCTTTTCTAAATCTAGAAAAATTACCACAAAGTTGAGGTGCTTATTTTTCCCTCTGCATCTGTGAGTTGAAATCTCTAACTTTTGGTGATCAGAACCCAACTTGGCTTGCTCAAGAGCAAGATCTTAGTTAATAAAAATATAAGCAAGTGGAGAGAGTTTGTCCATTATTCCTAACAGTATTTCATTTTAATCTCTTGCATCTGAAGATCCTAAGTACCCTAGGAATGTTACTTTTTTACTGGTAGTTTAAATGTTCTCTTTCACAGAATATGTGTTTGTAATGACACCACTGTAACGTCCTGCATTGTATTCAGAATTTATTACCGTTTTTCAGTGTCTTTTATCCAAAAGGGGCTTCATGAGGAAAAAAACCCCTCATCCTCTGTAGCACATGTATATGGTTACAGAATTTGGGACTAAGTCCTTTAATAACAGTATCAGTTTTATGTCCTTATTAGTACTGATTTCCCTAAATCAGGGGTTGGTAACCTGTTGCCTGGGCTGGGTCTGGTCTTCCGGGTGATTGGATTTGGTCCAGGAGGCCAGGGCATTCTCAAAGATTCAGTGGTATGTGAACACAGTGGAGAGGATTGGCAGGAAAGGGTCAGGGGGCAGAAGAGGAAGAGCTGTGGCAGCAGCACTGCGGTGTGGAGGGATGAAAAGTGGCAGCCCACTGTCGGATCTAGCTCCATTAAAGCAGTCCACTGTTCTTAAGCCATTGCCAATCCCTCTCCTAAATTTTAGTACAAGTCTTTTAAGGAAGGGTTGCTTGTAGAACAGGTGGAATTGCATTTTTTTTTAACTCTTTACCTGTTTGACCTTCATGTGGCAGGCATAGGATAAAAGTCAAGAGTTTGGGGTTACATTTAGATTTCTTCCCAAGACTTTCTTGGCTTGGGGGAAGTTCTATCATTATGCTCCATCTCAGCTTCCTCATTTGTAAAAGAGGGTTACTATTTATTCTCATAAAGCTGTACTTTGAGTCCCTTGGATGCAAAAAGGTAGAGAAGAATCAGCTGTATTTCTAATTTATGCATTAGTAAACACTAGATGTTTTATTTAATAAATGCCTGCTTGCTACCCTGGTTTTTCTATACAGAAACAAGTGTCAGTTTCTTTTAATTGCTTTGAATCTCACTTGATTAGCTAAAACAGGCACCATTTCAGGTTTTTATTGTGAAACAAATTTTTACATTTTCACAACTAATTACTAGCTTAACAAAATTTTTTTTCAAATATTCTTATTTTATGTTCCATAAAACTCATTCAAGTTCCTTCTAAAACCGTATTTCTTCTGGGAGGTTCACAGTTGGAAGTTCACAATTGAACAATAAGCAATACAAAGTTAAAAAGCCTGCACCACAACATCTGTCTGGCTATTTGTTAAAGGATTTATGCCAGAACCTGTTGCTGTTGTTTCAGAACAGCAGTGAAATTAATAAAACGATAGGTGAAGCCCTAGGTGGAGCTCCTGCAGTCTCTTATCCTCCCTGGTTGTAAAAAGTGCAGCTTGGTATAATCCTGATGTTGGTATCTTTGCTTTGTCAAGGAGTAAGGTTTTTTCTTCTTTCTTATGGCTAGAGTAAATAATGGCAGAGAAGGTGCAGGTTAATTAAAGTTGTACATTGAGGTTTGATAGACAGTTGATGACTTATGGGCTGGCTAAGTGGGTTGCTTCAATCCCTCCATGATATGCAAGTTCAGGGCAGGAGTTGGAAATGTGGCTCATAGATTGCACCTCATCGCATATACAGTTTGGGGCGAGTACCAGGTTTGGGGCCAGGCAAGGCAGCCATGGGGGCTTCTCCTGCAGCTCCCCCCACCCAGGGAGAGGCAGGCACAGCCAAAGAAGCTGCAGGAGAACTTGCAACCGCCCAGCTGTGCCTGCCTCTGCCCTGCCGATCTGAATCTCCGAATCGGCACCGAATCTTCAATTCTGATTTGGCTGAATCGAATGGGGACAGTGATTTGAATCACCAGATTGAATCACTGTCCTCCAAATCAACCAAATCTGAACTGAATACTTCCCTATTCACACAGGCCTAATGTTTAACTTTGTTGCCAGTAATTCCGAGGTGCTGGCGGTAACTGAGAGATCGATCTAGAGTGACTCCAAGATATCATGGATGTTTTTTGTATGTTTAGTTCCACAAAGCTGTACATTTAGCATTTTATTGGCCTTACAGTTGCTAAGTTGGAATGAGGAAATGGCCATCTTAGCTGCATTAGGTTTCAAATGCCAGCCTTGGAAATAGTCCTCTAGGGTGTACAGATTGTTTTCAAGTACTTTTTCTGTTCCCTCGAAAGACACATCTTGTGTGGCTAATGCAACATCATTAACATAAATCGGGGGTTTTCAACCATTTTTAATAAGTGTACTCCTGGCGGCCCCCTCTTTAGTAAGTGTATCCCGGGGGGGTAAGTGGCTAGACACGGAGTGGGGGCATAGGGAGCTGCAGCATCTGTGCGGCCCTGCTCTTGTCCCACCCCAGCCCTGCTCCTGTGAGGCAGTAGCACAGGGTGGCAGCGCTCTGTCCCCACCCACCCCCATGTACCCTCTGGGACCATTCAAAGTACCCCCAGGGGTATGCATCTCCCTGGTTTACAACCCCTGACCCCTGGCATAAATAAATTTACATGATGCTGTCAGTCGGATATCACTGATGTATAGATTGGAAAGAATCAGAGAAAGAACAAATCCTGAGGGAGACCATCATTTAGCACTTGGCAGTGGCTTAAATCCTCACTGAGATGTACCCCAAATCTATGGTTTGATAGGAATGAGGTTATTAATGTGAGAATTGGTCTGCGCTTGATGACATATGCTAAGTAGCCTGGAAAATTTGGATCAGCACAGTGGAGGAGGTCCTACAATCTGGATCTCTGCTTCATCCAGTTTGGGCCTGCTTCTCGGTGGAGATGTATAGGTAAAAACCCATCATGCCCCTGGGAGCTGAAGACCTGGATGACACCTGATTCCCCCACAGCGCAGAGCAGGAGGTAAGTGAACTGGGGCAAAGGAGAGGGTGGGCAAGTGCAGGGGCTCTCAGAGTGTGCGTGTGTGCATGAGTGTGTGTATGTGTGTGTGTGTGTGTGAGTGTGCGGGGGCTGCACTGGGCGCGACATGCCAACTGACTATGACCAGGGAAGGGAAGCCCCCTCTTCCCCAGGTCCCTACTTAG
>NW_017728907.1:35509572-35512166 GCF_001723895.1 Crocodylus porosus | reverse complement strand
TAGAGCAGGAAGGTAAGGGAACCAGGGCAAAGAAAAGGGTGGGCAAGTGCAGGGTATGGGTGTGTGCATGAGCATGTGTGTGCATGTGGGGTTCATGCTGGGTGGAAAAAACTGGCTGACTGGGACCAGGGTGGGGAACACCCCCCCCACAGTCCCTACTTAGCTGAGGCCCCCAGGGTGCCATGTGAACAAAGCGTATGAACAGAACGCGCAAGCAGGCATGGCTCTGCTTGGGCGCAGCAGTTAACAGGGTAGTTTGTACAGAGGGGTATATGGAAGGCACCCAGAGGGCTGGGCTGAGTGAGGAAGGGAAGCTGCTGGGACCAGGTAGGTGTGTGGATTCACTCTCAGCCATGTTCGAGACTTGTCATGCCTGCAGGTTTCCTGGTGCTGCTGAGATCTCCACACAGACTAAGCCCCCAACTCAGGGCTGTGAGGACTGCCTAGTCACTGGCAGCTGGGCATGGGGGCACCCCCATTTGTGGGGTGTGCTCCCTAGTGGAGTCTCTGGAAGGCTGGGTGGGGGAGCTTGAGAAGGAGGTATGCCAGCTACGCACCATCAGGGCCCATAAAGACTGCATCAGTGACTACTTTCAGGCCCTTCTCCAGAAGGAGAGAAGAAGATGGAGGAGAAGGTGGCCATCAAGAAGACTGGCCACCAAGACCGAGTCAGAGTTACATGGAAGGCAGTCATTTCAGGCTACAAGGCAAGCATGGCCTGCTCCTCCCCTGGCACTGCACAACAGGTATGCTCCCTTCACTGTGCACAAGGAGACTCTGATGGAAACACCAGAGAAGGAGGTGAGTAGTCAGCAAACTACCAGAGGAGACGCAGGGTGGTGGTGGGAGACACTCTCTCCTGCAGGGCACTGGGGGACCCATTTGCTGTCCAGACCCCCTAGCTTGAGAGGTCTGCTGTCTCCCTGGGGCCTGTATCTGGGATGTTGCAGAGAGGATTCCTACGCTTGTCCAACCCTCTAACCACTACCCCGTGCTCATCCACATGGGCACAAATGACAGGGCCAGGAATAATCTGGACTGCATCATGAGTGACTACAGGGCTCTGGGGACTGGGCTTAAGGGGTTAGGGGTGCCAAGTAGTCATTTTCTCTGTGCTCCTGGTTGCAAGCCATGGACCTAGGAGGGCAGGATTTGTGGAAGTGTGGCCAGGAAAGACATGCGATGAGCACAAGAAATACCCAGGTAAGAGACAGGAGCCAGTTAGTCCTGGGATTAGAGGGGCGGTGCATACACCTTCAGGAGGCCTTAAACGCCTCTACACTATGCTTGTAGTATGGAGAACAAGCAGGAGAAACCTGCCCTCCTGCTAGCTAACACAAATCCAGACATAGTGGGGCTCACTGAAACTTGGTGGGACCCAACGCATGGCTGGGCAGTAAACATCAAGGGCTATAGACTGTACAGGAGGGATAGAACAGGGAGGAAAGGTGGGGGGTGTGGCAAAGAGCAATATACATCCTCAACAAACTGCACTGGGTCAGAGGAGGGGCACACTGAAGTGCTCTGGGTCAGAATAAAAGGGGGTCGGGGGGGGAAGGGACTTAATGGTGGGGGTTTACTACAGGCCACCCAACCAGAGGGAAGAGCTGGACTGGGAATTCTCGGGTCAGCTCACAGAGACAATTAAGTCAAGGGATGTGGTTATCATGGGGGACCTAAACTACCCAGACATCTGCTGGGAAGAGCAGTCAGCTAGGTCTGACCGCTCACATAGGTTCCTAGCTGAGTTACAGGACCTCCATTTGACCCAGGAGGTGCACAGCCCCACCAGGGAAAATGCCTTGTTGGACTTGGTCCTGGCCATGGGCGATGACCTTGTGAGTGGACTGCGGGTTCTCGACCACCTGGGCGATAACAATCATTGCCTACTGGAATTCACTATCCAGCACAGGGTGTCAAAGGCCTGCAGCAAGACAGCAGCCCTGGATTTCAGGAGGGTGGATTTCAACGAGGTAAGGAGACTAGTCAGGGAGGCACTGAGGTCCCGGAGGGGAGGCGATTTGGGAGTCCAGGAAGAGTGGTCATTTCTTGAGGAGGAGATTCTCCAAGCCCAAAGGGTGACAAGCCAAACGTGGATCAAAGGGGGCAAGAGTGCTCAAAAACCCCCATGGCTCACCAAAAGTATCCAAGAACATCTCAAAGCTAAAAAGGGGATGTACACCCAATGGAAGGGTGGGACCATCACTAAGGAGGATTATACCTCCATTGCTCGAGATTGTAGGGGGGCTGTTAGGAAGGCTAAGGCGGAGATGGAACTGGGAATAGCAACCCAGATCAAAGATAACAAGAAGTCCTTTTTTAAATACATAGGGGTAAAAAGAAGGTACTGGGCAATGTGGGGCCTCTGCAGGACATGCTAGGAAATCTGATGGTCACACCAGATGACAAAACTAACCTCTTTAACAATTTCTTTGCCTCCATTTTTCTGAGCAGGGACCAGGTCATCCTCCCCACTGGGATCCCAGATGGACCCAGGGGAGGCATAGCCAGGCCCAGGGTCAGTGAGGACTTAGTCAGGGAACTTCTGGTGGGGCTGGATGTATTTAAATCAGCAGGTCCTGATGATCTCCACC
>NW_017728907.1:35502061-35509472 GCF_001723895.1 Crocodylus porosus | reverse complement strand
GCATGTCAGGAAATTGAGGTTGTCAACTGGAGGACTCAGGTGCCTATACATTAATGCTAGAAGCATGGGGAACAAGCAGGAGGAGCTAGCCCTCCTAATATCCAGTGGGCATTACAATCTAGTAGGAATCATGGAGGCCTGGTGGGACTCCTCACATGATTGGAATGTAGCCATAGAGGGCTATGTCTTGCACAGAAGGGACTGAGTAGGGAAGAAAGGTGGAGGTGTAGCTCTCTATGTGAGGGAGAAGTACACCTCCTTGGAGGCTAACGTTGGCCCCAAAGAAGAACGGCTTGAAACCATCTGGGTCAAACTATGGGGGTGAGGGGAAGAAGGAAGGGCAGGGTGAAAGAAACCTAACTGTATGTGTATGCTATAGACCACCAAACCAGGGGGAGGAGTTGGATCTGGAGTTCTCCTGAGAACTGGCAGAGGCTGTGCATGCATGGGACATGGTCATCATGGGCAACTTCAATTACCTAGACAAAGTATTCACTTGGGAGGAACAGTCAGTTAAGTCGGATCGGTCAGGTAGCTTCCTGGCCTATGTCAAAGAGCTCTACCTGACTCAGGAAGTGCAAGGGCCAACCAGAGGTAACGCTCTCCTAGACTTGGTCTTGGCCAAAGGAGTTGATCTGGTGAGCAACTTGTATATAGAGGGTTGCTGGGCGACAGTGACCATGAGATCATCATGTTCGCTGTCTGTCACAAGGCAGGAAAATTAGCTAGCAGGGTTGAAGTTTTGGACTTCAAAAAAGCAAATTTCAACAGGCTTAGGGCAATAGTAGGGGAAGCAATGCAGGACCAGGGACTGAAGGTCAATGGAGTACATGAAGAGTGGTCATACCTCAACATGGATGACTGGTGCCACCTTAGGGGGGCACATGCTCCCCCAGCAACCAGTCAGCAACTGACCTCACTGACCTGGGGGGCGGGTCTCCCACAACCTACATCCGGTGCTCTCACTCCCTGGGTGGTACTTACAGGGGAGGCACCGGTGCTCCCAATGGACCCATCTGTCCATTGTCTAAGCGAGGAGCATGGCCAGCCATAGGGGTACACATGCACCCCTGTGCACCCCGCACACATCGCCACTGTCTGTCAAGGACACGATCCTTGACAAAAGAAGACCATTCCCATGCAGAGGAAAGTTAGCAGAAGGGCAGACAAGTCTTCATGGATTAATAGGGATATTATGGTACTCTTGAAAAAGAAGAATAAGGCATACAGACAATGGAAGCTTGGGACAGTCTTCAAGGAGGACTGAATGGCCTGCACTTGTAGGGAGAAGATTGGAACAGCTAAGGCAGTGACTGAATTTCAGTTAGCAATGGGAATCAAGGACAATAAGAAGTCCTTCTTTAGGTATGTAGGGAACGAGGAAAACAAATGGAAGTATGGGGCCATTGCTTAACATCTCAGGACAGCTGGTTACTGATACTCAGGAAAAAACTGAACTGAACAAGTACTTTGCTTTGGTATTTCACTGGACCAAGGGGACTATCATGTGAGATAAGGTTCAGAGTGGGCATGGTAGGATTGACCACCTTCCTACTGCTGACACTGAGCTAGTGCATGATCAGTTAAAAAACAGTTAGACATTTTATAAGTCAGTAAGACTGGATGAACTTCACGCAAGACTGCTGAAGGTGCTGGCTGAGGTCATCGCAGGACCTCTGGCGAAACTCTTCCAAAACTCATGGTGCTCGGTGGAGGTCTCTGAAGATTGGAAGAGGGCCAATGTAGTGCCCATCTTCAAGAAGGGGAGGGGAGAGGACCCAGGCAACAATAGACCAATTAGCCTAACTTCTATCTCAGCTCTTTTGTCAGCCTGGTGGAGAAAGCAGCAAAGAAGGCTATATCTTTCGGCTTCAAAAAAGATATATGCTATGTTGATCATCAGAAACTGAAAGTCTTTTCAAACAGCACCAAAAGGACAAAAATTAGGCTACTGCAACAGCTCTGCTAAAGTTGTTGAACTCAGAGCAGTGCCATAAAATGGTTGAGAACTTTGACTTGGCATCGCAACCCTGGCAACATACCAACCATTGCAAGTGACACCTGATTCCATCGCCTGTGTCCTTGTCGCAAATTCAAAGGGTGGTCAAAATAGTATGGCAGCATGTCCACAAAGAGCTGCAGCAGGTTATTTCAGCCTGCCAACCTTCCTCTCCTTTCCATGTCTTTTTCATATTGAAGGAAGTAGACAGAGGGCTTGCAGCACAAAGTCTAGGAAAGTGGCTGGCTCTGACACTGTCATGTTCCCACTGGTTCTGACATGTTCCCAAGGGACCGCTCTCATGGACTTGGCTTATGAATCTTTTCAGCAATACATGTACTGCCAGTTGGTTCCCTAAAGAGTGGAAAAAAATGAAAGTCATTACAATCAAGAAGCATGGAAAGCTTGCTGATGACCCAAAAGGCTGCAAGGCAATCTCTCTTCTATCCATGGCTTATAAACCTATGGAGCAGTTGATCCTCACCTGCCTGAAACCTACCTTGGAAGCCATCATACGCAAAAAGCAAGCCGGCTGTTGGACAAACAGAAGCTGCTGTGATCAGGTATTAGTACTGACCAGCCATAGTGAGGCCTAATTTCAGTGCAAATTAGAAACAAGTGCAGCATTTATGGACCTTTCCTCTGCATATGACACTGTTTGGAGAAAAGAATAAGGTATTATACTATGACTGAACAGTGGTCAACCTACCTCTATGTTTGTTGAAGCCAAGAACTTCCACCTTTTACATTTTAAGCTCTTCACTACAGAGACTGCTTCGTTTAGTGCACTGTGTTGTGCATATTGTCAGTGCTAAATAATTGATACTTTACAGGAAACTTTACTGCTGAATGTTGAACAAAACCTTATTTTTTTTCTTCCAAAGATAGGTACCTGCTGTCTTGATGTTCTGAAGAACTTTTGCTCTCACTAGATTAAGGCATGTAGAGGCAGCTACCAATGGGGGTCTCTTTCACTGCAGAGAAGAGTATCTTCCTAGAACTGAAAAGGAAAGGAAAGAGAAAAGGTAAGTTAAAATGCTCCTTTCTGGTTGCATTGACAAGTGCAATTAATTTGAAACCATAAACTCTGGAGCAGTTTGAGCCAGAGTAAATTACTCCTGCATACAGCATCTACATGTGCACCTGGGACAACAGCAATTTGAGCTGGTGTGGAGCAGTTTACACCAGGGCTGCTCTTGTCCTGAGCCTCGATGTCAGTATCAAGTGGCAGAGGGGTTTGCTAAGGTATGGGGATGCTGAAAGTGCAGAGCCATATGGTTAGGTGGCAGGCAGGAGTCTGGCCCCTGGCTGGCTGTGCTGACCAGGCACAAGTTATGGCCCCCTGTCTACATGTGTGTTTAATCATGGTTAATTACCCTGCTGTAAGATGGTACTGTTTTACGGTGGTGTTAATTAGTTTACTGTGGCCTACTAGCATGATGTGTAGGTGGTGATACTACTTCGCAGCTGATTAATCTACTCCTCAGTAAAGTGCACATGTAGATGCAGCCTCTGACTTGAATGCCCTCATTTTGGTTTTTAGTAGTCACAGCTTGTTCATGAAATGTGTAACCTCGTCTCTTTACAGGTTCCCAAGATAAGGACATTGTATTGTATTTTAAAATAAATACGTTTCAGTAGAGCATTCATCAAATTCACTGGCTTAACAGTGTGTGTTTAATATACTGTACTAGTGGACTGTCTGATGTCTCTTATACCTTGTTAAGATCAGCAAAAATTAATTCTATGCTATGTAAGGGGACCCTTTTATGAAGGCCTCCGTTACCTTAAAACTCACCTGCAAAGGAAAAAACGAGTTTGTGCCTTTTTTTGCTTCTTTGTGTGTTTTCTTGGTTTTAGCTGTAGTTAATACTAAGAACATTGGTGGGCTTCTCTGGTTTTGTTGGATATACTGGGAATCTAGGCAATACATTAAAAGCTTACCAAGCTCATGAAGAAAGTATTGGTATGGATGGGCTGTGGAGAGATCTTTTCCCCATGTGTTTTAATTAAACAGGTGTTAGGAAGAACCAAAAAACCTCACTGTTTGAAACTGGCAGAGTAAGACTCAGTTCCCATCCCAGCTAACAAAGTTTGGTTTCTGGTTAATTGTAATGATCACACTTGTTCTTTAGTTACCCCACAATCCCAGCACAGGCACAGCTTGAAATTGGGAAAATTAAATAAACCCTTTCTTATCTGGTTGATGGAAGTTGGAGATTTTCAGTGCTTTTATTGCATCAAAAAGAAACCAGCAAAAGCTTGAGCAAAATTCTCTTAATCCTTTTTTTCTCTTTGTATTTGCCGGTCACCTTTTAAAAAATACCAGCCCCCTCCCCAGGAATATATATTTTTTACACACACACACACACACACACATGCGCGTGCACACACACATGTACATATATAGAGATCTATTTCTATATTTATCTATCTCTAGATATAAAGATATAGATGTGTATATATATTGATTTTCATATACGTGTGTGTGTGTGTACATGTACACAAGAATATATATATGTGTGTATGTGTGTGTGTATGTATGTATGTATGTATATATAATCTCAAATGTGTGTATGGATATCAATATCAATACAAATATATAATAAGGGCAAAATGTCCAGATAAATCTGCGAGAGGAAGCAAAGGTAGAAAGATTCTTGTCTCATTCTCCAGCATTCACTGAGCACAGTCCTAAACAGGAATTAGAAAGCAAACAGCTTTGCCCTGAAATAACCCTTATTGTTGGCTCATTCACTTAAATTATTGGAATTACTGGCCAGGACAGTGACTGACACATGCACACAATTAAATTTACTGTTTTTTTCCAATTAAATTTGCCATCATACTGTGCACAAAAGTTTGTAGAAGTCAGCCTTCCTGTGCTGAATACAGAGACCCCATGGATTTAGTCTCAATAAAAAGAGTTGATTTCAGTTTGTTTTACCCCTGACCCGCCTATCCATGTTTTCCACCTGGGTGTAGTAAGTGCCTTAATTTTTATTTATAAAAGAAACAAATTTTAGTGGAGACAGAATAAATATAATTTCTACTGGACCTCCAGCTCCAGGCAAACCCTATCCCCTGTCCTCTGCTGTGAAATCCTCCCACTGCCTTCTTCAGTCTTTTAAGTGTTCAGGTGACAGTCCTGCAACCCTCCATCTTCTCTCCCAGTAATCTGCAAATTGACGTGTAGAGGGCAGCAAAGCCACATTTTTAAATAAAGTTTGAGTTGTTTATTCATGAAAGAGCATTTTCTCTCACTAAACTAAAGGAAGCTCGTGGACATTTGATGACTGGCTGGCACTTTTATTTACTAATTAAAAATTAACGAAGTAAAAACTTAAATCAGGAAAACATTATGTTCATGAAAATGCAAGAAACTTAAAATAGCCCCTTCCTGAAATGGCCAAATTGGTTGTTTTAGTAGTTGCTATGCAGAAAAACCAAGTCACAAAGCCAATTAGAGGGTAGCTTTTCAACATCAATAGCAGGAAATTTGCACTGTTTCTCACCAATATCTAATTGCCACATACTGAATGGTGTGTGATTAAAACAAAATTATGAAACCATTGTTACTGCATCGATATCTCCCACTTCATTTAAAGAAGAAAGGAGGAAAGGAAGAATTGCCTGCGGCTTTGGATTGATTTTTGGATAAATGCCCTATCTTCGTTTCATTTATCTAGCAGTGTGAAATTATTCATATTATTCAGTGATGACATTCTATTCCCCTGTCATCCCTTAAGTGTAGTTATGAAATAATGGCATTGAGTTTAAAATCAGTTACTCCTTCGGTGCCCATGCCTGAGCTGTAAACATTACACAAGAGAAACTGGAAAAGCATTAAAGCAAAGGCACAAGCAGAAGTGGAAGCTGTTTTTTATGGTTTCCAAAAGCAAATGTCCCTTGCAATAGCATAGCCATTAATAAAGGATAATCATAATTAATGCAGAGAATAGAGTTTTCTTCATGAAATATATTGGAACATTTATTGCAGGGGTTATAACGTTTTATTAACTAACTACTTGGGTTTGCTTGTACTAGTACCAAAGTGTTAGATGCAACTAATGCATAGAAAATTTGAGTATATACCCCAGAATAGATGGTGAATATCAGCACTCTAAATTGGAGACATTAGTGTTTTATTATGGGTTTAAGTCTTGGCATGATAATAGTTAAAATTATTACTTGGTTTAAACTTTATAGCTCAGATCATGAGCTAACCTTCACATAATCCAGATCTATCTTAGATAATAAATGTTAAGGTGTGTATAGGTAGTGTAAGAGTGATATTTGCTATCTGTCGCTATGATGTTACAGAAATTATGAGAGGGGCAAAGATTTCTTAGGGTGATATCTTTTATTGTACCAACTATGTGGTTGGGATAAGGTTAGGCAAGATTTCAAATATAAGACGTTCTTCCTCAGATTTTGGCCCTACAGATGTAAATTTTGTAGGTTTTATGCTGTGACAAAAAGAGTTGAGGTTAGGAGTGGCTCCTCACTTATCTTCTGTACCCCTTCCATACTCAAACAGCAAGCTCCAGCCCAGCAGTAATAATTCTTCCACTTGCCCATTATGTAGATAATTATTTTGCTTGTTTTTGTTCCTGATGATTTAATTAAATGTGGAAAAAATCTTAAATAATGTAAAAGTTCCATGTCAGACCGACAAAAAAAGCCAGTACATTCAAACTCAAAGGTGACTGTATTCAAGAAGTGTTCCTGTCATAAGGAGAAAAATGTAGCAGATTAAATTAGGAAAATAACTTAAGCTTTTCATTCATTTCTTTGTTTTTTGTCAGTTCACATCACAAGATAAACATTGTTTTAAACATACTGAGCCACATTTGGCCAATGCCTTCCTCTGCAGTCAACAGGAATCCCTGGTGAATGCAATTGAGAGCATTCCGTTCAGAATTCAGCTCTCCACATTTTTTGTTAATCTTCCAGATTTATTTTTTACATTATCCACATACTCATGAGACATCAATGGCTCTTGGGTAAGTACATACAGTATTTAGATTTGACGTTTAAATGATTTTGGATGGCTAATGCACTGGAGCTTCCTTGAGCTCCTCCTTGATCTTAAAAACATCACATATTTTGGAGAAGACTGTAACTCCAACAAGCATTTAACATATTGAAGAAATCTACTTATCTGAAACTTTGTTTATCCATGTTACCTTGAATCCCCTCACATTTGGATAAATGAGGATTAAACTGTCTTTGGTAGGTTTCCCCTGCCCTCCCCCTGAAATTATTTCTTTATATATAGGAAGAAATGGAATGCATGTTTCTAGTATATCAGATATAAACACACACATACAATATAAAATGTGTGTCATGTGCCCAGTGAGCTCAAATAGCTGAACCGAGTATTAGCATATTTATTTTAAAAGAATTACT
>NW_017728907.1:35487621-35501961 GCF_001723895.1 Crocodylus porosus | reverse complement strand
ATCCTTTATTTCGATAAGAACATGTTTAAAATATTCATTAGATATACAAAAATTCACAGGAATAATTTTCTTGCATACACTGAAATCATCTTTAAAAAATTAATCTGAAGAGTAACAGTAACTTTTGAAATATGTTGACGTATGAAATCATGGGTTTCCTAAATTGAAATCTTTAGTACTGTAATTGCGTAAAACAACATACAAATCAGTACTTTGTTGTCATTTAGGATAAAATGGCCAACAGTTCTTAACAGATTTGTAAAAAAATAATTAGAAGGGAAATCAGGCTTTTTGATTTTGATTCTTTGGGCTGAGAGTTAGTCTGAGACAATTTTTATGATCAAATTAAAATGCCTAGAAATAGGTTAAACTGAAACACTGATACAACCTTAACTATAACATCACAAAGGCACAGCTACCATAATGTGCAAAATACTGCATTTTTCATTGGCAAGATAAGTCTATAGTGCTGCTGGTGAAAAACAGATTGACATTTGGTCATTATTTCTTATCAAGGGTGTTTTACTTGTAATGCTATTTGACAGCTATATTCTAGGTCTGACAGCATTGAACCAGCTTAATTCCCACTGAACTGCTCTAAATACGTGGTATTGCAATCAGTTTAACAACCCCTGGAGGCAATAAAATCTCTCCTTTGAACACACACAAGGGGAAGAAATCTAAGATTTATAAAGGGCAGCAAGTATTCAAGATAGGGGCAAAGTTTATGTGTGAGCCTATAATTGATGTTTCCTTTGTTGGAAAAGGAAGCTTGAGGATGCTTTAAGAATTAATCTTTAACAAGTTCTAATATGCACTAACAAGATCTGTTCAAGATGAGTGAAAGAGATATGTGATACTGAGAGTTTTGTCAGTTCCAGCCTACTAAGAAAATTCAAAGGTACTCTGGTTCAGGAACATATCAGGGAGATAAGGAAATTTCACAATTGGATATGAAATCTGCCACATCTCCCTGTTGCAGGTAGATGAGTACAAAACTCGCAGTCCAAGCTGCCTGCTTCCTGCTATGTAGCCAGATAAGGGAGAGAGTCCCATTGCTCCAGTGGCTTCCTACAACATGCGTGTAAGCATATGAAGTCAGATTAGGCTGGTACTTTAGACTTTTAGGCTGTGCTTTCTTGACCCTTGCAACATATAATGTGACATAATTACACAATGGCAGAATTAAGGATGATTGATAATGAGTTTGTTTATAATAGCTCCTTTATTTTCCAAGGGGTTCCCAGCATTTTAAAAATAATTTATTGGGCATCACCAGTCAATAAACTACCTCTGGTGGGAAGGATGGCATCCTTTGGACAGCAAATATCTGTATGCATGGCTATGAAAAATGCTTCATCTAACTGAAAGTACTGAAGATCCTTTATATGCTTACGCTCAGTTTTATGCCTAAAAGACAATGTGGAGAGATGGTTACTGTCTAATGTATCACCAGCTCTGATTTCTGTTTCAGCTTGCTGGTTTGTGAAGGTTTATCATCTGAATACTAACCTATCCTTGTCCTACTTAACTTGTGAAATTTGACAAGATTACACACAAGATGATGTGGTGCAAGTCCAAAAAGAGTTGTCTGGGGAAAGAGGAAAAAAAAGATTGTGCAACTGGAAAGGTTCACATGGGCAATAACATGGATTCAGTCATCTTAATAATGGTCAGAAAAAATATGCAGACATAAAGATCATGCAAAAATATAAGCTCTGCTATTTAGGTAGGGATCATGCTATTTAATAAATAACAACTGATGTCATCTATATATCCCACCAATATGTATATAAGAAACTATACTTTGCATAGAAACTGAGAAGAGTTTTCAGATAAAAAGCTTCCTTCCTACAGGACTGTGGAATATAGGATTATAAATAAATAGGTAAGAGTAACAGTCCTTTGAGCTACTAGCTGAAAGTACTAGTTCATGTCACTAATACATAGAGGGAGAAGAATTGTCTATAGATGTGAGGTAACCTGTAACCATAAGAAGAGCAGAGAGAGGGCAAGAGAAATAATTATGGAATGGAAAGAGAACATGAAATACCGGGCTCCCTTAATAAGTAAGAAGAGCAAGAAAAGTACTGCTGTTTCATAAGGCTGGAATGAGAGGATGCCATCTAATTAATGGCATCTGGAATTATGAGTTAGCTGATGTCTGTCAGCTGAGTGATGGAATGAGGTTTCAGAATTTCCAATTGAATTAATTGTTTTCGGAAGGTGGTGGCTTTTTCCTTCTGCTTTGTGTGGTGCTATGAGGAAAAGCCTATATTTCATCCATGTTCACCCACATTTGTTCTGCATTTCCTAGAGAACAAAAAAGGACACATATGAACTAATTGGTATGGCAAATGCATTTTGTTCCATCTCTGGCATAGATACTAATTTGCATTAGAAATCAAGTTTTTTTTATCCATTTTCTTGCAAGAGTTAATGTTTAAGGCTGCCAGTTACCTACTCGCTTATTCAGTAGGGTCTAGAAGAGCTCGCTGTCTTTGTTGGAGCTGTAGTGGCTCTACAGAAATGCATGGCATGGATAGGGGAAGTGTTTACATCAGTAATCATATGCATTACACCAGTTGTTGTTTTCTTTTTAAAGGTAACAGATACATGGCACAAACTACTAAATTAGGTAAACTCTTATCTAGATTAGTGGAGAATGACTCCCAAAGGAATCAGGAATGATGAAAAAAATGGTTCAGAGAGGTGCTTCCAACAATGGGGCAGACCTTCATTGTGTGTATATTGCCATAGCTTTACTGAAGTCAGCATTGCTAGGACAATTTTCACAAGTTGAGGTTTTGCCCCAGTTCTGATAGGTTAGTTAGTTATTTATTCAATTACATTGAACAACTTTTTTTTTTGTTTGTTTTTTTAAGTGTGGTCTGCCTTTTGCAGGCACATGCTTTGTATGACAGAGAGACAATCATTGTAAATCTGAATGTGGGTTAGTCATGGTGAGATCTTTATGGGGCATTATCCAAACAAATTCCACAATGTAACAAACACTGATTTTCATAGTGGACCTCTGCTTTGGCTTCCTGACAGTTTATATATGCTGTGAATAATTTAGGAATATGCTTTCTTTCATGAGTAAGCTAATTTCATAAAGGTTTTTTTACATTCTCTTTGGATCATTATGGGAGAGCTTTGCAGAAAGCAGACAAGTGAGACCTGTGTAAGTTTGACTTTATTCAAGTGTTGCTCCTTTGCTTTCCTGTAAGAGCTAAGTAATCACTTTTCTGAGGCCATGCTCTTTTTTTAATTGATTCAGTTTTCAGAAAGTTTATTGTTCATGTCTAACGAAGTATTGAACTCCTGCCGGTACAGGCTTGTTTTAAAGAAGATGCTTATTTTCCAACTTTTTAAATAGTGCAATAGCATTCCATTTATCTCCCTGCTCTAGTAATGTAGTAAGGTAAAAAAGTCTCTTTTCTGCTGTCCCCCACACTTCCGATAAAGATGTAATAGCCAAAGGCAATAACAAGGCCTGTGATACAAACACTTCATTGCTTAAATAAAATCTACCACAGAATATTTTCTAGTATGCTATAAAGTATTTGCAGTAATTTAAACTAAGTAACACTGGTGTGATTCAGATCTGTTTCGTGATGCCTTGCTTTTTATTGTTTGTTCACAATATTGAAAATGTCAGTAATTTCAAATATTTTTCCTGTCATTAGTGTGCATTATTAGCAAGGCCCTGCTCTACGATTTCTTTTTTTCTATTGTTTAATCTATTGTCAGTGAGGGCTGTACAGACTTATCTTATAAATGAAGCTTTAAGTAAGCGGAAAATGTAGGTTTTGGTCATAGAATGGAAGAGACGGGCCAGTGACTCTAGTAGATCATTTCAAAAGACTTATCTCAGTCAACCAGGTAAGCAAGAATGACTATAAATTGGGTTAATTACTGTAGCTCAAGTTCTAGCTCAACAGCTCTTAATTTCAACTTTCAAAGGCTACACAAACCAATTTTGTACTCTTAGATTATAATGAGCAGCCTTTATTCTTTAATCAGTTCATCCAGTATCTAGCTGTCTAATGTAACATTCCTTTGAAGTCTAGAAAGATCTAACATAATTGAAGAAATGTCGAACTACTTGACTCTCTTTTTTAATATAAAGGAATTAAACATTAATCAGACTTGTGCATCTCAATTAAGCCAATTAAAATTATCACAGAATGTACTGCACACAGCAATAGGTAGCTTTAATGTTTGAATACATTATCAACTTTTACCTAATGTTCCTTATTTAAGATGTTTGTTACTCAGAATGGGAATACATGTGGCCCATTAGAGAAAGCCACCATTGTTTTAAAAAGTTTGATGAACTCCCTTACTTAATAGAAGAACCTATTTTATATGCTTAAGATACGTTAAAAAATTGTTGCATTTAGTTAAAAGTAATACCATGGATTACTCTTAATCTATCTACCGCAAAGTAATTTCCATATTTTTTTTGATGATTGGTTTCTCTTGAAATACAAATAGTATAATGCACATTTGAATGTACTTCATTCAAAAGTAAGGACGGTTTGGTCTTACAGGCTGAAGTGTATATACAAAGTCCATATAATTACTAATAATTTGTAACAAGTGTTAATTGATAAACAGCTCCCTCTGGTAGCTTAATTAAAGCTGTAGGATAGCTAGGCGATTTACAACTGGGATTGATCTCAATTAGTCAACAAAATCTGTGTCGTCTGTTCAAAGAAGAATAAGGAAATTTAGCCAAGCGAGGCTTTGGGGATTTTGTCTTATAGTCTTTGCTCTTCTTTTTTTGAAAAAAAACAAGAGAAATAAATCACTAGTATACTAATGTTGCCTGCACTGAACTACCTATTGTATACTAAGCTTCTCTTTTACACTACCCAACATTTGTTCTTTCATTTGTTTGTTCTTTGTCAGGTTACAATATTCAATAATATTCAAACATTTCTTTTCATTACATACAATACAATAAAAAATCATTTTATACAGAGATGTACATTTTAGAATAACACTCCCAAGAGACCATAAACTAGAGAATGAAAAACATTTAAAATACATCAGTTTTTGATCTTGCTTAGAGATCTGTTTATAAACATAAGGCATTATGCAGCCTTAATTAAAAGATAACACAGGAAAGATGGCATTGGGGAATAACGGGTTATGTGGAAGCAGAGTAATCTTATAAATTCAACTATGCTGTTTTAGGATTCACTACTCTTTTATCATTTGGACGGATAGTAAGAATGGAATCTAAGACTACTTGAAATTGCCCCTGAAGAATAAAAAAAGTGTCATCTCTGTTAAAACTAGATCACAGACTGGCTGCAAACAGCTGCCGAAACATTAATTAATTTGTTTGCAAATAAATCACGGATATGTACTAGCTGAAAATACTGATCTAAACAAGCACAGATATTCTACTGCTTATGTTTTTAAGGCAACTTAATATGTATCCACAACATCAACACAAGACCAAATAATATATAGTTCTTTTCAAGGATTCTGAGCCTTTTCCCCAAAGTATGCATCCATTTTAAATTTGTGTAGGAATCTTTCAAATCTTTCATTTAGGAAAGATTTGTTAATCAAAGAGAACAAAATATTTTGGTGATGACAATGAATGTGGGTTTAGCAAACTGGTTGCTAAACATATGGCTTCGCAACGACAGTGTAGTTAACTTGTGGAATTCATTGCTACAGGAGGTGCCAGAGGCAGATCGCTGCGCCAGGTTCCAAAAGAGACTAGATAAATCCATGAATGGTAAATGTATTAATAGCAGTTGAATAGAATGGTTGGAGATGTTTCCTCTGGCAATCCTGAAACCTAAAATGGTAGATGCCAGGAAGAGTACTGAATATGAGAGAGCTCATTTTATATATATATGCAGTTCAGTCCTCTTTTTCTATAGCACTTATTTCTGCCACTGTCAGGGACAGAATATGGGGCTAGAAAGACCATTGATCTGACCCAGTATGGCATTTCTTACATTCTTATGTTTTGTTGTTTTAATTTATGTTTTGCTTTCTTTTAAATACATTTCTAGACTAAAATACTATGTTACTTACTAGGAGAAATATTTGATTTGCACAAAGTCTTGGTAATATTGACTAATAAATACAGTATGTCTAAAATAACTGGCCAAGTCCTCATCTTGTAGCTTCAGTGGCCTGGGGCCCAAACAGACATACCCAACCTGCACCCAGGAAAGCTTAATTGGTCCTGGAGGATGGCCTCATAGCTGCTTTGGTGCTCCTTACTTTAGGAGAAGACTCCAAGACTCACTCAAGTGCTGCCCCACTGCTCCAGGTCTGCAGTTAGCAGATGGAGAGCCAGGAGAAGACGCTGCAGGAATTGCCTTGTGACATAAGGGAAAGCTTTGTTCTAGAGAACGTCTTTCTTCAAAATAATGTTAAGAATGGGACAGATCCAGAGTGGGTGTGGTGGTACAGCCTCATTCCCCTTTGGCTGTACTGCACATGAACTCTCAGCACAGGGTCTGACCAGAGTCCCTGCTTTTGCATGGCTCTGGAGCTCAGGGGGTGAGTACTGCCATCTCCACTCACCACCTCCTTTCCCCTGCTGCTGAAATCAGTGAGGAAAAGGGCAAAAGAAGAAGGGTACACAGCAGTAACATTCACGCCCTGGCCTCTAGAGCAGGGCTAAGTAATTATTTTGGCTGAGGGCTGCTTAATGAGTTTTGGCAAGCTGTCAACGGCCACAAGGGCAGCCCTGTCCTGTGACAGGTGCCCTGCGTCCTGGTTGTCATCTTGCAACTGAAAGTCCTACCTTCAACCCCTGACCTTTGTCATCAGAACCCCCCCCACCCTTTGCCCCCAGAAGTACTGCTTTTGGGGAGGGGGCTTGCCATCTTGGAACCGAACCCCCCCCCCCCCCAAATTATATACTAAAATTCAAACATTGACAATAGCATATTTTAATTCTATTTTAAAAGTATTTTGTCAATGTGTGTGTGATTTTTTAAATTTTTTTTTTAATCTTACTCTTATATACCGTGGAGGGGTGGGTGGGTATGGGGCTTGTGGGGACCTGTGCGTATTTGGATGTGTGTATGTGGGATGTGGGGGGAGTGTAGAGGTGGGTGGGTAGGTGGGTGGTATTTGTGTGGGGGGTGTTTGTGGGAATGTGTAGGTGCATTTTTGGGGGGCTGTGGGGTGCGTGGAGGAGGAGGGTGGCTGGGGATGTGCATGGGAGTTGTGGGGCGTAGGTGCATATGTCTCTGGTGGTGTGTTTGAGTGTAGCAGTGTGTGGGGCTCCCCCCAGAGGTGTGTGGGTGTGTATGCGGGGGAAGGTGTGGGTGACCAGTGTTTGTGGGGTATGTGATTGTGTGTGGGGGATGGTGTGGTGTGGTGTAGGGGTTATGGGTATGGTGGGATGTGCATGAGAGCCCCCCGCATGTGCCCTCTCAAGCCTTTCAGCCCCTGCACCCATCCCTCAATATCTCAAATCCCATGTGCCCTGTGGTGCTTTGCTGCTATTGCTAACAGCGCGCAGCCCCAGTCCACCCTGTGCTTGCTCCAGATTCACCCCCAACAGAGAGGATCAGCCAGAACTCAGGCACAGCCTGGCCTGGCCTGCTCTGCACTGCCTATCTCTGGTGCGTCCTGCTGTCCCATTGGCATGCAGGGCAGGTGGAGTGGCTCTGTAGCTGGACTGCCTTTCTGGGCAGCCCAGGTGGTAGTGCCTCCTTCTGGCTTCTGCTGCCACTGGTCCCATCCCCACGGTACCAGCAGGGACCCATACTGCACAGATCCAACCCTGCATGCCCCATGTCTGCCCTGGACTCACCTGCCCAGGCTCAGCAGTGCCCAGGCTGCAAGAGTAGCCCTGCCCCCTGACAGGTGCGTGGCACAGGACAAAAGCTGATGCTCAGCATGGAGTAAAAATGGCCCCTCCCCCTTGCTGCTGCTGGCACTTCCTGGTGTAGATGCCCAGAGCCCACGCTGGGCTGCCCTGCATCTACACTGCTGTCACTGCTGCCTCTGAGCTGCCTGGCAGGGCATCAGTGGCAGTGCAGAGCAGATGCAGGGCAGCCTGGTGTGGTGCAGGCTTCAGGAGGCTACACCAAGAAGTACCAGCAATGGCAAGAGAGAGGAGCCACTTTCCCCCCCACACTGAGCAGCAGCTTCTGTCCCACGCTTCTGCTGCTGAGCCTAGGTGGACGAGCCCAGAGCAGACACAAGGCATGCAGGGTCAGTGCTGTGCAGCACAGGTGCCTGCTGGTACTGTGGGGCTGGGGCTGTCTGTGGCAGCAACCAAAAGGAACTGCCACCATCTGGGCTGCCTAGAAAGGCAGTCCAGCTGCAGAGCTGCCCTAGCCCCACTGCGTGCCCAGGGGGTGGGAGGACATGCCATGGCCAGATGGTGCCTGGGCCAGGTGGGACCACGGGCCATATTTTGCCCACCCCTGTTCTACACCCACATGAAAACGGGTTCCAGCCAGAGCCTTCCCCAATCTCGTGGTGAGCTCAGAGATGACTTCTTGTACAGAGATCTGGCAGGAGTCCATGCTGACCAAGCAGTGAGCTCAGAACTCACCGTGCATGTGTTGCACAGCCAAAGTGGAGTCTGTACCTCTTTCCCCAGTCCTAAATCTGCTACTGATTAAGGGTTAAATCCTGTCCAAACATGAGCCATGCAATTAAAACAGACAATAAGAGAAACCCCAATGATGTCAACAGCATGGTGGATCTCATATGGCCAGCTGCTCTGCTACAGAAGAAATCCACATTGGTGGAAATGTCTGAGACAGCACCAGGGAGGTCTTTCCTGCTGTGAGATCCATGTTACTTCAATTTGTATCAGTCACTAGTCCTGGTGATGGACTTGCATGAATGGCTGATTTAGGTGTGGAGTTGTTTTTCTGTTCATAGTTTGCTTACTAATTCACTCACTAGTCTGTGTAATCATTGTGGCCTCTGGTGGTGAGGGGAGTCAGTGGCAATCAGTGGCACGGAGAAGCTGTGGTGGCAGCTGAAGTAGGGGGCTTGACTTAAGGCATTAAATCGGGGTGGGCAATTATTTTGGCTGAAGAGCTGCTTAATGAGTTTTGGCAAGCAATCAAGGGCTACAAGGGTAGCCATGCCCCCTGACAGGTGCGCTGCCCTCTGGTCGTCATCTTGAGACTGGAAGTCCCACTTTTAGGCCCTGACTTATGCACTGGAGATCCCTCCCCTCACCCTCAGAAGTACTCCTTTTGGGATGGGGGTGGGTTGCCATCTTGGAACTGGAAAAAAACAAATCATATACTAAAAATAAAACATCAACATTAATTTTATTTAAAAAAATATTTTTGTCCTGATTTATATGTGTTTGCATACCATGTATAGAGGTGATTGTATAATACAGGGGTTTTCAACCTTTTTTAGTCTAAGTACCCCTGGCGGACAGATGCCAAGCGGGGGAGGAGGGAGTTAGCACATGGCTGAATGCTGAGTGGGGGTGGTGCATGGCTGGACATGGAGCAGGGAGGTGGGGATGGATTGTCACTGCCTCCCAGAAGCAGGGCTGGGGTGGGGCAGGGAAGCTCACTGGCCTGGGGTGAAAGCAGTAGTGCCTCTCTGTGGGGTGGGGAAGCTCACAAGGATGGTGTGTGGTGGTAGCGGCTTCCCCACCCTGCAGAAGGGTGCCACTGCTCTGCTCCTGCTTCTGCGGTGTGCCATCTCCACCTACCCGTGCATAACCCCTCGGACTGGTCCAAGTACCCCTAGGGGTATGCATACCCCCGGTTGACAACCCCTGGTATAACAGCTCAAAATAAAGCCTTACTCTTGTACATTGTGTGTGGAGTGTTGGGGGGCTGTTGGGTGGGTGTGGGGAGTAAGGCTTGTGGGGTATGTGTGAGGGGTACGTGTGAGGGGTGTACGGTGTATGGAAGGTGTGGTGTTTGTGTTTATTTGTGTGTGTGTGTGTGGGTATGGTGGGATGTGCATGTGGAGCCTTCTCCATACTTTTGTGTGTTCTCATAAGGTCCAGGAGAAACTGTTCTAAGAGGATCTTATCACATATCTCAACTTTAGACAGATCCTGAGGGACGTTTCAGTCACTTGTCCAGTAAGTCAGCCAGGTGTTGAAGCAATATTCTCAGGGACTTATCTTCTTTCTTCTTCTTAGTGCAGAATGTCTGACTGTATCTTTCCGAGTTGATGTCCAGCTGATATAAAATTTCTTTCTTTACTTTATCATAATCCATGGCTTCTCCCTGAGTCATAGCATGATATGTGGGCTGGGCCCTCCCAATTAAGAGCACACCCAGTTGCCCCATTCAGCAGCCTTGGTCTAACGATGAGGTTAGCGCCCCTTGCTCAAAGCTTTCAAGGAAAGCTTCTGGATCATCCTGTGTTGTGATTTTGGGGACTTTGAGTTCTACTTTGTTCCTCTGTGCCCAGACCTGCTGCTGTAGCCATTTTTCTTATAGGGCGATTTGCCTTGCAGCCTACTGTTGCCGTTGCTGCGGCAGCTGGCTTACCAAATGTAAGGTCTGTTGGAGCAGTTTGGGGTTTCCCATCGTGTCCCTGGAGAGATCTATGTTGAGTTATCCCTTAGGCCATCAATGACTTCCTGGCCAGTGCACCACTTTATGGAGTTTTTTGTTGGATTACTTAAGGAAGGGTAGCATTAACAGAATATTTCCTAGCTGGGATCATATGTATATCATGATCATTTGTGGGGAACCAGCTTCTTATGGATACATAAGAGATCAACTAACAATAGTTATTTATTACCCACCTAGGTGGATGACCTAAATGCACAGGTGCTTTGTCTAACTCACTATTCTAATACCCTGTGGGTTTGCAGCTGACCAGGGAACAGAGGGCACAGTTAGCACTTCTAGTAAGAGAGTTTCAAGATGTATTCAGTGAAATTCCTGGATGTGTGAAAGGAATAAATCACAGAATTATCACTCCAGATGGAAAAGTGGTAAGGGAGAAATGGCGGAGAATCCTTTATCATCAATATGACCTAATACATAAATAAATAGATAAAATGTTATCACAGGGTACGAATCCTGAAGCCCTTGACATGGAGCCCCTTAGTAGCTGTACCAAAACACGATGGCTCCCTATGGCTGTGTGTAGACTTTCGTCAGTTAAATGTCATTTCAAGATTTGATGCTTTTCCAATGCCCCAGATCAGCAAGTTATTAGAGAGGGTAGGACAAGCGAAGTTCATATCCACACTGGACTTAACCAGGGATATTGGCAAGTGCCAGTTCGCAATGAAGACCAACCAAACACATCCTTTGGCACACCTTGATGAGGTCGAACGGTCATAAACTCCTGCAAGACCGTTTCAGGCTGGACATAAGGAAGAATTTCTTTACTGTCCGAGCCCCCAAGGTCTGGAATAGCCTGCCATCGGAGGTGGTTCAAGCACCTACATTGAACACCTTCAAGAGCAAATTGGATGCTTATCTTGCTGGGATCCTATGACCACAGCTGACTTCCTGCCCTTTAGGCGGGGGGCTGAACTTGATGATCTTCCAAGGTCCCTTCCAGTCCTAATGTCTATGAAATCTATGAAACCTTGGGGCCTCTATGAGTTTAAAAGCATACCGTTCAGCCTACGTGGTGCAGCAGCAATGTTTCAGAGGCTCATTAATTGCATCTTAGCACCTCATCAAGGGTATGCAGTGGCGTATCTAGATAACATCATAGTCTACTCAGAGGGGTGGGAACAACATCTATAAGCCCTTCAGTTGGTCCTTCAGGAACTCTGGTTAGCTGGCCTAATGGCCAATCCCAGAAAGTGCACATTGGGAAAATCCGAAACCAAGTATCTGGGATTTTCAGTCAGGCAGGGAAGTACCTGACCTCTAACAGATAAGATAGAGATGATAAGAGATGATGCTCCACCCCAAACCTGAAAACAGACGAGGGCTTTTGTAGGACTGGCTAGTTATTACTGACATTTCATTTTGCATTTTGTAGAGGTGGCAACACTCTTAAACGATACCCTGAATGGAAAAGTTTCAGATCCAATAAAATGGGATGCAACCCAACTCAAAGCTTTCCACCAAATGAAAATAGCACTGTGTAGAGATGTGGTCCTTAAAACACCTGATTTCAAACACTGGGCCAAGGCTCTGTGATGACCCCTGCCAGCTCCCTCAACACCCTTGGGTGGAGGGCATCTGGCCCTTTCAAACGCCCTTTAATTCTACAGATGCCTCAAATCAAGCCCTGGGAGCTGTGTTAACACAGGAAATAGATGGAGTGGACTGGCCCATAGCCTATGCTAAACCCCCAAGAGCAAAGGTATGCAACTATTGAGTGAGAATGTCTAGCTATCAAATGGGGGATTGAATATTTCTGTTGTTACCTTCTTGTTTGGGAGTTTATGTTAATCATAGACCATGTGCCCCTAAGAGGGCTGCAAACCACACAGACTGATAATGCCAGGATAACCAAGTGGACCTTAGCCTTACAGCTTTTCCATTTTCATACTGAATATAGGTCCAGCCGGACCAGTGTGGTGGCAGACTTTTTATCTTGATGCCACCTGGAGGAAACTTCTTTGGCATGAATGACTGGTGCTTCCTGAGACTTGGATGGGGGGAGGGGAGGGCACCATTTGTAGGTGACAGCTTCGGTGGTGAGCAGCAAGCAGGGACTGTCCACAGATGCCAGCAGTGGGGGGGAGGGAGTGGTGGGTGGTGAGTGGTGAGCAGGGACTGCCTGCAGATGCTGGTGGCGGTAGTGAGGTGGGGGTGGGTGGTGAGTGGCAACCACCCGCAGAAGCTGGCAGTGGCCAGTCTCGGGGGGGGGGGGGGGCAGAGTATATGCCCCCACCATGCGTTGCCTATGTTCTTCAGACGACAACAAACCCCAGCAGACAAATGCATTCACGAAACAAGAGAAAGACAAAAAGACACCTAGCAGTGTCTTAAGGGGAAGGATGTGTAGCTGAGTGGAGACTATGGGGATAATTACCAAGTACTGGCAGGAGTTGGTGAGAGAAAAAAGAGCTTCCTGGGAGCAGTGGTTCCAGGGCAGCTGCTCTGTAATGCTAGAGCAGCCCCAGGAGGCAGGAAAGAGAGTAGAGAAGAGAACCCAGATGTGGAGAGGGGGAGCAGAGGAAACGTGTCCTGAAGCGGAAGGAGACGGGTGGGACAGCTGCAGAGGCAGCGAGCCAGCATACAGCTGGCTGAGGGACTCTGATCAGTTCCATTAAGCTGGGAGTCTCCAGTGGCGATAGCATGGCAGAGTGTGCAGTGCTCAAGATGGACGGACAGCCTGGAGAAACAGGGCTAGATGAGATGAGTGCATCTGAGCCCCTACCTAACCAAGTAAAAATTTTCCTTTCAATTTTCTTTTAGAGACACGCTGAACTGGTGTTTCTGCTGAGCTATGTATTCATGTGGCAGACAACCCAAAGCAGCCTGATGAGTTAAAGAAGGGAAACATACCCTCTTGGATGGGACTGATAGACCCTGAGGAAAAGGGAAGCTTTAATGACTGTAGCCCAGATGGGCTTTCTTCATTTTGTTAGTATTGCTTTCTTTTACAATTTCTATTGCCAAAAGGAGTTTTATTCCTAGGGGGAGACTAGGTGTTAGACTGACCTGAGCCAGAAGAGACAATCTGACTGTCTGTGAATACTGAAGTCCACTGCAACAATTGGTGAGAGCTGCTAGAACCTAAACACAAAGGAAAGAAATTTAATAAATAAAAGAAAAACATTGAAAAGAAAGACCACTGTGTGAGATCCTGATTAATGAAAGTTGGCTTACCAACTGGGTTGGTGCTAGGCTGGGATGTAGGGGAGGTTGGAGCCCCAAGGGAACCTGACCTGAGATCCTGGTGTCAAGTGGTGTTTATGAATAACTCCTCCTGATATAGATCTTCTTTCAGTATCAAGATGTGGCAGATGAGGGTCAGGACCACCACTCAGACATCCCCACAAGTGATTGTGATACATACAATCCCAGCTGGGAAATGTTCTGTTAGTGCTACCCTTAAGTAATCAGACACAACTCCCCTTACTCTTTCTGAGTATGTGGGAGCAAGAAGCAAATCTGAAAACATTGACTTTGAAAAACATGCCTGTATCAATTTCCATATAGACAAATTACTATGGGTACGCATAGACTTGGTTCACTCAGAATTGATGTATATTACCTTGTTTGTTTGTTTTTAACTGTTACAAATTTTAGCACAAGTACTCCATAAACACACTTTTAAGCAGCACTTTTGTGCCTACTTATATGTATTACAAACTTTTTTTTGCAATATCTATATAATGATATCTATATATATGCCAGCTGCATGACGCGGATGTGCACGCGCCATACCCCGCGGGCCTCTCGGGCTCTGTGGCCC
>NW_017728907.1:35485903-35487463 GCF_001723895.1 Crocodylus porosus | reverse complement strand
GGAGCATGGCCACCACCCCTTCTGAGGTCTGCTCCCTTTTGGAGGAGCTCCAGGCCAGAGACTGCGTGCCATCAGGGACTGCAAGCAGGGGATAGACTCCTACTGCCAGGCCCTTCTCCCCCGGGAGCTGGGGGGCTGACCACAATCTCCCTCCAGGACAAAGGAGGACTCAGAGACCTCCCACTCTGTCCAGTCAGGGGCATGGACCAAGGTGGTTAAGGGCCCTAAGGGCCGCCGCACCAAAGCCCCTGCCCCACCAGAGCTTAGCAACAGGTATGCACCTCTTGCTGCTCCAGCAGAGCCTGCTGAGTTGCCAGCTCCTGCAGGCAACATAGGCCCAACTGCAGCTACCGTCCCCGCTCTCCCCAAGACAAAACATAAGGTGTTTCTTGTGGGAGACTCCATCCTGAGGGGGACTGAGGGGGCAATCTGCTGCCCTGACCCCTTAGCCCGGGAAGTCTGCTGCTTCATGGGGGCCCACATCCGGAACATTGCGGAGAGGATCCCTAAGCTCCTCCGGCCCACAGACCACTATCCCATGCTCCTTATTCATGTGGGCACCAATGACATGGCTCGGAGTGCTCCCAGCTGGGTCATGAGGTGCTACAGCGAGTTGGGAGTGGGACTAAAGGATCTGGGGGCACAGGTGGTGTTCTCGTCGATCCTCCCAGTCTCGGGGTATGGGCTGAAGAGGGAGAGTGGGATCCACATAGTCACCCAAAGACTGCAGTGCTGGTGTCATTGGGAAGGCTTTGGCTTCCTTGACTACAGCCTGCTCTTTGGCAAGAGAGGCATCGAGCTGCTGGGAAGAGATGGCCTCCACCTCTCTCTGTGGGGGAGGAGGCTCTTCTCAGCCAGACTGGCTGACTTGCTCTACCGGGCTTTAAACTAAGCCTGCTGGGGGATGAGGGGACTACTGCCACTGCTGACCCACTGAGCAACTCTTGCAAAGCCAACAGGCCAAGGCACTTAAGGGAGCCCACCCCTGTCCCAGCCCTGGTACAATCTGTGGGCAAGGCAAGAGCCCCCAAGGGGACACTTGCCTGCCTACACACAAATGCCAGGAGCTTGAGGAATAAGCAGGAAGAGCTCATCGTCCTGCTTAATGCAAATAATTATGATGTCATAGGGATAACAGAACCCTGGTGGGACTCCACCCATGACTGGACCATGGGTATAGATGGCTATACCTTGTACAGGAGGGATCATGTAGGTAAAAGGGGCAGGGGTGTAGCTCTCTATGTTAAGGAAAGCTACGTGTCCCTGCAAGCTGATGTGGACGACCGGAGACTGTGGGAAACATGGAACAGGGGAAACAACGGTGGGAATCTACTACAGACATCCCACCCAAAGTCCTGAGCTTGACCAGGAGTTCACCCAGGAACTGTCTGAGGTCACATGCTCCAGGACCATGGTTGTCATGGGTGACTTCAATTACCCGGACATCTCACAGGAGGATCACTCAGCAAAATCCGAGCGTTCATAAAGCTTCCTCTCATGTGTGGGTGACCTTTACCTGACTCAAGAAGTCTATGGGCCAACGAGAGGTAAAGCGCTGCT
>NW_017728907.1:35452127-35485803 GCF_001723895.1 Crocodylus porosus | reverse complement strand
TTTAGCCTGGAAAAGCGCAGGGGTGATCTGGTGGCCACCTATAAGTTTATCGGGGTGACCACCAGGATCTGGGGGAATGTTTGTTCACCAGAGTGCCCCCTGTGGGCTGTATTTTGCCCATCCCTGCTTTGGGGCTGGAGTTAAGCAAGGCTATATTACTGTTCTAGTACTTCTCAATATTCCTTACCATGATGCTATACCTAACCACCAACTCGCTTCCAGTCAGAATGGAGCTAAACTACCAAATGGATGGTAAGCTTTTTAATGTCATCTGATTTTTAGCCAATACCAAGACCACCCTGACCTCCATTATCAATCTCCAGTACACTGATGATGCTGTAGTCTGCGCTTACTCAGAAGCAGACCTTCAGGCAATTGTTGTGTCTTTACAAAGGCATAGGAGAAAATGGGACTACTGCTTAACATTCAGAAGACTAAGGTCCTCCATCAACGAGTTCTTAATGAGCAGGCCCCAGCTCAAGTCATTCAGATTCATGGTGAGACTCTGGAGAACACTGTTTCCCATACCTTGGAAACCATCTCTTGTAGAAGACAGACATTGATGAAGGAATCCAACATTGCCTCAAATGTGCAAGTGCAGCCTTCAGACACCTGAGGAAATGGATGTTTGATGATCACGACATCAGATCTGAAACCAAGCTCATGGTTTATCAAGCAGGTGTGATCCCCACCTTACTGTATGGAGCTGAGATGTGGACAATGTACAGAAGACACCTCAAGTTGTTTGAGAAGTGCCATCAACGCTGCCTGCAGAAGATCCTTCGAATCCAGTGGGAAGACAGACACACCAATGTTAGTGTCCTCTCACAAGACAAATGCCACGAGCATTGAGGCAATGACCATCTGACATCAACTTCTCTGGGCCAGCCATGTCATCTGGATGTCCGACTCTAGATTCCCAAAGCAAGTTTTATTCTCCCAGCTTTGTTAAGGCATAAGAGGAGGGCAGAGAAAGTGCTTCAAGGATGTCCAAAGCTAATTTGAAAAAATGCACTGACATCAACTCATGGGACTCTATTGCCCAGGACCACCCCAAAAGGAGGAAGAATCTGCTGCAAGGATCTCAGTACTTTGAATCTTCACAACAGGAGAAGCAAAAGTGGGAGCAGTAGAAACAGCATGTTGTGGATCAAATCAAGGATCTGGAGCCACCCGCCCTGCATGGAAATACGTGCCTGAGTTGCAACAGAGTCTGTCAATCATGGACCAGTCTCGTCAGTCATATTCAGACCCACAGATAGGACAATCACAGAAGGCAATCATCCTTGACTGCAAGGGATTGCTGAAGAAGATACTGTCTTTCAATGTGCTGTAATTTACACATAATAACTACCCTTCTTCACAGTTAAAATATATATAAATAATAATAAATAAATGAGGCTCATGCCAGAATTATTCTAATGGTATGAGTTTCCTGAACAAACTTTGCAAGCAAGTTCTTATTCCAGAATGAATACAGCATGTACTTCATCCTTCTAAACAGAGTAGAAAGCAATGTTTGACTTGTGATAGTCATTAACAATTAAAAGCTGAACATGGTAGTATGTTGGAATAATGCTGCTAATAATGGAAGTTTCCACTATCGTAACATACTTTGTTTAAATCATGTTCAGGAAATTTTATAAATTGTGAAAAGCTAAAAGATGCCCTATGTTTAGATCCTGCAAATTTCAGGATTTTTTTAACTTTTAAAAATGAAAACATTTTGGATAAAACTTTTCAAATCAGAATGCCTATGGTTAGGAACCAAAATAAAATGAGAATTCTATTATTTACTTTTTAATTTAGAATTTTTTTTTAATGTGTACCTAAAAAAATATTAAGGTTTATTCTGATCTTTAAATAGTGGAAGTTACATGTGCAAATTCTTGCATGGTGGAATAAGGTGATAAGAAAAACTTGAAAAGTTTGGCTCAGCATTTTTAATATGGAGAAAAGAGAAGCATCATGGAGTCTTTATGGAACTGAAAGGGGGAGGATGCTTCAGTCAAAGTCATTGATGCTTGCTATTTATGAAAATAAGAATGCTTATTTGGGAGTTAATTATGGACATTAAAGACTTAAATTTTAAATGTATTGGTTGTACTTGAGTAGTCAGATAAAACTGTAGTCAGGTGATTAAAATGAAAAGACCTTGATGTTGGATTCTTTTTTAAGTCTTCTAAAAAAGGCTGTACTTTCTTTCTGTCGCTGGTAGGTGTTGCAGGGTTTTGGCTCCTTCTTGTCTGGTGCCTTGCTCCCCAGAGACATCAGGGTGAGATCTGAATTCAGCACCACTGAAATGGTTTAGGTGCTGCTCCTACTTGCCTGCCATGTCTTTGAGGTTTTATTTTCTTCTTGGGAGGCAGTTCCTGGTAGAGGTGGTCCAAGGGGATCTCAGCTCTGTGTTTCTTCGTGGGACTCCAACCTCCCCTTTATCCTACCCCCACTACATCCATGGCCAGGGTGAACTCTGCTCTCCACAGGTCTTACTCTTGGATGATCCTGTCTCATCCACGGCACCTGCCTCCAAGGGTTGGGCTCTTTCTGGCTGTCAGTCCTCCCAAGGTCATCTTTCATCTTTGGACTGAGGCCTGGGCAATTAATCACACCCCAGTCCAGGGTTAACCATAATTTAGGAATAAAACTTGTTAGACCCCAGACTCCATGCAGCGCCCAACGACTAGGGAGACAACAGTCTAATTGCTCATGGATCCTGTTACTCATTAGCCAGAGCAAGCAGGGAGCAAACACCAGCACACATTGCTTGCAACAGCTTTATTCAGAATGGAGATAGCTTTGGACAAGGGTCCCTCACAGACGCACAGCCCATGAACCAGGGGACCTGCCCCGAACAATAGTACTTTCTACATTTATACACCTCGGTTCATACTCATTAATATTTACTCTGCTTACGTCTCTCCTTTGGTTCCACCCATTTCTCCTCCCATCACAAGCTCTGCCTCTGTTTACTGTTTGCTTCATTAACATGGAATTGCCTATGCATTTCATTCATTAGCACACCTCTCTGCTAAGAGCGCATGTTCAAGACTTTGACCTCCATTTCCTCTGGTCACTTGCTGGTTCTTTCTGGTTTCTTGCTGACTTCAGCACCATCTCCAAAATCTTGCTTCTGCTTTATCTCCTGATGATAGCTGGTGGGCTGCATCTTGTTCTTATACAACACATCATGCACTTTGCACCCTATCCTTTTGTTAGGAAACTGCTTACTTAAGCATTTGCAAAGTTCGTTACTTTTAATATACCATCCTGCCTTGTGACTAGCAGCTTTTGCTGAGACACAGGCAAAAGCCTCTATTCAGCTGCACACCCAGTGCTCCCCAAGATCTAAATATCATCACCCTAACAAAACTGAATGTAAGAGGCCAGCATCCACTGATGGGCTCCTGGGATCTTGTCTCCCAGGCCCTTTGGTCTTGCTTTAGGACTCTGCTGTCTCTCTTTGCCTATTAGGCATCTGGGAGAGGCAGCCGCCCTGCGCTGGGCCTCTGTTGGCCCTCTTGGGGAAGCCTCCATTGAGCTCATGTCCCTTCCCCCTGCAGGCACGTCTGACCTGTGGCTGGGTTGTTGGGGTCCCACCAGCTGGTGTTGCCTGTCCCTCCTGTGCAGGGCTCCATGGTCCTCCGCGCCTCCCTCCCTGCTTTGCTGCCTGGCGGTGTTAGAGGTCTCCTGGTGCCACTCCCCATCATGGCACTTGGTTTCCCTGTTGGGGCCTCGGCTCTCCTTCTTGATGTCCCAGGTGGCTGCTTCTCTCTGGTGGAGCTCCCCGGCATTCTTCTATCCCCAGGGCTTGATTTCCCCAGCTTGCCTGCCAGCATCTCTCTGCAGATGCTCAGCTTCCTGCTCCTGTCCTCAGGGCTTGCACTCCCCGGGTCTTTGGCTGGCATCTCCCTGCTGGCATTTAGCTCTCCTTCTCCCCACCAGCATTGAGCTGAATCTCCAAGTACTTTTTGAGCAGTCCATGCCTTTCTGAGGCCACACCCCCTGCTCCTACTGATTTGCAGGCTCAGGCAGCTCCAGAACTGCTGAGCCTGTTCTCCCTACCCTGGAGTCTCTCCCCAGCTGCTGCACTTTGCCATCCCTGTGGTAAGTATTGGGGGACATTGGCGGGGGTGGGGAGGGCTTTTGCCTCCCCTCTCATACTCTCCTTCCTTGTCTATCTGTAGGCTCTTGTAGACAATTGAACTTAAACATTTTTTGGGGGTGTTTAAGCTGTCAGTTTTCAAGGAGAATGAAACCTGATTGTGGTCAAATTAGATACTAACCATGGTTTGGGCATTTGATGCTTATCAGTCCTAGGCATTGCTAGTACCATGGTGTTTTAACTCCATGCTACTAGTTTTGTCCCATTCACGCTACAACTTTAGTGTTTGGTTTGACCCTAACAAGGACCTGTCTGCACTGCAGCTGCAAGAAGGTAAATGGCTCAATTGCAGTACAACTCTCTCCTAGCCAGAACATTACCCTGTTAAAACTGTGAGGTACATCAGACCTACCATTGCTGTTGTAACTCAGTTAAACCCCAACAGTTAAACCAGCTTTGGGGTGGTCCATTCTACACTTATAATCATATTTCTGTGCCAGACCTGTATCATGCTGGAATTGATGGCCCAGATTTGAGATGCTCCATATTCTCTCTTACTTCAGGTTTTGACATTCAATAAATTGAACTAATGAAAGCAAGCTCTGATGTTTGGGTAATTGGTGATAGGAAACTCTAATCCCATGAAAATACTGCTGACTGAAATGGCTCTATCTAACTGTAGGACTTTCACAATTGAAGCATCTCAGTGACTATGGCAATAATCAGTCAGATCCCTTCCTGGTAGTAGATTCCTGCTGAATGTACTTGTTAGGGTTCCTTTATCATCTGTTTGCTCTCTTTAAAGCAGAGGTTGGCAAATCTTGGGCTGAACAATCTTTCCTTCTCAGAGTTGCCCCATTACTCTCAGGCTGCTTTTTCAGGTGAAATGAAATAAAACATTTTTTTAAAGAGAGCTCAGCAGAGCTGGTGGGGAAGAAATAAGCAAGAGCTCTAGGGATCCAGCCTGATGAGATCTCAGATGATTGCATGTAGTTCATTTCTTCTGGGGGAGTTACTTCCCCCTGTGATCACTTTTTAATCCATTCATATTTATTTAATTTTTATCTTGTCCCTAACACATGTCCCCCACCTTCTTTCCACCTCCTTCTGCTGGGAAAATATTCCCTCTATCTATGCTATCTAGAAGTTGTGTAGAGGGCATCACTTGGGGTACTCCTTTCTTCTGAAGCTCCTGTGTCTGCTGCCCTGCTACTGCTGCCAGGGCATAGGGAGCTGCACATGGGACCTGAACTCAGATCTCCCTCTGGGCTTGGCTGTTCATTGCAGCTAATTGTAATTGTAAATTTGCCCTTAAAAATCTAATTCTGTTTAAAGATCAACTTTTGCCTTGGGGCAGCCTTGTTAGTGAAAATACTTATCCAAAAAGCAGTTTACTTTGCTTATGATTTTCTGTAATCCCTTTATTGTTAGCTAAGGTATTTGTATGTAGGAGTAAGCACTGCCTTGCGCCATGGAGCCTTTCCACCTTTCTCTATGCTTGATCCTACAGTGAAGCTGTAATCTTTTATTTCATGATTACACAGTCTGTTCCCATAGAAATGATTGTATAACCACAAATTGTATTTATTTATTTATGCTGGGGCTGATTTTCAGAGATACTGAGTGACTGCAGGTCTCATTAACTCCCACACAGCTGTTGTGAGTGCTCCTCACTTTTGAAAATCAAGGCTAAAGTTGTTACGCCAAGCGAAAAACACAAAATAGAATTAAAAAAAAAATAAGGAAACTGATCCTGTAGGATCCCTTTTGTTTTGGCTCCCAATGAAGTGCAGCTTCATCTGGGCTAAAACACAGTAATTATAGCAACATTTTTAGGCAGGAAGTGAAGAAAAGCACTATAATTAATTAAAAATGTTGTCAGTTCTCTGTAATTCATTCCACTCTCTGTAAATCAGGGACAGTGCTTTTTTATAAGGAATTTAAAGTCTGTAGATGAAGGGCTCAAAGTCTTATTTATTATTATGTATCTTTATGTAATTTGGCCAAGAGGCAATGGGAGAGGAGCAGAGCATGGAAAATTCTGGACATGGCCTGTTTGCCCTTTCTTCAGCATCCAGTCTCTGCCACTTCATCAGCTGATACTGGGCTATGTAAGATCTTAACCAGTGAATGGTATTTCTTATGTTCTTAAAATAGAATCATAGAAAGTTAGAGTTGGAAGGGGCCTTAGGAGGTCATCTAGTCCAATCTACTGCTCAAAGCACAACCATCCCCAGCTAGATCAGCTCAGCCAAGGCTTTGTCTAGCCAGGCCTTAAAAACCTCCAAGGACGATGATTCCACCACTTTTCTAAGTAGCCTGTTCCAGTGCTTTACCATCCTCCTGGTGAGAGGTTTTCCTGATATCTAACCTAAACTTTTCTTGCTCAAACTTGAGACCATTGCTCCTTGTTCTGTCATCTGCCCCCACTGAGAATAGTTTAGCTCCATTCTCTTGGTAACCACCCTTCAGGTAGCTGAAGGCTGTTATTAAATCTCCCCTCAGTCTTGCTCCAGACTATATAAGCCCAGTTCCCTCAGCCCCTCTTCAGTCATGTGCCCCAGGTCACTAACCATTTTCATTGCCCTCTGCTGGACTTTCTCAACTTGTCCATATCCCTTCTGTAGTGGGGGCCCAAAACTGAACACAGTACTCCAGATGTGGCCTCACCAGTGCCAAATAGAGAGGAATAATCACTTCCCTTGATCTGCTGGCAATACTCCTACTAATGCAGCCCAGTATGCCATTAGCTTTTTTCACAAGGGTATACTGTTGATTTATATCCAGCTTTTTGTGCACTGTAACCCCCAGGTCCTTTTCTGCAGAGCTGCTGCTTAGCCACTTGGTCCACAGCCTGTACCAGTGCATGGGACTGTCCCATCCCAAGTGCACGACTTTTGCTTGTCCTTATTGAATCTCATGAGATTTAGTTTTGGGTTAGTCCTCCAAATTGCCAAGGTCTGAATCCTTATATGCCTGAGAACATAACCTTAGTAAGGCAAAAAGTCTCATGAAGTGAAAGAGCATAACTGGAGAGGATTTTTCAGAGGAAATGGAATGAAATAGTCATACTTAGATAACACCCCTCATTATCCTGCCTTTCTTTGAATCATAAAGAATGGGTTGCTAAATTGTTTTGGTTTAATTTCCATCACTGATCCTTGATTAATGCTGCCATGATGAGTTGGAAGCAGGAAGGTGCTGGAAATGGTCTATATGCATTTACACTCATTTAATTAATCCTGTTTAAGGACCTGTGCCAGCTAAACTGTTACAACCACTCTTAGATTGATAGGGATATATGCACAGCAAGGGGCTAAGTGTAGAAACTGTATGGAGATATGCCTGTAAGCTGATGAAATTCAAGGAAATTAAAAATGCCAGGGAATCAGTTATGTTTAAATGCTTCAAGGTTCAGTATGGACAATTACTTGGCCTCATATTCCTAGTTAACATAGGTGGCCACATAATAAGCAATAGTTAAAATGTTGATATTCACACTGAAAAAAATCAGTTTGAATTTATCATATCCAATGCTGCCAACAAACCAGGATTGTCATCACTCTATAATCTGATTCAAATGCTGGATTTTGCATGTAAAAGACGATGATTTGTTGTATGTTTACAAGTTCTAGTCAATTCAATGGCAGTGACGTAATGTGCGACTGACAAGAGTAATGTTTAATCTGGTACATTCAAGGTGGTGCATGTAGCAGCTATTTCTGTGGAAAATTAGTCAACTTTTCTCTTTAAGCATCTAATTATCATTATTCTTGTCAGGGCAAAAAAGCTTACAAAAAGCTATTTGGAGGCAAAAACTAGATGAGACTTATGATTTATGACATATGGTCAGAATATTGCAGGGAAACGAGGGATATTTGTAAAGCAAAACTAATACTGTTCTTTTTATAACATTCTGACCAGAACAGTGAAGGACACCACAAATCTATTCATTTATTTCAAAATTTGCAAAACAAATCCCTTCTTACACATAGTATTTGTACAACATGAAATTATTATTCAATAAGTTGACTTTTTAAACCTATTACTGCCTAAACCCATCTATTACTGAGCTATTCAGAGCACTAAGTTAACATTTACCAGAACATTCATCCTCACATCATGGGGAGATCAAGCTCAAATCCTTTATTTCATATTCAGATCTTGTTGGGTCAGGATTGAAAACTGCTACCTTTCTGATACTTTACCGAAAAGCCACTCTGAAATCCACAAAAGAATTACCATCAAGTTACTGCAGTTATTCAGCTAGATGTTGACTTTGATATGTCAACTCTCTGATCTTTAATAGAAAATTGATGGTCTTGCCCTGAGGGTCAGTCATATGCATGACCAGGATAGGCCAAGGTTTGCATTAAATTACACCAAGCCTTGCATGCTCGTTCTCTGGCAGGCAAAGTCAAACAAAGCCAAATGGATCCCTTGTTAGTTATGTTTTCTTCATTGTGTGTTGGCATATGGATTTAATTCTGTAATGGGTGACTGCTGGGCACAATCTGGTTTATTGATTTTTCTGGGGAGAGTTTTTGTTAGAGCACCCCAAAGTATAATAAAATAAAGGCAACTGGTGCAATTTTTCTTTTTGATCCAGTCTGCTTTTATTATTGCTGTAGCAGCTGATTTGATTCTGTCAGTTAAACCAAAGGACAATATCAAGTTTGTATTGTTTCTAAGAACTTGCATTGTTTATTACTGGACAGCAGCAGCCAACCCAACTTCTTTGTTCTTGGTGGTAGTTTTGCAACTGCAATGACTGAAATAAATGTGAGCACACTCTTTTTAGCATGACTGGTTGGCACTTCAAACAAAAGTCATATTTTTAACGTATCTGAGATAGGAATGTTGTGTGGCAAACGAGGACATCCACACATTGGGACTGCGGTTAAGGTCTCATCTTCCCTAAATTGTTGGTAGAAACCACAGGCGGTTGGGTGAAGGGTACTTTTTCATGCATAATTCCTTTGATGGCTACAGATGAATATGTTGTGTGGCAGCAGGTAAAGGAAATAGTAGGGAAGCAATCTGCTTCCAATAAAAGAAAAACTATTCTTAAGCTTCTGTTTCCTACCACAGCTATTACATAAACACCATATCAAACATGCCTGTGGAGACTTGGTTGGCATAGTGACTTCTTTTGCTCTTATCTGCATCTTCCCACCAGGTACTCTGGTTTGCTGTTTAATTCACACAATTCAAAATATAGACACAAGAAGAAAATATTGTTTTTAGGGTTTTTTTAAATACTGTCTTGCTTTTGCATTCCAAAGCATCACATTTGCAATGAAATCAAATTTGGACGCATCTTTGTTGAATGTCACAATAAAGTGATCGCTGTTTTGCTCTTATCAAAGTCATTTATTTCAGTGGGAATGGGATTTGGCCCTATCTGTGCTAATGTGGGAAATGAATAATATGTACTCATTAGAATATGCTTTTGTGCATATTAACGTTAATATACAAGAAGTGTACACTGCACATTACTCTTTTGGATAGCTCACTTTTTTCTGTGTGACCTGTATACAATATCACTTGATTCATAGAAGTTGCTTCTATTACTTTTGTTAATTTGATGGCCAGTGTTATTTTTGGGGGTAGATTTCCCAAGGTAGAAAGGCTAGGCAGGCAGGTAACTCCCACTTAAAGTCAGTGGGTGCTAAGGATGGAACTTTCATAAATACCTAAGAGACTTAGGAGCACAAATCCCATTGACTCTCCGCAGGGTTTGTGCTTTTCAGTTATTTGTTTGTCTATATGTTGCAAACCAATGCCATACCAATATGAACCAGAAGTAGGGAATCTGGGTTTGTGTAGAGGTTATTGGCACATGCACAATGCCACACTGATATGCCTATTTTACTCTCAGCTGAGGGGCCACTGATATGGCTATATGACTCTCAGCTGCCTTGCACTGTAGAGAGATACTTACATTCTTTTCTAAAAATCCTACCCTGGGTTCCTAGTTCCTTTGAAAATCCCAGCCTTGGATGCTAATTTTGCTTTCCATATATGTTAAACATTTTCACATCAACAAAGATTAGTACTTTTGTGTTACTTGTACATGAATAATCTAGTACCCAGATAGCTCAGTGACAAATTCATGTACAGTACATAGCCATTGGGAAGCTGACAGCTAGCTTTAAAAGTGATGGACTGACTACACGTACACCTTTAAATTAATTTATTTAACTATATTTCAAGAACTTAAATGAACATATAGGAAGGATTCTTAGCAAAAGCTTTTATTCTCAGTTTGATTCAGATCTCATCCACCAAAATCAGAAGGAAACTCCAGTGAAGTCAATAGAATTACACGCTTTTAAGTGACTAGAGAATCAGGCAACACTCTGTATCTATAAACACTATTACAAAGCAAGACATACAGATTACCAATAACATCACAGAAACACTGGGGCTAATTCACCTTGCTGTAGCTCTGTTGATGTCAATGGAGTTACACAAGGGATGAATTTGGACCACTGAGATAAAGGTAAAAAAAAAAGCAGACCATGTATCTTAGTTGGAAAGGTGCCTATAAATCCATGTAACTCCAACTTTGATCAGCTTAACACTCAGCTTTCTTTGTGAATCCTTTACTTTCTTTCTCATTTCAGAGCAGCTAATGCCAGCAAATGCCTATTGGACCTAAAAAGTTACAGTACTGTACAGTGTAATGCTATGAAACTCTCAGAGCATGAAAGTGATGCACAGATCAAACTATTTTTCCCCTCCTTCATATATATGTATATACATAAAAGAAATGGTGCAGAGCAATCTCTTAAATATACAGAATCATTCTCTTTCAGAGCCTGATCATCTGAGTTGCTGGTTACTCATTTCACTGTAAGGCTAATCAGAGCTGAAGGTAATCATCACCTTTTACGATGCAGGATTAAGCCCTTAATCATACATTGGAAATGGAAATTTTATCATGGAGCATTTTGTCATGGGAGATATCAGTGGGTTTCAATATGTCTTAATGATAACAACAGTTAGGAGCTTAGGAGTGGTCCTAAACTCACAAGGGGCTTTTCACCTCAAAGCACTTTGCAAATGGATGAGGAGTCTTTCCTTCCCCATTCCCACATAGATCCTAAATATGTTATACAGCAACATATATAACTAGCATGTGTTTACAGTTTGCCCCTAGGGAAATAAAATACTGTATCCACTCTCTAAAATATGTCATCCTTGAATACTTTCCTGTATAATTAGGAAATGACATTCATCTGACAAAATATGTTCATTAAATAACTTCAAAATAAGCCACAAGCATTGTTTAAATCTAGTGTTAACATAAACTGCAAAAAAGTGTAGATTTGCTCAATTTTAGCCAATAAGTGTGTGTTAATGGAACAAGAACACTAAATGTTTTTTCTGCATTTTAAGGCATCGAACTCTCTTTTAGTGCAAGTTCTGCCTCACAGCCAGATCTGGCCCCTTCTTCACCCTAGCCCTTTCATCTCCCTTTGTTCCGTGTCTATGCTGAGACTGAGATTTTCCCACCTCTCTCAGTCTGACTGTGGCTCTGAAAGATGATTGCCTTCTGGTGAAGCCCTTTCCCCTTCTTCTGTACCCAAGCTCCATGTTCAATGAACATCAAAAAGCCTTATCATACCCTGATGGTTTAAATCTTTAAACAGAGAGTAACAGCCTGAGTACATCCAGACCCCTCACATCCTATAGTCTTGTCACTATGTGTTCCTGCAACAATTACCAGGAGAGGGAGGCTGTAGAGTGAATCAAGTAGCGTGTGTTGTCTCCCCGGACTCCATGCTGATGCTCTGATCAGGACTTCAGCAAAATTCTGTTTGAAATGAGAATAGACTAATTTTCATCAGACTCTTCTTAGAGGAGTCCCATGTGGGCCAGCATGCCAAGGGTCATCATTAGAAAACTGCCTTCAAAAGAGCTGAGGTTTCTTGTGGCAAAGCTCTCTCCCTTTACTAAATTTATAAGCATTTATGTAAAAATGTATACATTAATTGTTCAGGTTCTTGTATGCCTGCAAAGTTAATGCCCAGAAACAGACTTGGGGAAATATGCTCATAAAAATAGCCCAAGTAAGGACAAAAATGTCCTCATTTTGACTGAAAATTCAGAAGAATATTGTGATCAAAGGATGCTCTAACTCCCAGCTGTTCAAAGGGACTTATATTAAAAAAAAATCAGATGTGACCAAGAATAGAAAAGAACTCATTAAGAGCTTACCTAGATGATGACAGGTGAAGCCATCAGTTGCTTAAACACTGTAATGTTTTTCTAAGCAGCTACTATTTTTTTCCTCTGCAATCAATTTATACTTTCTAGAAATCATTATGGGATCAAGAGAAGTTTGTCAGCAACAGAAAATAAACACACATGTGAGCCACTGGGCTACAGAGTAATTAAGACATCACTTTCCCTCCAGTTGCATATTGGGAGAAATTATTGAATTTGTTTTACATTTCCCAGTTATCAATTTCCTTCTGAAGCAGTTTCAGTTCCTAAAAGGCAAAAGAAGGGTATTGGAAACGCTATGAGAAAAAGAATGATTGCAGGAAGTTTAACTATAACCCTTCAGACATAAGGAAAAAGTTAGTTTTCTCTGCCTTTTGAGACTTACTAACAATGAGCACTAGCTGGATATGACTCTCTCCTCATTTTTATAGCTATTGTTTAGCTCCTATAGTGTTTGTAAAGTATATTTAAAAAATCTTTATAATTCTCTTAAGCAGCTGAAATCCCTTTTCACTTTCCCCAGGCAAAACCTTATTCTCTTGCATGTTTTTGGGCTCTGACCTTCACAATGCTTATCTCCCAACAGTAGTAGCCAGTTTCTTATTCTTTAAGTGCTAGAGGAGTCATGAAAAATTCAGACACTGGGTTTCCCTGAGACCAATCTGGTGGCTTTGTCTTTGTGCTAACTGCTGCTTTCTATGCATCATTCAAAAGGTACATAGTGTTGTCAGCCCCTGAACTGCTACTTGGTGTTAAACATGAATATTTGTAGCTTAGCAAGGGACTAAATTTAAAAAAATTAATATTTGACAACCTTTGAGAAGATGTTACTGGCATGAAACTGTACATATGAAAGATTTTATTTGGGAGAAATGAAAACTTTACTGCACAGGGGCAATTCTAAACATCACCAGGTTTGCTTTGAAATAGCTCTGATTGCTGGACTTTTTTTTTTTTTTTTTACAGATTATGACTACCATAGAAAATACCACAGTGGAGTTGCTTTGCCTGTGTACTGCAAGGAAAATTCATTCTGTGCATGTGCCATTAATCCTATCTGACCAGAAAGCAGAGAAAGATGATACGTGGCTTATTCCAGTTACACATTACAGATGCATCCAATGGCAAAATTACCTTCTTCCACATTTCTTAATTAGGAATGGAATCGGCTTCAACTAATAAAATCTCTTATTAGTAACAAAAAGAATTGTTAGCTCTCTAGTTCAAGTGGCATATCTGCATAACTTATAGCCTTAAGAGCTTACAGAGTCACTCACACTCCTGGCAGAATGCCTTTTACTCTCCCATATTAATGAGTTGTTCTAAATTTAGTCTACTGTGACAAACTAATATTAATACAGTATTTTATGGCCCGGAGCATTGTTAATGCATAAGAATGAAACACTGAATCAAAGGGAGGGGGAGAGGAGGCAAGATTACTTTGTATGATTGTCAAGATATAAGATAATCCAAATATGTAGATATTAAGACTTAAATATAATGCACTGCTTATGGATTTATATTATGTGAAACATTTTCTATTATTTTAAATCCTTGCAGTATTAGTTTTCTATTTTCAGGGGTTTATAACTTGGCCATAAAAATTCACTCTAGGCTGAAACTTGGCATGGTGGGTCTTAACCTGGGAGCATTTTTTTTAAAGACAAATGTCAAGCGAATCTGTGTAGTCTTGTTTAAACACTGTACAAGAATCAATAAATGGCTCGTAGTTGTGAGAATTTTTGTTTTCAAAGAGATAGACCAGGAAACAGATTTGAGCAATAAACAAAATAATTAGTCTTTAGCAAGATCTAAATGTTGGGCAGTTTTCTGCAAAATACCATCAAGATAGCACACTTCGAAAAATAGTTCCTATTATGAGCCAGCTCCTTTTCCCAAAGAAATCAGTGAGTCCTCATTCAGTGTTTTCATAGGGCTTCATTCTTGGTAACTATTTTGCAAAGAGCTTGCCAGTTGTCTGAGGTATGAGATGAATTTTCATTGTATTCAGCAGTGAAGAGAAAGTAGCAGCACAAATACTGAATATATGCTTTAAAAAGTTCTGTGTACTAAAATGTAAAGAAACAGTTAAACATTTGGATACACACATACTTAACCTGTCAACCCCAAAGCCAAATTGATGTAGGAAATGCAATATGCATGTAAATGAAATGTAGAAAGGCATATGTCTCTAATGGATGAGAGCAACTCTACTATAGCATTTGCCAAGTATATCCATTGCCTGCCAGAATGCCCTTTGGTGCTGCCAGTTGCCTGAGGTATGTGCTGATTTTTCCATTGTACACAACAGTGAACAGAGAGTAGCAGCACAGACACTGAAGTTCAGGACTAGCAGACAAGTATTCAGAGTATCAGGATATCTCCCTATATGTGCATCTGAAAGCAGAGGTTTGCCTTTGAAGGATTAATCTGGTTGCATGAATGCATGAAAGTGTTTTATTTTTTTTCCTCCTTAATAATCAAAACAAAATCTGCCCTAAGGAAGGCATAGAAACAATATTTTAAAATCATGTTATGTGCATAACACAAGTTTTCAGAGGTTTAATTTCGGCTTTTTTGCCTCTTTTTTTTTAAATGTAGATCATGAGATAGGTAGATGTGTGTCTTAACATTGAGCCAGTCTTTTTCATCTTTTAGCCTAACATTTTTAGTAACACGTTTTCAGTGACGAAGTTTCTGCAGATGCCCACATTCGCTATGTAGGTATGGGCTGATGGATGTCTCCTCCAGTTCATCAGAATCTTCTGACGTATTCTCTGGATGCTAAAGCAACCCAGAGGCCACTGCTCAGCTCTAAATTAGAGGCAATTTCTGCATCTTCTCTGCCCTGCTGAGCATGGTGTAGCTTAGCTTCACGAGTGTTCTAGTGTGTATGGGAAGCTCAGAAACAAGGTACAGGGTGAGCCAAGGAATGGAGTGAGATAGGGGCAGTAGGTCAACCAGAAGGGTCAAAACTGGAAGTTACTGCAGTATCAGGATGGTACTAATAGATGCAGGGCAGTTCTACTGTTGCATTGAGGTCTTAGCTGATGGGTCCTTTCCCTGAGAGCTCCAGGAGACAGGCTGGCTTTTTGGGATGCAAGCATGGGTAGAGGTTTGCCTCCTGGTTTTGAGGCACGTGTTATTCCACTCTGGACTTTCTTCAGCTGTACATTTACAAGACAGCTACTCCATTCCAGCAACTGCACAAGGAACTTCTGGAAAGTTAAGCTGCATTTTACTAGAGCTGTAGATTTAAACTTCATTAAATCTCTGTGTAGGTGCTCTCATAGAGAATTAAGGTAGCCATAATTCAGTTTACTTTAATTCCCTTTAGAATTAAGAACAAATTCCAGCCAATTTAATTCTCAATGAGAGTGCCCAGGCAAAGACTTAATGTAGTTAAACCAATCTACCTTAAAACAAATTCAGATTGACTTTCCTGAATGTCTCCATGTAGACAAGCTCTCATTGGTAAGCACTGACTGAACAAACCAAATGTGGTGCTCCACTGGAAAAGAGGGTCTTGAACCACTGGGTTCTGTTAACTGGGTTCTTCAGCTTTAATGTAAGGAGCCAAAGGTTGGCTTTAATCAGATTCTACCCTTGAAGTAAGCAAGGGCTGAATTTGGCCTACAGTTTTGAAGATCAACCATGGAATAACATGAAAAAATAAAAAAGTTCTGAAGAAATGGGAAGTAATATTGAAGATGAGAAAAGTGTGTGCTCTTAGGAGAATCAAGGTCTTCTGTTTGCTTATTCATTAATCTTAGCCAAAAGCCTGAACACAGACAAAGATACCTTGGTGCTGGGATTTGAGAAGAGCAGGTGATAGCAACTTTCTCCATGAAATGCATTAAGCCTTACTTTGAGCAGTGGCATAGACCATAATGTAGGGCCAAGTGTTGCAAGTCTATTGCTTGTACATTTCCCATTGTTTTCGGTGCAGAGTCCTTAGCCAGAGAGAACATAAGAGCAGGTTCCTAGGTTTTGGGTTTAAATCTTGATGGGTCAAAAATTTATTAGCAAGCTGTGATAAATGCAGCACAAAAGTCCCAACATTAAGGAAGCACTTTATTGTTGCTGTGTTAGAGAGACAGGAAGGTGAAAATTACTTGTCCAATGCAGTGGAGCCTGCTCCTATATTGAGGAAGATCCTCAACTGCAGCTGTCCATCTAGCACCAAGGACAGAGGGTCTGAAGTTTGGGAATGGATGTGGCACAATCTAAGTCCTAAAGGACCATGAATTATGCTGGAAGGAAATAGTGGGCTGCAATTGTGTTTATTGTTTCTAGTCCCAAAGGTACAAAATTACATTAGGCTCATAAATTCATCATATCAACTTAAAAATCATGACATTTATTCTTTCTTTTAACACATTTTGGTTTCTTTTTATTTGCCTTCTGGATTTTGAACACTTAATGTCACCTATTCATGCTTTTCTTCAGAATCAGGATTGCTAAACACTCATGTTACACTCTTTCTTAAATGTAAGTGGAGGGAAGTAAGTGCAACGTGTCACTTACCACAGGGCAAAAGGGGCAGGAACTTAAGTATACATTGGCTGCTCTGTGGTAACTACTTTTGCACATTTTTACCTTGTGATAAGTGGAAGTTAAACCATAGTAGCTTAGCTCCCCATGAAGGGGGGGGGGGAGAAGTTACCATGGTTACCTTTCATTATCACAAGGTGAATGTGTACCCACAGGCAGTTACTGTGAAGTAGCTGACATGATAAATCCCCATCCCATTTTATCCCAGGATAAATTGTTCCTATAACCACACCCTAAGATTTGCTTATACTCACTTGTTTCAAGGAATGGAGCATTAGGTAAAACACCAATGATAAGTAGGCAGGTGATAAAATCATAAGAGTGGACAATAATTGAAATGTCCGGATGTGATATAGTGTTCTTGTGTTAATTTCTTCAACGTGACAGCTCTGATATAAATGTCAGTCATCTGATATAATCATTGATTTCAACATACCTGCAAGAGACTTTTAAGATAAGTCTTTAAACTTGGCAGTAAATAGTCATTTTAGGCTGAAACTTGCATTCTATATTTTCCTTGATGTTTTGGGCTCTCTGGTATTCTGATAAAATCAATCCAAAAGAATACTCAACCAAAGTGTTAAAAAAATGGCTCATGAGTTTAGGTGTCTGTGAATGCACCTATACTGCAGGCTGCAGCATTTCGTACACACATATGAGCAAGCTTAGTTTGGATACCGGAGCAGTCTGTCCATGGCAGCATGGAGCTCTGCATAGGTTAATTTATCCAGCTTCTAACAGCTACCCTGTTATGCAAACCCAAACTTCTGCTACCAAGCTAACTGCAGTGTTGACTTTGCAGGGCCTAATTTAAGACAGGTGAAAAGAGCCTGGTATTTTAGTGGAAGTGTTAAGCATTTTTTGAAAGCCCAGCCTCTAAAGTGTGACACATTGGGCAGCCAAAAATGGAGTCATTCAGCATTGCTATTTGAAAAATCTTGGTTAGCTGTGTTTACAAAAGGAAAATTCAGGCCTTGGTACATGATGATATAAAACAAAGCAGATTTACTAATGGCATTATAATCCTAGTTACCTTACATGCAAAGAAACAACAGTGAGACCACCCATGTTATGGATCAATATGTTACTAAATATGGATTTACATACTAGCCTGCAAGACTCCAAATTAGTTCATGTGAATGACCACCTTCTGCTATGGGCAAAAGCACATATGGCACCATCAGTTTGGATAAGGTATATTTTAACTACAGTGTGTTGTTTTCATTCATACACCTTCGATCAGTGACAGCAACATTTTGTTTTTCATGAAAATCATGCTAGACCAGATCTTTCTGGGAACATTTTTTTTATTTTCTCTCTATTGCACAAGTGCTTTTGGATTAAGGTGAGAAGAGATGGATTATTCTTTGAAGGCTAAAAGCACTTACAAAACATCTGCATTTATTTAGAATAACAAAAGCGGTCAGACTGTCCTTTAGGATTGTTCAAAAGTCCTCTTAAAGGAAAATTATCTACTTATAATTAAATGTTACTCAAACTATTTAGCAATTAATACCATTTTAATGGGACTTGAGTTATGACTTGTTGGAGAAATAAAACCAATGTTATTAAAATATCAATCATGTCTAATTGTTAAATTGTTTGAAAGTATTATAAATATATTGGTGTGGCAATTGGAGATGTTTAGTTTGCATTGGCTTTTTCATCTAGCATCAGAAGGTAGTCTATGAAAATTTGCATGTTTTGTCTGTGATGTACTTGTCAGAATAGTTCTCCTATTTCCACTGTCAGCTGCAATATCTGAAATATTGCATAAGTAAGACAGATCGTGCCATCTTCATTTCATAAGGAAATATGAAAAAGTAAAAATATTTCTCCTAATACAAATGAGCTTTGCCAGGTAATATTTTGGATGTATTTTTGACTTCTAAAAAAGCCCAGGCACTTATGGAATGCTGTATTATCTTTTGGGGTGATGTAGTGTTTGATTAGTATTGAGTGAAGCCCAATCTACATTTCCTAAGAAAGGATAAAACTCCTCAGTACAGTTTTAGCTGACAAAATGTAGCAGCTTCTTGGAGATGCACAGTAGTGGTGAGATGCTAACGATGTATGGGATTCAAAACATATTGCAGTTAGTCACATGGGTTTAAATCAACCTGGTAGAAAGTTATTTGGAGAAAAATGTTGTCAGGAAGATTGAAGTAATACAACAAATACAGAAGTTATCAGAACCGATGTAATTTTATGATTCAGATTTCTAATTTAACTCTGTATTCCCCAGCTATTATTTTGGTTGAGTCATTCATTTGTACTATACAGTTACTCTATTCAGTCTAATGTTCATTTGAAAGTTCTTTTCTCACTAGAGGGCAGCATTTGATAAAATGTATCAAAGGAAAATTTTCCATAGAAATGAAGAAAATAAATGCAAATCACTTTGGTAACACTTTTAGCAGCCTTCTCTGACACAGGTTTCTGATTCTCTTTGTTGGACTAGGACACAATTTGGTTTGATAAGCCTTTTTTGAAAGAACTTTAAGGATTTACTCTACTAATAAATATAAATTGTTTTTTAGATGGATATTATTTCAGGTTGGTGGAAATTACGTTTACCCTACAGCCTCCATCTTCCAGCCTTAGCCTTTTAAATGCACACAAATTAATATTTTAAATTCTTTTATTATTGTAACAGAATAAAACATGAATAGGTTTGCTGGTCTATTAGCCCTCTTTTTATTACATCTGCTTTTCAGATGGTCTTGTCAGTAATACCGTTTTATTCAGCCAAAGTCTCGATTGCTGCAGAGCCTCTATAGGCTTGTACAGCTGGCTACCTGTGGATTCCTATCCTGACTCTGGGAACAAAGCCCTCTCCCTTGCTGGCTTGTGTTGTATGGGGTGACTGATTTGGAACCCACAGACTCACTTTTCCCATGGGTGTAAGCAAAGGGGCCTCATATGGACTGTTAAGAGTTCAGTCACCTGTTCTGACAGAACGACGCAGACACATAGGGGAGATCTCACTAAGACTAATTGATAGAAGGGACTCTGACTAGGGACAAGGAACCCTTAAAATTGAGGGTGATTTGGCTCCCTGAATCAGGTAGGGAGGGGTTTTCTGTTTTAGCACTAGCTGAGAAGAGCCATTTTTTGTCTATCCCAAGCCTAGATCTAGGCACAGAGGAAAGATGTACTGTACTTGGGAGCCATGTTATTTTCAGATTACTGTGAAGACACCTGTCACACCCTTGTTACATTTTTAATGAGCTTATTGTATGTCCTAAGCCAATAGGTTGGGTCAATATATGGATTAGAATGCCTAAATGTAATTGGAAATGTGCTGGTGTTTTAATAGATTGCCTGGTGTTTTCCATGCAAGTTTATACCAACTTTTCTCACAATCAATGTTAGAGGCATGGGAACAAGTATGGACTTTACAAATCCACCAGTGAATGCTGGGCCTTTTGTCGTGTGACAAGCCCACACTGAAGTCCGTTTTCCTGTGTCCTCACTGTAGTTCTTGCTTATTTAAAGTTAACTCAAGTATGTCTACCTGTGCTGCCATCATAGACAAATGTCAAGTCCCAGATTGGTCAATGACATTCTTTCTTCTTGGGTTCTTCCTGTTTTCAATGGGGATAAGATATTTTTCACTTCATGTTGTGCACTTTTGCCTTGTTACCCCTGAGAAATGCTTACAATTTTAGTGATGACTGAGTATATTCTTGTGTAATTTGTAAAACAGTAGGATCGATTTGGCTGAAAGGAATCATATAAATAAAGATCATTATCATTATCTTAAAATGAGATCTCTTTCATTCACAGGTAAATCTAAGGGAGATTTAAATGTTTCTCCCCTGTTGACGTTATCACAAATGTCATTTTGTGTTTAGAGATGTTTAGTCAAAATAAACTCAGCTATCAGGCTGGAGAATGAAATTAGTATTCTTCTGGATTTTATTATTTGCTGTAATATACTCTTACAGGCTAGAATTTACTCAGCCACAGTAGAACAATAAATGCACTTTTCTTTTGTTATACTTTTATCTTAATGTAAGTCCATCTGCTTTAAATCTTTTGCATGTACACAGGCTGACACTGACTGATAGCTGCTTGGGAAACATCCTTGTTTACTCACAATACTAGACTCTTGTTTCTTCTGCTCTACTTGCATCTGTTTCCATCTTGTAGAAGCATGTGCTGATATAAAGGAGGTGACGGCAGGCATCGGTGACACCCTTGGTAAGTATTGCTTCCTGGGATTGTGCTTGGCATTTATGAAGTCTTCAGTCTCTCTCCCCAGACTGCTGACTGGATTAAATACTGCTTCTATGTGGTATTATTTTGCTTAAATCAGTTATTCAGAGACGGGGGCAAATCCAGAGGGGATACAATGGTGCAATCACACTCTGCTCCTGGACCATGCTGCAGAAGCCAGGGACCTGAAGCAGGAAACAATGTCTCTTCCCCCCCACCCTTTTCCTCCATGGGTCCTCTTCCTGTGTCCCACTCCCCTCCTCCCCCCCTTCCACTGCCACTATTCCTGGGGGAGGGGGTGTGGGGGGGAAGGGGCTCCAGAGAGCTGGGCTGTGCCAGAAGCAAAGCTCAGCTGGGAACAGCAGCAGTGGTCTAAGTGGGTCGGTTCCTCCTCTCTACTTGATCCCCTTAGGTGTTCCTCACCAGTCCAGGAGAAGATATGGGGAGGGGAGAATCTGACTGGGCTCAGCTTCCCAGCTGAGCCCAGTCCCTGTCCATCTGGAGTGAGGCAGGAGCAGCTCTGGAACTTCCCTGCACCTGGGGAACTAGGGACAGTGGCCGTGGTAAGTGTGAGAGGGGATCTGCTACTGAGCATGGAGGGAAAGGAAAGGGGGGAGGATTCTTACTTGATCTGGGGATTTAAAAAGTCCCTAACTGCTGCTCCTGCAGCATGGTCTGCCCATTCTGGCGGAAGGGGGAGGGCAGGAGTGGGAGTGAAGCCACCCTTCCAGTGCCAGTCAGTGTTCCCATACCCCTCCCCCCAACTCTTTACAAAATTCGGGATCTGCCCATGTTTAGAGACAGACTTGATAACTATCAATACAGAATTTTGAACAGTGGGATAACTCTACTCCCTTTAAAGTTTTCTCTTCCTGGGATTGTTTTGGATTTTTACTGAAGAAATTATCAAACTAATTGATACTTTCAGCAAACAGTGGGAAGGAAAGCATAAACGATATTCACATTTGCATTTTCATCTCTGTAATAGCTCTAACAACAACATCTGTTGCACATTGCTAGAAACAACCAGCTCCTACTCAGACGAGCAAGGCACCAACAGGCAAGCCTGTCTCTTTATTTTGCTTTCAATGGTTCATCTAGTTCAGTTTGAAGTCTACAGCTGAAGCCCCACAAAGACCAATGTTTACTGAAAAGGTGAGGGGCAGATCTGTTTTTAGAGGTGTAACATTGGAAGATTTACGTTATGCTTGTGCCACCTTTGTCTTCCTTTTTTCCTGAAGAGACATCATGCCACATGTGCAGTTGCTGCCAGAATGAATTGTGCTGAAAGACAACCCAACCACAATACAACTTTTTGCACAGTAGACAGGGGAAGGAGAGAAGACTAGGAATGGTAATATCTCTCTGATAGAGATGATGCTCAGATCCCTCAGAGCCAAGGGTAAATGGAGAAAACTGCAATCCCTACTCCCTAACATAATTTTGATTTGCTGTGTTCGATAAATTCACAGTATGCCTAATAACAACTTTTTTACCATTTCCCTAGGTATCTGAAGCTGAAAGGAAGCTGAAAACATATAGGCCTTCTTACTTAAGTACATCACAAAAGAAATTCTAACAGCCTGATTAGAGTTGTGGGTTTTTTGGTGCACCATCAGCAGTTCAAGAGGCCTTAACCAGCCCTATGTCCCTCTGAAATGAAAACTAACTTTGAAGTAATGAGGTCTGATCACTGTCACCCCATCTGAGATTGCCAGTGGACATCGGTTAACCTATACTGGTACAGCATTGGAGCTGGTCATGGCACTACATGTCACCACCATACTAAACACCACACAGCCCCCTCATCAGAAAATGAGGAAGATAGAAAAGGGAGTAGAGAAAATGCCTGCTTCCAGAAGACTCATATATATGTTAAAGGCCCAGGAAGCACATGAAGATTACTCCATCACCATGCACATAGAGGAAAATCTCCCAGCCTGATGACGTATGTACCAGAATCCAATTATGATGCTGCCCTCATCTGGGGGAGGATTTTAAATAATAAACCATTGTGAGATGTGGTGCTCAGCAACTGACTTTGCTTATAATTAAGGGTCTGTCTAAAACACGGGGATTTTTTTGTGGGTTGATTGCAGCATAAAGTTTTAATTCTGTGGTCATTTCACAGCAGCCCTGCCCCACAGTGTTGATGGGCAGAGAGGTCCCCACCCAGGTGCTGACTAGTGGAGAGGTCCCGGGGGGAGGAGTGATGAAGGGGCAGCCACAATCTTGACTGCTGGTTGCCCTTTGTGCAGCCCTGTCCCCCAGCATTATTTGGCAGAGAGGCCCCAGTGGGGGGACAAGGGTCATCCGTCATCTTGTCTGCTGCCCTTTGTGCTGATCTGCTAGCTGGTGCCTTTCCTTCCCAGCAGTAAGGACCACTGACTGGCTCCCACCAGGGAGCTAGCATTTAATTTTTAAGACTTTTTTTTTGGTGATTTTTGCAGATTCTATGGATAATCCCAGATTTTGCAGTTTCTGTGAAATCTGTGAAACTGCAAATTAAGCGGGCCTCTACTTACAACACTTTGCTTATGCTGCAGTACTTCCCATGACACTTTGAGCAGGACTGGATTTAGGTGATATGGGGCTCTGTACATATTTAAAACACAGGGCCCCAGGCTGTTACCTTGACTCATGGGTTAGAAATCCTCTATCAGCTGGCTCTATCCATGCATTTCCCCCACTTACAAAAAGCCTAGAGGAGAACCTCTCACCCAGGAGTCAGGGCAGCAGCCAGGTTTCCTTTACATAGACAGTACCCAAAGAGATGCAGAAATGGTCAGGGAGTCCACTTAATATTCATCCAAGTAGGGGTGTATCTGCCTGGATCAGAATCTAGGCTGGCTGCACATTTTGCCTACTCCATAAAGTTCTCTGCTGGGGTTATGTTTTCAGCGGCTGCCCAGAAGAATGGGTCTTGGAGTTAATACCCCACTGTGATATGCAATACAGTTCCCACCATTTGGCATTGTGGTTTCACATACTGCAGACTCAGCAGGTATTGTTGTAAAATTGGGTCACCCCTTTATGCTTTTCTTCATTAATGGGATGGTTTTTTCTTTTTAAATTAAAACTTGAGTAATCACCTTACCGGAGGAGCTGGCACCCTAGGTACAGGCTTACTTTGTCCAGGTTTTAATCAAGCCCTGCCCTTCACCAATGATAATAACAAATCTGAGGACCAAGGGAATCCTGAAAAGCAACAGTACATAGCTTGCTTTTCTTGTCTTTCGGCTAGCTAAGATATCTAAAAGGTTAAGTTCTTAATTCAGTCTTATACTTAAGTTACTCCTTTAGTTCATCTATAGCAGTATCTCCTGGGAGTAATTCTCATCCATCTTTACTAGTCTCTTTGCCTCTTTGCCACTTGTTTTAAACAAACATATACTTGTTCTAGCTGACAGGACCACAGTGGTCAGGAGAAACCTCCCAGTGAATAAAAGAGCTCAGTGGACTATTTAATCAATGCAATTCTGTGTAATAGTATTCTTACTTCAAATAACGAAAGCATTTACTACATTCTCAGGGCATCAGAGGCTCATTAGGCAGAGGGGGGATGCACACAGATGAAAACGTTAACAGTTTTTGGCCTATCACTGAAAAATCCTCATGAAAAGAATAAATACATCTGTGATTGTGCCTATAAAAAGAAGTATATGCGTCTCTTCCTCTTAGGCAGGCTTTGCAGGACTGAGGCAGATTAAGAAAGGATCCAAGAGTGAAGCAGATACTGATGATAAAGTGCCAGTATTTGTCAACAGATGTGATCTGTTGTAATGCAGCATGTGTTCTTAATTTGGCACCGCTTGACACCAACAGGATCTTCTTGCAAATAAGGTGTTATTTGCTGCATTCGCTAGACTTTCCTCCTAAGCCTATCTTTGGTTGGTATCCACATACTGGTTAAAACTGGCATTCCACCTTGTGAGTGGGCAGTCTGCCACTTGAACAGATGGGCATGAGAATAGACCTGCCAGGGAAACATTAGTCTTATCCAATTTGAGTATTAAGGGCCAACACCCTCTCCACAAATGTGACAAGGACAGATTTGTTTCATCGTAACTAGTAAAGTGGATATGCTGTCACTACCTGAGCTGCTAGGTGATTGAACTTTGCTTTCTAAAAGTAGCTTTGGCAGCTTCAGTTTTGGCTCTAGAAAAATAAGGCTGGCATTCTTGAACGAATTAAAAGAGGCCTCATGGAGAGAAGATGGCATGTAAGGCACCCGTGCCTCTCAGGGAGGTTGATATGGGAATCTGCTAGAAGCATGGAAATATCTATTGACTGCAGAGAAAATAGAATTAAGATCTAGGTAAAAGTACCAGATTTTCTCACATAAAATACAACCTCCCAAAAGTGCATGCCTTGTTTTTGAAAGGCAGAATGAAAGAACGAAATAAAAAAGATCTTTCTATGAGAGCCTCTGCTGGGGGGACAGGGAAAGTGTCCACAGGCAGCAGCCTGGAAGCCCTGTATGTAGCACATGTATGTTTACTGTTTAGTCTTGCTTTCCACCGGTAGAAGGGTAAGCAGCAGAAACTGCTGCTACTGTATTTCCTCAAATTTGTTGCACACCCCAATTACCAGCAGCTGATTTTTTTGGGAAAAGGTATATGCTACATGTAAGAAAATAGAGGGTTTCTCAAATACCTGTTCTGGTTTTTTTTTTGTAATCAATATTTATTTATTTTTTCTCTCTGAAGCAGTAGGCCAAATTCCCCCTTGATATAATGCCAGTCTGAAGTCAATGGAGTTACTTGAGGAATGAGCTTGGCCCAGTGGTTTTAAGGAGAAAAACAACTGCATTCATTTTATACTTATGAGAGTTAAAATCTTTGAAAAGTTGTCACCTAAGATTTTTTTCCCTTCTAAAGCATTCGAAAAAATAATTCCTCAAGTGACTCTATTTGACTGTAGCACTCTTATCTCAGGTGAATTTTGGTTCATTGTTTTGGGGAGAACAATGAGAAGAAATGCAGAACTTTGATTCTCTTAGGTCTTCAGTAGAATTGTATCAGTTATGATTCAGCTAAGTATGTCATCTGTCTATAGGAGTCACCATCTGTAGTAACATTTTACATAAAGAAACCTCACTACAATGAAAAATAACAGCCTATTGTGGAATGCAATGACCAAATTCCTAATATTTTTGTAATGATGTAATTTTTCTTTAGTGCCTTCTGTAGTAGCTAAGTGCTGATAAAAATAGATCAAACAGGCTGGCTGCCCATTTAACTAAAGGACTCAAAAGAAGAACTCCACCTTGTTGGAACACAGTTTTACAGCAGACGAGCTAAAGCCACAGCTTCTCACTGTGATCAGGGCCCTAGCTGTAGTAGTCAGTGAAATCCCTGAAGGCTAAGTAGCAGGGGTCATAGGGATAAAACACATGTGCAAAGAGCTTTTGTCACCCAAACTCTGAAGTCTGGGCACATTTCCTTACCACAAGAGAATAACTATGCTTCTGTAGCCATTGATATAGAGGAATACGGTAACTTGTTGCCAATTTTGTGCAATTAGGGTGTACAAAATGGTTTCTCTGTTAGGAATGTTGCATGTGTTACCACACTAATTAGGGGTTTCTCTCCTCTAGGTGCATTCCTAACTCCCATTAATATTAATGGCAGTTATGCCCAAGCATCAAGGGAAGACAAGACCCTTGTAACTGGGACTTACACATTTATATCAGAAATTCCCTGTATAGTAATTCTTGGAACATGCTGGTTTGCAATTTATAGAATCTGACACATATAAAATGTTACTTTTATACACTGTCTTGTTACAGTTTCAAAAGGGGATCTTTTATTGACCCTGGCTCTTTTTTTTTTTTTTTAAAGAAGGGCTTGTGGTTACAGTACACATTTTCCAGGCATGAAAAATAATATTTCAGTCATTTAGTCCTTACAGTGGAATGTGGTACCTTTTGGTATTTCTTAATAAATAACAAAACAAAGGAACCCATTAATATTTTACAATTAGATATTTCTTAGTGCTGCATTTTTCCTGAATATATTTAGACTCTGGACTCAGTTCAGATTAATCTCTGCTTCCTCTGGAAATGGGTATTCTGGTACAATACCCCAACAATAATGAGTAGTCACAATAAGTGTCCAGTTGAGTAGGAAGGCTTCTTAGAGAAATATTACCCCAGAGAAGCACAGAAAGGTGGTGAAAAGCCTAACTGTGCCTCCAGCTATGCACTGGTGATTCTGCTCAAGCGGACAGTGAAACATTTCTAAACTTAGAATACAAAGTCAAGAGACAAGAGGTGAATGCAAGACCATCAAATGGTCATGCATCACTATGGCGACCATTTCTGTTTAGAAAATTCACTTAATGGCTCCTCCTAAGATAAAGCAAGCTCTCAGGAAATTGAGATTTGGTATAGCAGTCCTTTGGGCAGTCGTTAGCATCTGTGTGACTATCCCTCAAAGGGCTACTTAGAAGCCTATTTAGAAGGCTAGCGATACACTCAAGGCAGACTAGCATTCTAAGTACTGAATATATGGTTGGACAGGAAGAGAGGGGGCTCCTGACAAACTGTACCTTGGGAAAGTGATCAATAAGACATTTAAACCTACAATAATGAGGTGGGATATTTTTCAATATACATTTTGAAAGTATGTTGGATGCTATGTGGCAGGTGCAGAACTAGTACTGTTTGGCCAGGTTCACTTTTTTGGGTGCAGATAGTCTGAATGGCTCCTTTGCTTGAACCTCACTAGAGAAAAACTAACTATATTTTGTCTGTAATTTATGTTTAAGACAGCTGAATGATGAGCAAGCTTCTTTAACTTTGCATTGATTTATGTTGTGTTTTTTCAAAGATTTATGTCATGCTTCATGATCTACATGAGTGAATATGGGGACTTGCCCATTTAAACTCCTTGTCCACGTGGGCACCACAGCGACATGGCAAAAAACAACCCTGGGAGAATCATGAGTGACAACAAGACCATGGAGATGAAGCTCAAGGAACTAGGATCACAAATGGTCTTCTCAATCCTCCCAGTTAGAAGATGTGGTTGTCAGAGGGAGAAGTGCATCGAGGAAGTCAACTGAATGCTTTGGAGATGGGGTCAGCATATTAGTTTTGGATTCCTCGACCTTGGCATGTAGTTCAATAGCACTGGTCTGCATGCAAGAGATGGTATTCACCTCATGGGCAGAGGGAAGAAACTCTTCTCTATGAGAATTGCTGACTTGCTGAGAAGGGCTTTAAACTAGGCATATCCAGGGGAGAGGAGGAAGATTCCACTAAGGGTAAATTCACGTCTCTTTAAGGGAATGCCAGAAGCATGGGCAATAAACAGGATGAACTGGCACTCCTTCTGATAGACAAAGAATTTGGCCTCATTGGTTGACGGAGATCTGGCGGGAGGGTACATATGATTGGGCAGTGGATATTGAGGGCTATAGGATCTATAGGAAGGATTTGGTTGGGAAGAAGGGAGGAGGTGTGGCCCTTTATGTGAAAGACTTGTACCCCTTCCTGTAGGTCATGTTTGATTGCAGGGAGAGATCCCTTGAGACCCTCTGGGTCAAGATACAAGGGGGCTCAGGAGAGGAAGACCTGATGGTGGGAGTCTACTATGGACTTCCTTACCAAGAAGAGGAAAGCAATCAGGCATTCTCCAGGGAACTGACTGAAGCAGCCAGCATTAAAGACCTGATTGTCATGGGTGACTTCAACTACACAGACATCTGTTGGGAGGACGATTTGGCCAGCTCCAGCAGGTCACCCAACTTTGTGGCAGTCATTGACATTCTGCTCTTATCACAGGTGAAAGGGTTGACTAGGGGTAAAGCCACTCTGGACTAGTCTTGACCAAAGGGGAAGACATGGTAGGTGACCTGAAGATTGGAGGTACTCTTGGCGAAAGTGATCACAATCTGATTAGGTTCACCATCCATTGAATGGCTGAGAATTCAGTGGGATCTGTGTTTGGTCCAGTGCTCTTCAACATCTTTTTATTGGTGATTTGGATTTGGGAGTGAAGAGCTTACTGGCCAAGTTCACAGATGACACCAAGTTATGGGGGAGCGTGGTCATGCTTGAAGATAGGCTGCAGATACAGGCAGACTTAGGCTAGCAAGTTGGGCAGATTGGATGCAGATGCAGTTCAACATTGAGAAGTGTAAAGTGCTCCATATGGGGACGAACAATCCCCAACATACTTACAGGTTCGGTGGTGCCAATTTGACTAGTAACACAACTGAAAGGGACCTAGGGGTAATGATAGATCATAGTATGAACATGAGCCATCAGTGTGATGCTGTAGCCAGCAGGGCAAACAATACTGTGGCATGTATCAACTGATGCATCTCAAGCAAAATCAAGGAATGATTCTTCCACTTTACTCAGCACTAGTGAGTACTGGGTCCAGGTCTGGGTGCCACACTTCAACAAGGATGTGGAAAAGCTTGAGAGAGTTCAGAGAAGAGCCACCCATATGATCAGAGACTTGCAAGGCAAGCCATACAGAGAAAGGCTGAGGGACTTGGGCCTCTTCAGCCTGAAAAAGAGAAGGCGGAGAGGGGACTTTACACCAGGGAAATTCATCAAGGGCTCAGCAAACAACTGTTCGCTGGGGCACCCTTGGGGAAAACCAGGAGTAAAGGCCACAAACTCCTGGAAGACCATTTCAGACTTAACACTAGGAAAAACTTCTTTACAGTTGTCTTTCCTGCCTAGTGCAGGGGGGCTGGACCTGATGATCTTGCAAGGTCCCTTCCAGCCCTTTACAATCTATGAATGTATGACTTGGATGAGGGAGTGGAAAGTGCAATGATTAAGTTTGTGGATGACACCAAGCTGTGGGGAAATATGGGCACATCAGAGGATAGGGTAAGGATCCAGGATGACCTCATCAAACTGGTCCTATGGGCTGAATGCAATCAGATGAAGTTCAATAGGGACAAGTGCCAGGTCCTTCATCTGGGTAGGGAGACCCTTCACCATAAATATCCAATGGGTGGTGGTCCACTGGTTGGCACTGCATCTGAAAGGAACCCTGGGGGTGACAATTGATCAGAAGATGAATATGAGCCAACAGTTGGATGAAGTTGCCAGCAGGGCAGGTAGGACTCTGGTGTGCATCAGATGATGTGTTGCAAATAGATCCAGAGAGGTGCTCCTTCCCTTCTATTTGGCATTGGCAAGGCCACAGCTGGAGTACTGTGTCCAGTTTTGGGTACCACATTTCAGGAGGGATGTAGATAAGCTCAAAAGGGTACAGAGAAAGACCACCCATATGATTAGGGGCCTGGAAGATAAGGTCTATTGAGGAAAGACTCCAGGAACTACAAGTATGTCAGGGGTGAACACCAAGATCTAGGGGAGCAACTTTTCAGAAAGGCACATCTTGGGAGGACAAGGACCAATGGGCACAAGCTAACTGAGGAAAAATTTAGGCTGGCCATAAGGAAAAACACACTCCCAGAAGAGGTGGTGTACTTGCCATCCTTGGAGGTGCTCAAGAGGAGGCTGAATAAGCACCTCATTGAGCTCATGTGAGCCCAATAACCTCCTGCCCATGGCAGGGGACTGGATTTGATGATTTTATAGGTCCCTTCTGGTCCTTTGATTCTGTGATTCTGTAAGTTCAAAAGCACAGCTGAAAATAAACTTCAGCTAAATGGAATTCAGATCCAGAGACTCTGTAAAGTACTTGCCTTGGACAGATACCTCTAGACATCTATATGTACATCTGTTTCAGATGCTGGTATAATTTTATTGTGGAATAAAATTCAAGATAAATTTTTCCCAAGACAGATATGCTGCATGTCTGCAACCTGCATGGTGAGTTGTGATCAGAGCAACATTACACCAGACATGTACATTAATTTAGTTCAAGACAAACATTAAACATTTGTAGCTGAGATCTGTGAATTCATCAGGGCAAGGATGTCCTTTGTTTCCGTATCAGGTGAAGCACTGAACACATCATCAATGTTTAACAAATAGTAAAAAATAATAGTTTTGTTGATGCCTGTTTTAACTTTTCAGAAAGGTTAAAAAGCTGATCCCAGAGGTGGTTTGGGATGAGAATAAGACCTTGAGTTAAACATGTTGACTATTTCAACAACAGTACCAGCAAAACCAAATGGGAGAACCATTTTCTAAATTGGTTAGACAAATGACTAAAAATAACAAAAAATACAACAGGTTAGAGCCTTGATCCAAAACATGCTGAGATCCAAGGAAATACTTTCCCTCTCTCTACTGAGGGGGGATTTCACCCCTCTGTTCAAACTTAGGTTGTTGAGTCAGACTCATTAGGCTTCCAAGTTTTATTTTGCCTTGAGGGTTCTCATATTCGTTAATTAAGTCGGAAGCAGTAATCTGAGCTTGTGGAAATCATTGGTTAAACTTTGTGAGCAAAGCCAAGGCAAAACTAAACATTTTGTGACAAATTTATGAATTCTGTAAATCTATTTCATCTGTCAAATTTCACAATGTCATTGGCACGAATCTTGCTTCAGTAACACAAATGTTGCTTGCTTGTAAGCATGAAACCTTATGGAAAAAATTAGACAAACTCTAAATACTAAATGAAGGAAATTGTCTGATGGTTGGTTTTCTTTGGGCTTTTTTCCCCTTTGGAAGCAAAAGGCTCACCAGACCTCTGGAGTTATTCCTGGGTGTTCTGTGATGAAGAAGAAAATGGTGGAAAGCAGAAGCATTGCCTAGAGCAAAACTCAGCATTGGTCCTCAAAAATGTAAGTGGACATGTTGTTTCCTGCCTTTACCATTTCCCCTTGTGACTCATGGTTTTCTAGAGAAATCTTTGCTTAGTTAAGCAGTGTAAGTTTCCCTTGGAAACGCTTCAAAAACATAGGTACCTAGAAAGAAAGGCGCCTCCTAGGCCATTGAGAGTCAACAATTAGGGAAAGGCAACTCCAATGGTACCCTCCTCCTGACCAAATGTGTGAAGCACACAGTCTTGTCATCACAAACAGCATTATCAGACAGAGAGACAAAAACCATCTGGAGATTCCCTTGCTTCTAAGCACTGGTGCCTCCTTGACTATGTTAGTGTTAGAGCCCATGATTGAATGGATGTGTCTGCATCATGTGAACCATTCGAGGAACCAAGGACAGATGACTTGTCAGAGCCATTATGAACATCCAGTTTGCTCCAAAACACCAAAAACAGCCAAAAGCAATGCAAAGGACTCTCAACAGCAAATCTATTCAAGACTCAAAGGTTGGTAAGGATCTCTAACAGCGTCTCCATGAAAAACTTGCTGCCCTGTCTACAAATGAAGGCAATACTGAGGAACTCTGGAAAGGGTTTAAAACTGCCATCCATATAGCCTGTGCTGAATCCATTGGCTACGACAGCCATTGACACGAAGACTGGTTGAGAGCCATGCCCTCCTCAACCAGAGGAGAAGGGCTCACTCTGCTTGGTAAAATGATACCTCATCTCAGTAGAAGGAGATACATCAACTCAAAGCTGAAGCTCAAAGGAGGAGCCAGGAAATCAAAAACCAGTGTAGTAGGATAAAACCAAGGTGATCTATGCTGATAAACATGACATGAAGAGCCTTTTTCAGGCATTGAAAGCCATCTATGGCTCAGCTTCCCCTGGCCCTACTTTCCTGCAATCACAGGTTGTCCTGATGCTCATCAAAGACAATGAATCTATCCAAGCCATCTGGGAAGAGCACTTTGAGGCACTCCTGAATCATAAGCCAATTGTGGCAGATACTACTATTGATTCCATCCCCCAGCATCCTGAAAAGGAACCCCTTGCCAACCCTCCTATCCTAGAAGCTGAGCCATAGATGGCTATCAAGGAAACCAAGAACTACTGGATTGGATGGGATACCTGCTGAACTCTACAAGGTTAGCAGTGAGGAACTGGTACTGAAGCTCCACAAACTTATTCTTCAAATTTGGAACAACAAAGAGATCCCTGAGGTCCTAAATAATGCCAATATCATGACTATCTTCAAGAAAGGAGTTAGCCCACGTGTAGGAACTATTGAGATACCTCCTTCCTTTCCACAGCAGGGAAAATCCTTGCCCGCATCCTCCTGAACTGCCTTCTTCCACTTGATGAGGAAGTTCTGCTGGAATCTGTGTGGTTTCAGACCATCCCATGGGGCTATTGACATGATCTTTGTTGCTCACCAGGTCCAAAAAAAGTATCCAAAACAACATCAGGACCTGTATATTGCCTTCATTGATCTTACTTAAGGTCTTTGATTTAATCAATCATGAAGCCTTATGGAAAGTACTGGCCAGATTTGGATGTCCTGAGGCTTCTCTGTGACCAGCTGACTGCAACTGTTCTATGTAGTTGATTGGAGATAGATCCATTTGTCACCTGAACTGGGGTCAAGCAAGAATTCATCATTACCCAAATTCTGTTTTCCATATTTTTGATTGTCATCCTGGTTTTCACTAAGGATCACCTTCCTTCTGGGATTGACATTGAAGTGCCCTCCATCCATTTGATATTCAATCTCAGATGCTCTGCTCAAAGACCATAGTACAGTAGACCCCTGATTTTATAGATTTTCATAGATTTCATAGACATTAGG
>NW_017728907.1:35379777-35451589 GCF_001723895.1 Crocodylus porosus | reverse complement strand
GGGATTTGCTCGAGAAGCATCTATGGATGCAAGCCAGCAATTTGGTCACTTTATTAGCCGCAGCATCGCATTGCAGGTTCATGTTCATCTTGTGATTTACGTGATTCCAACTTACATGTGTCTCATGTTTATGCAATTTTTTTTTATTAGGGTCCAAACTGGAAAATGCCCCTTGAGATGCACATCATCTGCATATATACGTGAACACTCATGTGATTTGCAGGTGGAATCAAGCGGAGCTGTGCTGCCATTGTGCCACCATTGTGGTAGCGTCATCTCAAGATGCATAGGTGAGACACTAGATGAGCCTCCTAAAAGCGATTCCACCAAGAAAAGGGGAAAAAAAGCTATGACTAAGGTATGTCTGAGGTATACAACCCCTGACTATTCTATTATTTCCTATGGGGAAAGTTGTTCTGACTTATGCGAATTCAACTTGCGCAAAATTCCCTTGGAACACAATACTCATATAAGTTGGGAGTCTACTGTACTCAAAACAACTATCCTGGACCTTAAATACACTGACTATGCACACACTGAGAAAAACCTCCAGACCGTGTTGGATCTTTTTTGAGAAGCCTACTGAGATTTGGGCCTTTCTCACAACATTAAGAAGGTTGAAGTGCTCTATCATCCTACCCCAGGCCATGAATATGACCCCTAGCCTCCCAAATTCTCATTGAGGGAAAGGCCCCAGAGGTAGTCAAATACTTCCCCTACAACAGTAGTCAACTCTTTAATGAGTGAACACTGATGAGGAGATCAGTGCTTTGGTGTGTCTTTATTCATCATGATCTCCAGAAAGACACCAAGATCTAGTCTACGATGCAGTCATCATCCCCACTTTCCTCTACAAATGTGAAATGTGGGTGACCTACCATCATCATCATAAGAGCCTGGAGATGTATTACCAATGATGTCTATAGAAAATCCTCCAGGACAAATAGAAAGATAGCTGCACAAATGCCAGAATCCTGGCTGAAGCCAATTTTACCAGCACTGAGTTGGTGATCCTTAAGCACCAATTTCACTGGGCCAGACGTGTATGGATTCCAACTCTTGACTCCCAAAACAAGTGCTCTACTCCCAGCTTAGTAACAGCCTGAGATCTTTCAGTGGCCAGAAGAAATGCTACAAAGATGTATTGTGAAGTTATACCTTAAGAAAATGGATTCTGACATCAAGAGCTGGGAGGACCTGGCTGCCAACCAACTCCAATGGTGCTGCAACCTCAACCAAGCAGTAGCCTGTTTCAAGGTAAAGTTTCTTACCATCCAAGCAGAGAAGAGAGTGTAAGAAGAAAAAAGAGATGAATCCCAGCCTTCAGTCTACTCTCCCCTGCAGAAAGATCTGCAACCTTTACAGATGGATCTCTGGCTCAAGGATTGGGCTCTTACATCATCTCAAGACCCATCAATGAGCTGTGGTAGAGATCCTCAAATTGAGGGAATGCTGATGATGAGTTCCAGACCAAGGAATCAGCTAGTGTGGTCACAAATTCTGGATACTATTAGAACTTCCTACATCAGCTTTACCTAGGGATTCATCTATGAGAGGGAGACACCCCCTGCACTTAAGACCAGATGGAAAATGTATCTTTCCAGGGCTCATGTTGACTCAGCTATTCTAATAGTCAGAGTTGTGTCAAAATAAGGCCCACTGTGTTATTCAGCCTGACCTCAATTGTGCCAGTGAGGCTGGATTTATTGCATTCATCCTTAAATTATAGATGGTGTTAGGCTGCATTAACAAGCAGCCATGATCTAACTGAAAGCTAAGGTTAGCCTGCCATTATCTTGACTTCTGAATTTCACTCAACATCTGTATACCAGTTACTGTAGATCTCTACAGAAATCTGGAAAGCTAAAGATCATTGTAACTGTGTGGCTTTTGCATAAGGATCTGTATGTAGTAGTTTCCTGATTTCTATTATCTTGGTGGCATTTCACATTTCAAGCAAGATGTTTCTTTCTCTAAGATCTTGGCCGGATAAGCAAGCATAGCTGTATCTACTTTATCTTCCCTAAATGACCATATAGGGAAGAGAATATCCCTTGCAATTAAATAAATATAGGAACAATTGTCCTCCCTCCTTGGAGGAAAGGTTTAAAAGGATTAACACCAAGATATTGTCTGAAATTTCTCAATGCTTCATTACTTCTCAAGGTTGTGAAAGATAAAAAAGAAAAGAACATCTACATTTAATGAGTTTCTATAAATTATCCTTTAAAAGGCACCTAGGAATATGCTCAGAGGCATAGGTCCCAAGGCCATTTGGCTTGTATTGTAATTTCTGTTCACGTATCTTGTTTCAGGCAAAATACTAATTGGACCTATAAGCATCTGGTATCATTATACAGACTAACTGACATCAGAAAGGACAGTCCTCTAAAGGCACTGAATTCTGTCATAGAGTTTGTCATGACATGCCTTAGCTTGGATACAGGTGCATATGGTACTAATAACAATATAATCAATACATTAGGCAATAATCTGTTAGAAAATGTGTATGCGAGTGAGGATAGAAGAGAGGAAGAAACTGTTTTGTAGGATCCTAAAAAGTAGAAGATAGACCCATAGATACACAGCAGAAGGCACACACACTGTTGGGCACAAATGCTACCAGAACCAGTAACACAAGCAAGGTGCTACAGGAGGAGTTGCCTTTAAGCTTTCATACTAGTATCCTTGGATGCTAGGACTCAAACGTTGAGGAGCTCTTCCCTGAGTTCATTGAAACAGATCTCAAATTGAGGATCAAGGTGTTGTTGTTGCAGTCTTGTAAATGATGCTCTCCAACTGGTCTGCTCCAGACCTACTTTGGTGCAGGCAATGAGACTGACCAGGTGGTGTCAAAGTGAAAAGGTAAAAGAAAGAGCAAATTAATAGTCTGTAAATTGGCCTTGGTGTTCATGTCCTTTAAGCTGCTCCAAATAAATGGCAATTTCTAATCAGCTGAAGAGCCTTTGCTGACATCAATCCTACTCATGTCAGCAAAGTCTGACAGCAGGCCGAAGCCCTACCAGATGATTAAGACAGGCAAAACTGGGAGTCCTGCTCATGACAATTATACTATTTCAGACTAGCTACTAGAGCAGTAGGTTTGTTATCCATTTAAAACAGCAGATGACATAGGTTTGTTTCTGTTCCTTGCATGTATCACAATCATTTATACCAATTCAAAGTGGCCTATCAGATCATACTGGTATAATTTGACACCAATTTTCATTAATTCTTCTGCAAAATCTAGACCAAGTTTGAAGCTGTAGGGAATCAGCCTTTCTAATTTAACTTAGCTGTCCTTAGTTTTTTCTGTTTCTTCCTTGTATGGATATGTCTGCATAGCAAGTGAAGGTGTGATTGTGATGTGGGTGGTCCTGCAGGCATTTATTTCCACCTAGCACGGGTTATAACAAAGCAATAAAGAGGTAGTGGTCTTAGTACTAGTGAACAAACAAATCTGTTGAGTGTGCCAAGTCTGTATTTATTATTGCTAGTCTGCACTATAGTCCATACCTTTACCTACACCACAATGATGCCTTGCTTTGCTATGGAGACGCCCTTGATTTTAGCTTGTGAATAATTTTGCCGGCAATTGGCATCCTAAATTAGTAGAACAGCTCAGAGACAGGGAAGCAAATCACTAAATGTTGGGTGTGTCTGAATAGATGCTAGGGAAGCCAGCCACTCTTAGGTAAATTGAGCTCAGCAAAACATTAAACTTGTTAGTAATTAAAGACAATAACAAAAAAATTCTGTTGCAGTAGAGAAGTAGGCTTACAAGCTACAAAACCTTGCCATTAAAATGTATAGCCCTTGACCCTCTTTAAATTCATAGAGAATGCTCTTTACTTAGATATAAAGGTTTAATGTAACTTAGCAGATCTGAGTTACTTCAGGATAGCTTTAATGCTTGGCAGGTCTCTACATTTTATTTATGATATCAAAGCTGCAACTCAGATTTTTACTCAGTGGAAGACATAAAAGAGATTCAGAAGTCATCCAAATCATCTTGTAATTAATGTTACCATGCACGCCCAAGACATTAAAATGTTAACAGTGTTAGAATCGTGTGCTTTGGAATACAGAGTGAGGGCTTTATTAGAAAGAAATACACTGCAGATGTCATCCACCCTAATTGAGGACATCAGGGTGCCTGCTGCTTGTTCTTATCAGTGGTTCAGATTTTTTTTAATTTATTCATTTTCCTTACTGCTAGAATCTGCTCTCATTATTAGTCTATCTTGTCACTCATTTGCATTTCAAGTGCTGGGACTGTGGGGTACCAGCTAGCTGCCTTAGAAGAACACTTCAAGGGGTTACTCTATCAAATAGCAGCACAGTATCACAGTGAATTTGACATCTGGGTTATCTTATTCCCAGATGCTCCATGGTGTCATTAGCAGGATTAATCTTAGCTTTAATTTCATAATGATTCTTATTCTAATATATGTGAATGAACACAAAGTCTCTTGACTCATTATCACCAATTTACCCAAGATATGTAATCAGGCTCTTACATTCACCAACATTTATTTTTGCTAATACATCTAAAATTGTAGATTAAGCAAATACAGTTAGTTCCAGCTGAGTGAATGCCTAGTGAGGTAGCAATGTAGTATTTATGTTTTAATTAAAGTATATTAATGTTGGTGTCTTTCAATATGCACTGACCAAAATCTTTCCACTGAGAACAATACATGCATTGTTCCAGCAGAGCCCACCTCTAAAATTAATCACAACACCTTCACCTTGTAAACTGTTGGCATGTATTTGTAAATGACTTAATCACATTTTAAATAATATTTTTAACCTTTAAAGAAAAGATACAAGCTTTGATTCTTAAAATAGAACCTCAAGAAAATAGAAATTTGATGTCCTATAGTTATTTAAAAAAACAGAAACACATTTAGTAATGAGATTTCATGATTGAATTTCTGCTCCAGGTTATATTGCTTGTTTGTTTTACTTTTGTCACAGAGTAGGTAGGCAATATTCACTTTCACATAATACAGAGTTTCAAACTATAATCATAATTTTTAAAATGCCAGGAGCAAGCAAAATGTAAAATTCCTATGCACTTTTTACAATGTTGGACTAAGTTTTTCATTTACCAGCTGTTGTAGCACAGCAGTAAGTAGTGGTTCATTATTGATGGATAAAATGTTCAAACATTTAAAGAAATGAAAGTCAGCTTTGCATTTTTAATTAATTAATTAAAAATACTGCAAATGCCAGCTTGTTAATTGCTTTGCACCTGCAAGCCAACACAGGTTTTATGCATTCTTTCTTTGAATATTAATTTTTTTTGCATGTCTTCATAATGCTTGGAAAGTCTCCCCTGCAAACATATTAGTAAAGAGTAAATATTGAATCTAAGACAAAACTCACGGCTTCATCTTTCACTGTACACAGAATAGGATTTAAAGGAGGATTTAGATTTCCAAGGCTTCTAATTAAGTAGTGATAATCAGGCTTTCTGCTGAGGGTCACTTCCTGGGAGTAATTTGAGTTATTAAAATGCATGTTTTTATTTGTTCTGCTTTGCGAGCTAAAACTGATCCCTTTTAATATAGCAGCAAATATGCAAATTGGTGTTTCATTATATTATGCAATTTATGGCAATCTTCTCTAATTTACTGAAAGGGCAAGAGCCTGACCTTGTCATTCAATTTTTTTTTCCCTAGTAAGCTAAACTAATTATATGGATCTTTTTATGAAACTCTGAAAGTGTGCCGCATGATAAAAAATGTGACAAATTTGCTTTGCATTTAGCTCTCAAGATGGCCTTCAGTTTTGCTTGAATCCCACTAGTGGCTGATGGATGATTTAACCTGAAATTTGGGACCAGTTGGTTTGGGGTTTGAAAATACCTACCTTCCTATCAAAGAAATCCTGGGAATGATCTGAATCACTGCAGTAATAAGCATCCAATATTTGAGTTGCTATCAAAAAAACACTTTATTAAAAAGTTAGGAGGCACCTTAGGAATCAAAAATCACACTGTTCTTTGTGCCTTCATGATGTTTTTATTAATAGTGTTTCTATATTTTCTTTATTTTTTATTTTTCCTGTGAGCAACCCACACATCCCTCAGGGGCATGTTTCTGTGGAAAATGTACTTTACCAAGTAGTGAGCCCTCAAACATGCTGCACTTCATTGCTCTGCACATATTGTCTCTTAAACTGAAAGCATTGCAGTCCAACTTGCATATCCATTCAGATAGGCTATTTTGCACTGCTGAATAACATTGGCAATTAGCTAGCCACTATGCTAATTAGTCTATGAGAGTGACTGCATTGCTTCCCATTTAGGAAGCAGCCTGTAAGGAACAGTGCAACACGTCTGAGGCTGCTGTTACCTGGCATGATAAATTTAAATGGTGTAGACATGGCTTGGGCTTCCTTCTGTTTTCCTGCCAAGATTTACACAAGACTATAAAAGAGGCTCCTCTTTCAGAAATTTCTGGCTAACCTCTCAAAAGATATGGGTCTCTTCACTTACTCATTTTTCCTGCCTTTTCCATCAGTCTAATTCTGGTGGTTGGAACGGGAGTCAAGAAGCTCTCTCCTCGGTCACAGTGAAAAGTACCAACTGCACATTTGCTCCTCCTTCCTTTTTCTGCCTACCAACCCCCACATTAGAGCTTCTCCTCATTGGGTAATTTCATCATATTTAAACAAGTTAGTTGATGTAATGCTGCCTATAACTGACTGGTTAATGAGAACAAGGAAAAGTGATAATCAGCATCATGTCTTTACGTTGTAGTGAAACCCTGCTCTCCATTAGCTTTAATCCTGGTGAACCGATATGACAGTGAGCACAATTTGTCTTTGCCTGATGCTGACTGTAACATCATGGCAATCATAGTTTCATAGTTGGTAGGGTCAGAAGGGACCTGAGCAGATCATCAAGTCTGATCCCCTGTCATGGGCAGGAAAGAGTACTGGGGTCAAATGACCCCAGCTAGGTAATTGTCTATCCTCCTTTTGAAGACCCCCAGGGTAGGAGCAAGTACCACTTCCTTTAGAAGTTGGTTCCAGATCCTAGCCTCCCTGACAGTGAAGTAGTGTCTCCTGATGTCTAGCCTCAACCTACCCTCACAACTTGTGGCTGTTATTCCGTTAGTCCTGGTAGTGCTCAGGGAACAGGGACTCTCCCATTCCCTGCTGGACCCCCTGGTAAGTTTATAGATGGCCACCAGACCCCCTCTTAGCTATGTCTGCTATCTTAATCCATTGCATTTACATTTAGACATGATACAGTTTTTAATATAAGACAGGTGCTTAGAATTACTTATACAATAAAAAGCAAAGTTTGCCATGTGTTGGAACATTAACCTTTTGGGAACATTTTGGCAACCAGTGCAGTAAGCCTAATTACAAGTGGTATTTTGAATGCTATTTGCTTTAATTAAACATTTGTTTAATTTCTATAGGCCTTATTTCAGCAAAGGACTTCAGCATGCCTGACTGCAGACACATGTATAGCCCCAAGGAGGTTAGCAGAATACCTTAAGGCCAGGCACGTGCTTAAGTATCTTGATGCATAGACACTTTATGGAAGCTCACAGCCTGCTATGCATCTACCTCTGTCTTTTCCAGTTCGAGTGAAGGCTGTCTTAGGCCAACAGGTCATGGAGGAATGCTGAAATATTGACCGTTATCAAATTCATTCTGAGGTACAAAGTAGTATATTCATGGGGTATTTTATTCTTTGCAGTCTCTGTTGGTGAGAGTATAGTAGCTAGTCATTAGGGGTATACAAAATGGACCCTATTCGATTCGGATTCAGCCCAAATCAGGGATAGTGATTCAATTAGTTGATTTGGATCACTGTCCCTGATTCGATTAGGTCGAATCTAAATCTGATGATTCGCTGCCGATTCAGAGAATCAGCAATTCAGCCATAAACACAGTTTTAAATGTTTTTTCCTACATACCTTGGTATGTTTTTTCTACATACCAAGCATGGAGGGGGGGGCAGTGATCAGCTGCAGTGGGACCCTGGGTTCCCCCAGACCCAGGAGACCCAGGAGGCACCGATGCCGAACCAAGAGGGCATGGGAAGGTCCCCAGCATGCTCCCCAGCAGACCTGGAAATGGACCAGAAGTACTTCTGTTCCACTTCTGGGTCTGCTGCTGAGCGTGCCGTGGAGCCCCTTGTGCTGCTGTGGGATGCTCCATACACCCCACCATCTCAGCGTTCATGAGCCGCCTGGTAACTACAAGTATATAGAAAAAACATTTAAAGCTGTTTCTATGTCTGAATTGTCGAATCTTTCCTAATCTCTCTGACTCAATCTGGAGGGTTCCTATTTGATTTGGAGAAATTAAAGGGTCGCCTGATTTGATCCAGAGATCCAGCCACCAAATTGGGCTGAATCTCCGCCAGATTGAATCAGTGACCAAAGCTTCACACAGCCCTAGTAGTCATCTTCTGATGAGAAGGTATTTATGATGGGTTTGAACAGAGACTAAAAATGTTTATAGTGAATTATAAATTAATTTGCTAAATTGCCTGACTACAGGGCAAGTAAAAATATTACCAAGGCTGGCATAGCAACTTAACTTGTGCAAGCTGATGTGTTAAGACACCATGCCTTATATTTTGGCACCATTTGTTGGTTGCTACCTGGTTCTGCTCATTCTGTTCACAAGGCAGGCGGGAGGCATGCTGAAGTGAATATGTCTGAGTAGAAGGGATTCTTACACAGTAAGCACTGTAATGGATTGACTAGATACAGTTGGGATAAGAAAGTTTATAAACATGGAAACATTGTGAGGAAGCTTGGAACTTCCTTAACTCCCTCACAGACATCCTGGAATAAGAATGAAACCAGAATAAGAAAAGTAGCAACTCCGAGAAGGTCATTTACCCCAAGAGCATCCCTGTTTCTGCCCAAAAAGAAGGGGGGAATACCTGCTGGCATTTTTCCAGTATTCTAATTTTGATCTGTCTTTGCTAGTGACCATATGGTGAGAGAGACTGTCATTGCTAGCCACAAAAGAAAATTAGTTGTGTGTCTAAATGTTTCATTGTAATATCCTTTCAAAAGTAAACCTCCATTAAATGTTTAAGGAACTAAAAATGCTAAGTACACATGAATAAAACAACATAGTTTTAACTTCTAATTAAGTTTTAACTTTGAGTACACACAGATGTTGAAGTTACTGTCCTAATTACTGTCATTTTTGCTATTTAGCAATTAGCTGACTTATTTGTGATGAACAGTGAAGAGGCTGAAATAGAAATGTGATCTGTTTTACATTAAAAAAAAACCCCTGTGCTACCCCATCTTGGATAGAGGGTTACTCTCTTTTTACTTTGGCCTACAGCAATTAGTACCTGATTGGAACCCTGAATGTCATCCACTACTTGAAATGCTTGATTCTCCACAATAGGGTATGTGTAAGACAGGTAGTACAGTGTTACAGAAGCTCCCTACTAGGCTGGTCTCTCACTCCTGGAAACCTTCATTAACTAAATAGATTTGTATTGAAATTGAATTTTCTACTAACAAGAATTCTACTACTTCTGGTATAGTATGTTTTCCTAATTGTGTTGCTCTTCCTCTCCTCACTAATTTAACATATTTATTTTAATAGTATTTGGGAAGCCACAAAAGTAATGGTGAATTTCATATTAATATACCATTATTAAGAAAGAAGGCACTTTAATTGCGGGCAGTTAATGCAAAATTTGTTGGCAGTGTCTTGAAAAGAATGATAGAATTTAATCATTTTTATCTTTACAGCATTTCTGTTTGCAGTGTTACTGCTCAGAAGATGCCATGCATTTTTTCACTGTAAATTCTACATTTTAGGGTTTTATAACTTTGCCGTAAAAATATGCTCCAGCCTGAAACTTGACATTCAAATTCTGAATCAATGAGTGAATTTTGTTTCTAGTCTTAAAACAAGCAAACAAGCAAAGTAATGAACTCAATTTAATTATTTGATCTGAAGCTCCTGTCCAGAAACTGATCGGTTGTGAGGATGGTATTTATTATTTTCCTAGGGGTTTTTTTTAAGTTTAATTTAATGGCAAATTTGTTGAGCAATTTGTCTCTAATGTAGTTCAATTTTTGGAATGTTATGGTGAGGAGTTTATAAAGACAAATTATAGCAGTTTAGAATTAGTTACTAAAAATGCTGCATATCTGACTTTGGGCAATCTGAGCATCTTTGAAAGTCAAGGGTGCTTCATGGTATCTGAAGATTTTGTGTAAACCCTTAAAAGATGGAGCTGTTTATAAAAAAGAAAGCATCTAGAAAAACAGAGTAATTGATTAGAAATGTAATACAGTTATCAAGAAAAGTGAAAATCCCCAGGATCCTGTGAAATCAATAGGGTTGAACTGGTACAACTAAGAAAAGAATTTGGTCTGTGGAATAAGGTAAATAATGGCCTTACAGCCAAAAGCCTTATGTAGTAAATGCAGCATCTGGATGTGCATCTGGAACAAAAATCCTGATTTCACAAGGCTGGGTGGTCTTCCACTGGAATGACACTGCTGTGTTGAACTTGTTAATGCACCACTCACTCAGGGGTAGTGTACTTGGTGAAATGAGGACCAGTTATCATCATCATCAAGAATATTAGGATAACTTCTATTTATTGTGGATGAGTTTCTTACCAGGTAAGAAACTCCTTTGGAATTAGTGCAACCTGCCATCGTAACCATCATCCATACTTTGTGTTATGGATGCCAACTACCTGCTTACATAATATGCAGTGCTATTGGTATGGTGGATTTTAGCTTCTTCTCTATGTCTGAAAGGACAGAACCTGGCCATATATACTAGGAGAGGTAGTCAAGGATGTGTAATTTATTACATCCCATGACATTCTCTCCATGCTGGTAAAAATGTGTGATGCCTCCTCTTTTCCTTGGTAGGCAGCAACAAGCCTATGTGGAACAGCCTGGACTTGGGCTGGTTCCCTGTGCAGCGTAGCCAGCAACTCAGTCTGTGGAGAAGGGGAACAGAGTGCTATTTGCAGTGCCACAGGTTTGCCTCCTATGAGCATCCTGACAGAAGTCAACAGTGATCCAATAGGGCATTGCTTTGTTAAAGCAATGCTACTTGGAAAAAGGAACTTGTCAGAGCTCTCCCCTTCTTTCCAGGATTCAGGCAATGCTGTACTTGCTTTTTTAGCCAGTGTAAAAGTAGCTGGAAGCCTTGTTTCAAATGGAGCTGTTTGGTATCGTGCATTTAACAATGCTTCCTTCCCCAGCTAAGTTCACTTGAATGACAGACAGCACTGTCACTGAGCACACAGGTTTATAGTTCCGTGCAGAAGACCTGGTCAGCTCCAAATGGAGATGTGACTTTACTATGGAGAAGGTTGACTTATTTTTTGTAAATAACACATGTTGTAAACTTAGACTTTTTTCTTTGTTTCTGATTTCTATAACATATTTATGGTTCAGAACTCATTTCTAATTATTGGTCAAATGTTATTCAGCCTGTTGAATAGGGTTATTCATAAACTATTCTCTTTGGCTATTTATTGGGAGAAGTTGTTTATATCAAATGAACTTGGTTTTGGTCTTTGAGTAGAAGACTTTTGTTTCATACACAGGAGAGTAGAGAATTATAAATTCTTTAGGTCACGTAGATACGTCTTTGTTTTCATGCAAATATAGGTATAGTTTTTTTTGTGAACTGCAAATAAGGGAATATGAAAATGATCCAGTCTTTGACATACAAAAGGTTGTAAGCACTGTGTTATAGCATGAGTCCTGTTCTGACTGGCAATTTTGGAATGTGATAAATATTCTTTAATAAAATCATGACTTTTTTTCTTCATAAGAAATGTGTTGAAGAAATCCAGGAAAGGCAATATTAGAAGGTCACACGTTTCAAGTTTGATTTAATCAGGTGCAAAGTGAAAGGAAACAATAAAATAATTTTAGAATCAAAACCTACCTTTAAAATAGTGCAACACACAGGGACTGACATTCTCACTCCATCTTTTGCCAGGGTTACCTACTATAAGAGAGGTTGGTCTGTTCTAAGTATGCCAAAGCCATGGTCTTTGGTCACAAAGGTGCTATTAATTTAAGTTTTGGCTGTTGCAAAATTTGTTTTTTCCCTTTTAATTAAATAAATAGGACCAGATATTTAATTGGCAAAAATCCTCTGAAATGGAAGATACCAAATATAGAACTGGAATGTGAAATTAAAAAAAAGAGAGTGAGAGAAAGATGAACCATCGATGCTTTCTTTAATATAAAATCCAACTTCTTGCTCATTCAAAATCGCCTGCCTTGTGTGTTATGGCTAGCATCCAGAATGACAGTCCTGGAGCTAACGCTAGATATTTTGTAGGCACTATACAATAGCACAAAGGTTTTCAAAAACTATTTTTCTTTCTTTTCTGTTTTTTTTTCTACAGCAATGATTCATAATAATGTTCATCATAAAACACTAAAAATCAAAGAGCAATATTCACAAGCCTCCTAGTACAGTATGTTAAACCCTGATAACTGTTAGAAACAGGCTGTCTGAAGCCAAGAGCTAGGTACCAGTACAGGAAAGAAAAAAAAAAAAACATTGTGGGGAGAGGGGGAAGTGCTAAAGAATAGAAGGAAAGAAAATGTGCCAAGCAATTGGGGCCAAGTAGAACTCTTGCAGTATATTTGTCACAGTACCATTTTGTTCAGATAGGTGTGATGCATTAAACAAGGACAATAATATATAATTTGTTCCAGAATTCTCTCTCTTTTTGTGGCAACCTTGTGTGAGAGAGCACATGTGCTAATGATGTCCATGCAAGTTGTTGTAATAAGTCATAGTTTCCATGAACATTTAACTTTTAAAATATTCAACAAATGTTTTATGTGATCATTCTGGCTTACCTTTGAATAGTTTCCCATGAAGATTTGGTATTCAAAATGTGAGATGTTTTAAATGACCTAGATGATGAAATATAAATTCCTATTCTATTTATATTTTAAGTGAATATTCATATTCACTTAAAATGCCCTGTTTAGTTTGTAGGTGCACCAGAAAACTATTCTAGACTGCAACAAAGTGACCACAGATGAAATGCAAATGCAGTTGAAATGAATTTCCTTTTGAATCTGGATGAAAGATCATAAATAATCTTTTTCATGTTGTTCCTAGGTCTAATTATGACATTATTCATGGTGAATTTCCTCCTGAGTGAACTGGAGAGGAGCATGCTATGGAGAACTGTGCCCTTCCAACTTCTCTCACAATTGTACAACACATCCTATACATGGGCTTCCATGATGTCTCAGGAAGAGTGGTGAGTGTAGTTTAGCTGCTTTCCTTTATTTCTCACCTACACCAAATAGGGCTTTCAAATACGTCTCGATTATAAAGTACATAGCAAGTAACAGGCATAATTATAAACTCTTTGGAAAATTTTAAAATCAAAATGTCCAAATGACATTTTAATGACTGTAGGAAAGGAGCTATTATCCTTTTTTGGGGAGAGATTTAATATTGAGGTCAATAAATGCCAATCATGCAATTTAAAATGCAAAGCGGTGCTGATTTTGGGAGGCATGTTCTGTATTCACCAAAAGGAACAAGTAATACAATACACATATTTTCAGCTTTTTATTTATAACTTTATGCTTTGCTGTGTATTTAAAACAGTTTCAGGATAATCTTTATTATAATAGCACCCAGAATTACAGTTGTGTTCAGATCCCATTCCAAAAGAAAGGGATCTAGGAAGGTTAACTTAACCTTCTCTATCATATCATAAAAGAGACACTCCCTTTGCCTGAAGAAGGGTGTTTGTACCCAAAAGCTTGTAAAGAAGAATTGTTCCAACTATTTTAGCTGGGCTAATAAAAGGTATCAGATTTACCCAAAGAATCTTGTCTGCTTTTGTCCTTAGACCAACATGGCTACAACCAACACCCCCGTAAATTCAGATGGCATTTTAGAAATCCACACTCTTATAGTTTTTCCATTTTTCTACAGTATATAGCTGTGACTGTTCTATAATATTTTTCAGCTAAGAGGACAAAAAAGGTAGTGTCTCCTCTAGGGACAAATTGCATGAATAAGACTCAGAAAAATTAGCAGGGCTGTTCAACTGGTGTCCTGCAGGCCACATCTGGCCCCTAAAGGATTACCTTGCAGCCTCCAGTCAGGGTGTCACTTCTCCATTGTTCTCTTGGTGTTGCTGCTGGAGTCTATGGGCTCTCACTACCTTCTCCTGTTTCTGCTGCCTACTTCTGACCTTGGGGGCAGGCAGGACAGCACAGCCCACAGGATTGAGGGACCGTGAAGCTGAGAAGCTCACTTGGACCTCGGGGCCACATATTGCTTGGGGGGAGACCCTCATGTCATGATGCAGCACAATCAGTGGTGTGCCCCCAGTATGGCATGCAGCTCACATGATGTGTGGCAAGCGGTCTGGGGGCCCCCACCTCTCAGAAGTTGGACATCCCTGCACTAGATCTAGATTCTCTCCACTGAGTTTGGGAAGTTCAAGGTCCAGAAAGACATTGATAAAGATGTATAGTAGTCCATAACCACCTTCATGACAGCCTCCTTCAGTACATTGCTGTCCTCATGTCCCCAGCATTTAGATAAAATGTATATCTGGCTGAAAGGGTTGTGTGAGAAGTTTCCAGCCATCATAATTTTTCCTTCATTAAATCAAATTGGCAGCAGGAGAGTGAATGAGATCTGTCACAGCCTTGGTCATCCTCCATTTTGCCTGTTGCCATTGCTGTGGCCCTATCTCATGTCACTGGCCCCCACTGCATGCCCTGTGCTGGAGTCTGGAGCTAGAGATGCTGTTGCAGCATAGGCTGTGTGACAGCCACAGCTCCAGCTCTAGCATGTGGTAGGGGCTAGGAGTGCTGCTGCATAGTATGGGTCAGAGCCAGAGCTGTTGCCGCTGCCATCACCATTTCCTCATAACCTGGGTTGGATCTGACCTGCAAGAAGCCCCTCAGTGTGGATCCAGATCAGGGCACAAAATGAATTTGATGCCCTTGATTTGGATCTTAGGGTATTATGGAAGCTGAAGAGAAGCTTCAAGATAGGTTGGTCTTGGTATTCAATGTCCTTAAAAATTCGTATCCAAATTTTACTTTTGCCTACCTTTCTAACTGAGCCTTTATAAAGACTTTCTGATTAGCAGTCTTAACTAATAGAAAAAGACTTTTCTAGGGCTATAAAAAGATTTTCTGGACACTACATTATAATATATACCTAAAGACCTGAATGTTAGCAATGCCATTTGTTCTACAAGGTGCTTCTATACCCTGCTTTTTGTCTGACTTCAGACTAATGCAGCTAACTACCCCTCTCTACTCAAGAATTATTGCAGAAGGGGCAAAACCTAGGAATATCTACCTAGGTAAGTTGAGATGAGCATTTCTTCACAATAAAACTTTCCTCTTCTCTGTACCTCTCTCTTCCAAAAATGTGTTACTCACATAAAACTTTACTGAAGATAGAATTTTTCCCATGTTTATTTTTTATTTCAAACATCCTGATCCCCAGATTGATATAGACACCTTGTGAGATTTTTCTGCTACTGACTTGGCATTTGAACCCTTGTCCTGATTGTTGTTGTCAAAACCCAAACTCAGATCATAGCCTAACCATGGACCACAGCCAAATGATTCCTGCTTGCCCCACCTTTAAGTTTGACTGTATAAATCTTCTCCAGATCAAGAAGCATTTTGAGCCACACAAGTTGATTAAAATTCAGCTGTGAAGGCATGCAGTGCGAACCTTATTTACATCTTCATGTTTACAAATACCTTCCTATCATGTTAAACATATAAGAAAATGAACATATCCCAAGTGAAAAAAGTTGCATGCAGACACCGAAAGCATCTCTACCATGCTGCTTCTCAGAAAATCAATATTCATAAACTCCAACCAAACCTTTTCTTCAACTCTCATAAGAAGAGAACACTTCCACTCTTAATAATCATGGATGTAACAAAACAGAAATATAGTAGAGCAGCAAGTGATCCTAGCAGCCAGAAAATAATATTAATCAGGGAAGAAGAGTTGGAATCTCTCAATTTATACTGATGATAACATTGATAAGAATTAATGCTGAATTTCTCTTTTGCTGTGCCTCTCAGTTTAAGCAGAAAGCCAAATCAGGAACAGAATATTTGTATTCTTGTATTTATATAGTTCTGAATGGAACAGGAAATTTGGGTTACACACGTGACTGAAACAAACTCTTGACTGCAGTTTAGCTCCTCCTCACTTACGTCTAGAGGGTAAAAAAAGATTTTAAGTCATAGCATATCCAGGGGGTGTGCAGCAGCAGAGAGCTCAACTGTGCAAGTGTAGTGAGCTCACTGAATATGCATCTGAGACTGGAGCTCTTAGTGGTGGACCAATGCCAAAGCAGGTGTGTGACCACCTTGCCACACTGCCTCAGGTAAAAGGATGATGGGTAAAATGTAGGAACATTCCCCTTTCTGTCTCCCTTCCTTTTTATATTCCCTCTCTTTTAATCCACTCTTTCTCTCTAATCTACTAATATGCAATATTTCTTGAGTGCCAATCCACTCCCAGGTACATACTTTTAGGGTGAGGGACAGCTGAATGGGGGAATGTTTTTAAGTGTTTGAGATTTCAAGAATCTTCTTATTCACACTGGGATAAATTAAGACCCACTGAAGTTAAGTGAGATACCATTCTAACTGATTCAGGCCCCAATTTTCAGTCTCCTACAGCATCAGTGGAGCTCTCTTGCTAGATCATTCCACTTTGTATTGAATTGCTTTGAACCTTGGTCTTTCACATCCCAGGTGATTAACACAACTACCAGGCTATTGACTTTTCTGGGATGGGCCTTCTATTTCTGGTTTGAGTCAGAAATTCAGTCCTTTTTGACTCTGCTATATATGGTCCCTTGAAAAATTGGGGGTGCAATGAATCAAGATTTTCTTGACAAAGACACTATTTCATCCAAAACAACCAGCTCTGGCATAAGGAAGTAAAACATACAGCAAATGAAAGTTTGCACACATGTTGTACTTGGCATGATGGGAAAATGCTCTCTTTAAAACTGTGTAATAGAGCCAGAAAACAGCTGAACCTAACCTGCTAAGGTTCCTTATGGTTTTTGAGAGGTCTCAGCTGGTATCAGTTATTGTGCCTTGCTGTTGTACTGGCATCATAGTATACATAGGGGCAGAAAGGGGCATATCTCTGCTCTGACCTTCTCCAGTTCCTTTCAAGCCATTGCCAATTTGCATAGCTGAGTCCTTCAGAAGAGGGTTTGGCAACTTACAGCTTGTGGAGACATTCTAGCGGATGACTTCTGTGGTGTTTCAGTGGAGAGGGGGAAGGGCCTTGCTTCCACAATTGTTAGAGGGGGAGTAGTGATGCTGGGGAGAAGTGGCAGTGGCAGCCAAGTCTAAGGGGGTGGCCTGCCTTGGTATGAGCTGAGTAATTTCAGCTTACTGCTTGTGAAGCACTGCTGACCCTTGCTCTAGGAGGTAGAACATTTAGCACTTTGCTATTAGGACATTTTCATAGATTTCATAGATATTAGGGCTGGAAGGCACCTCAGAAAATCATTGAGTCCAGCCCCACACCCAAAGGGCAGGAAGTCAGCTGGGGTCATAGGATTCCAGCAACATAAGCATCCAATTTTTTCTTGAAGGTGTTCAATGTAAGTGCTTGAACCACCTCCAATGGCAGGCTGTTCCAGACCTTGGGGGCTCGGACAATAAAGAAATTCTTCCTTATGTCCAGCCTGAAATGGTTTTGCAGGAGTTTATAATCATTTGACCTTGTCATCCTTTGGGGTGCTCTGGTGAACAAACATTCCCCCAGAAACTGCTGGTCACCCCTGATAAACTTACAGGTGGCCATCAGATCACCCCTGAGCCTGCGTTTTTCCAGGCTAAAGAGCCCCATGGCTCTCAGCCTGTCATCGTAAGGTCTGCTTTCCTGACCTCTGATCATGTGCATGGCTCTCCTCTGGACTCTCTCAAGCTTCTTCACATCCTTTTTGAATTGTGGGGTACAAAACTGGATGCAGTGCTCCAGCTGCGGCCTCACCAAGGCTGAGTACAAGGGGAGAATGATGTCCCAGGATTTGCCTGAGAAGCGTTTATGGATGCAAGCCAGCGTTTCGGTCACTGTACTAGCTGCAGCATCGCCCTGAAAGTTCATGTTCATCTTGTGGTCAATGATGACCCCCAAGTCTCTTTCTTCCATAGAGCTAGCCAGCGTAGCACTGCCAACCCTATAAGGATGCTGCAGGTTTTTCCTCCCAATGTGGAGAACCTTGCATTTTTCGGTGTTAAACACCACCAGGTTCTTGTCCGCCCATCTGCTGAGCCTGTCCAGGTCAGATCCAGGTCACCTGGATCTTCTGGTGTGGATGCTTTGCCCCAAAGTTTGGTGTCATCGGTGAACTTGGCCAGTCCGTTTCTGACTTCAATGTCCACATCATTAATGAAGATGTTGAACAATGTAGGTCCAAGGATAGAGCCTTGGGGGACTCCACCAGTCACAGGGCACCATGATGATTGACTTCCATCAATCACCACACTCTGGGTCTGACCACGGAGCCAATTTCCCAGCCAGCGGATTGTGGTGGACCCAAGGCCACAATTGGCCAGTTTCGCCAAGAGGTGATCGTGAGATACCAGATCGAAGGCTTTTTGAAGTCAAGATATATGACATCAATCTCTTCTTCCTTGTCCAGGTGATAGGTCACCTGGTTATAAAAGGAAATGAGATTAGTCAATCAAGACCTACGTGCAACAAACCCATCCTGGCTATCCCTCAGGATGTAGGCATTGGCCAGTCCATTAAGGTTGGCCTCTTTAATAACCTTTTCCAAGACCTTCCCCAGGATACAGGTCAGATTGATGGGCCTATAGTTTGCTGGATCCACTTTCCTCCCCTTCTTGAAGATCGGCACCACATTGGCCTTCCTCCAATCATTGGGAACTACACCAGAGCACCAGGAGGTCTCAAAGATCCGTGCCAGAGGCGGGGTTATGATGCTTGCCAGCTCCTTGCATTATCTGGAGTATAGATTGTCAGGGCCGACTGACTTGAAGGTGTCCAGCCTCTCAAGGTGTTCCTTCACAAGGTCAGCATTGATGGAGGGCAGGGGATCTCCCTCACCTAGACCTCCCTGTCCCGCAGTGGGCATGGGCATCCCATGGGACTGATGAAAGACGGAAGCAAAGTACCCATTTAATAGGTTGGCTTTTTCCTGGGTGTCAGTTGTCCCATCTGGTTCAGCAGAGGTCCAATGTTGCCCTTGCTTTTCCTCCGGCTCCCCACATATCTGAAAAAGGACTTTTTATTGTCCTTGAGGCTCGAAGCTAGTTGGAGTTCAGTTGCAGCCTTGGCTTTCCTGGCTTGCTCCCTGCAGGACTGGACCAGTGCAGAATATTCCTTCTTGGAGGTGGATCCCATCCTCCATCCTTTGTTGGCCTTTCTTTTTAGCCTCAGGAGGTCTGCTAGATCCCTGGAGAGCCAGGGGGGCTGCTGTGCCCTCTTGCTGCCTTTCCTCTGAGATGGAATCAAATTAGCTTGTGCATTGAGGATCGCTCCCTTGAGGAGCAACCACTCTTCCTGAGCTCCCCTCCCCCCATGAAATTCTCAAACTCTGGTTTTACAGATGCTTATGAATATGCTCACCATTATAGATATGAGAAGTCCTATTTATGTCATAAACCAGAAATGAGCTCCTTCATGTAACTGTTGGCAGAACCCTCATTATGAATTCACTGAGTTTGATCAGTACACAGAGCAGAATTTGGCCCTTGAAAGCTGTAAACCAGCAGGAGTAGAAAATGGGTTATGAAGTATTCAGGTGGCTCAAAGGGACATAAATAAAGTGAATTTGATTTCCTCTCGCTCCCCAATCCATCTCTTCTGTTCTGCACCCTGAACAAAGGAAACTGCCAAACACCAGTAATAAAATAAAATATATTCTCTGGGAATGTTCTATTGAAATCATCGTCTTGGAGAGATTCTAAAGAAACGGTGACATTTGCAGCTCATACGGCAGACAGGTTTCTCTTTAAAACACAAATAGATTCTGAGGGAAAGGAGAGGGATTCTGAGATATCAGTTGAGGACCAGCATTCATTTCTTTTCCTTCTCTTTCTGTAGTTGTAAATGTTAGCATTCTAGGAAATTCTTTTAAATAATTTTACAACTACTTTCTCTGTAGCCCATTTCCATTTCCAGTTTATCTCTTTCTTTTCCTGATTGTGTTTCTTATTTCCCATCTTATTTGTTAGCATTCTCAGAGGATGTGTGCATTTTCTGCTCATGTTATGCAATATGCATGACATAACGGACACATGGCATCATTTCTGGGGAATTTGCTGTAGACTTCTGGGACTGTCTAAATGAATAAGTGTGGTCTGAATTATTCTTTATGTGGACCACCTTTTTTTGTGTTCTCCCCTAACTCAAGGGCAATTTAAGGGATGATTATACTTAAACTTTTCAAAATATGCAAACAATGAAATAACTTTTGGGCAGGTATATAAAATAAGGCATTATTACAGTATAAATGGTTCACAAACTTTAAAAACAGTAGGTACAAGGAAGTCAGTTCTTTTACCCCTAAATTTTGTATTAAGAGGCACAATAACTTGCGAGCCTAATTCGTTCTTTACACATTCAAATAAAAATGAGCAGAGTGTAAATATTTTTAGTGAAAGACTGCAACTGTGGAATGTGCTATTTTCAGGTTGTTTTGTTCTTATGAACAAACACAGAAGTGGATCAAATAATGTTAATATTAATTTTTCATTTATTATGACCTTGAATGCAGTGTACAGACACTGCCTGATTACCTCTACCTGCATCCCTGTGAACTCTTAAGTACTGTGCCCATTTTTTAGTCTAATGCTCAGATCCACAAAGGATTTAAGCACCTAAAGTGGTGTTTGGATGGAATTTAGATGCCTACATCCAAGAATGTGATCTTCAAATTCCCATCTAATCAGCTAGGTGCCAAAAATTGATCAATGTCTACATTTTCACCAATAAAGTTTTCTAGGTACCTAAAGTTCTACTCCTGCATGTATTTGGAAATGTCATCTTGGCAGCTCGGAGCAGTGTTGTGCTTAATTTACTCATAAGTTCAATCAGGATGCTCAAACTTAGGTGTTCATTTGCTTTAAAGCCCATGAGGAACCTGATCCAGGGGCATGTTCTGAGCCCAATACACACCTATGGGATTAAGCGTCTCGAAAAATGCAGCAGCTCTGGCCATTTCCACTCAAAGCACAGAAATGGGAAGTGGTTCTGGTGCTCCAATTTTACTCAGTTACCTTAGTGGTTAGAGCATTTTTCCAAGATGTGGGCTCTATGCCCTCCTCAGTTTGTCATCTGCCTGTGAGGACTGTGTCCTAGCCACCAGACTATATCTGTTTTGCATTGGAGCATTTCCCACTCTTCCTGTTGAAGCTGGGGCACTTTGAAGAAAATAAAAAGATTCACTGAGCCAGAAGAAGGGAGCAAGTGTGGGTGCAACTGTAGCCTAGGGGCTGGCAACCTACAGTTCACAGACCAGATCTAGTCCACCAAGTGATTGTGGCACTGCTACTGTGCTGTGATTTAGTACTACCTTTTGGAAGTACTAAATCATGGTGCAGTAACAACGTTGCCATTGTTGACACATGACACATGTAGACATGCCCTATACATGGGAAGTAGTTTGAGTCAGGAAGCTCCCTGATAAGGCATGTCATCTGTACAGGTTTCATTGAAAAAGATAAAAAAGTTTTCTTCATTGTTCAAACATTTTTACAGAATGACTCCATCTGTGAATGGGAAGCTTGAGTTGACCAAAAAAAAAAAAAAGCCCTCAGCAATCTGAAAATAAAGTCACAACATTTTTATTTTTCAAAGGAATCTGAGTTTCCTGCCTTAAGAGAAGTTTTGGCAAAGATAGCTCATGAGAAGTTTAACTGTAAACGGATAAATATATGCTAATGTTTCACTTTCAGGGTACAAGCACTCTAGTCTCTGACCCATTGGTCCTAATTATCCAACATTATCATAAAACTGAAGTTGCATGTGGTATGTTAGCTCTTTCTAAACTTCATTTTAGATAACTTTCCAGCTTATTCATCAGTAGGTAATTTCATAGCTCATGGACATAGCTCACACCGAGTACTGTAGCTTCTTCAGTGTTCTCCACAAAAATGTCACTGCACAGCTGTGATTAAATGATATTCCCATCACAGCTTCTCCAGTAATCACTCGTATACTAATTTTTCTCTCTCCTCATCTCACCTGGATTCTCCAGTTCATGGCAGAAATTACCTCTCCCCCAGTTTACAAACTAGTCATGCCATTTAAACAAGGAGTTTTAAATTATGCTGAGAGTAAATGGGAATAAACAATAAACCAACGTAGACAAATAAGATGGACACCTTGAAGAAGAACCAATGGGAAGAACAGTATACGACAGGCTAAGATGAGAAGGAAATGACTTTTTAGAATGCAACAGCAGTTTTGTACCAGCAACTATGCACAGGCTGTACTAGAGCCTTTTATTGATCTTAATCACAGTCTCCCTCAAGAGAGTTCTGGGCCTAGAGTTTCTTGGCCGCTTTCTTTTACTTAGTTGCTCTCCTTGCAGTTTCTTTGGTCAGATACGTAGTCTAGTTGCTGCAGTTGCTGCATTTTCCTAGCTCAGACACTTCCTGTGTCTTATATTTCCCTTCTCTTTCTACGTTTTTAGACCCTGCAGCAGAGCAGTGGGAGCACAGAGGGCCCTTTGGCCTCTTGAAACTTTGAGGGTTCTCTGCTTTCTAAAGACACCAGTACTATGAGACTGAGGTTGGTGTATGTGAAAAGTTATTAGCCTTCACAGAAGGATCCCTTAGGGGACACCTCACAAAATTGTCTCCATCACTGGCCTTTCCAGTGGATTTTTCTTTGGAAGTAGGTGACTTTCCCCATTATCGCTTATCATGGACAGATGCAGGATTTTGTAAAGCGGGTATGGGAGCAGTGACTGGTACTGACAGGGGTGGCTGCATCCCTAGTCCCAACCTCCACCAGGATGGGTAGACCACACTGCAGGAGCAAGAGTTGGGTAACTTTTTAAAAGTACCAAAATCAGGTAAGAATCCCCACTTTCTTCCTTTCCATGTTCAATGACAATATCTCTCCCCTCACATTTCCCTCTTTTGCCTGCCCACTGCTTCTACTGTCTCTGGTTGCCCTGGAGGAAAGAGGAGCTCCAGGGCCACTGCTGCCCAGCCCAGCTGGGCATAGTCAGGGCAGCAGTCTCAGCAGTGGGAGGCAGGTTCCCTGTTCCTGTGCCTGCTCCTGGACTGGTAGGGTTTACCTGGGGAGATCAGGTTGAGAGAAGAAACCTACTGGTGGATGTTGCCACTGCTGCTGTCCCCATATAAGCTTCAAACCCCCTGTGCAGTGCAGACCCAGGCAGAATGAGGCAGGAGCAACTCTGGAGTCCCCCAAACCCTCCAGGATGGCTCTGGACAGTGGCAGGTGGAACTGGGAGGAGAAGGGATGTACCGCTGAACACAGAGGGAAAGGGGAGTAAATTCTTTCCTGATTCGGGGATGTTAAAAAGTCCCTGGCTGCTACTCCTGTGGTGGAGGTGCAACTGCACCGTGTCCCTTTTAGATATGCCCCATCACTATTTGCTGATTGCAAATTTTCTGAGACAATACTTTTCTCTAGAAAGTGCCAAAAGAAAACCAAAACTTATAGAAAAGTGAAAATTCCAATAAAATTTTCAACTAAAAATTTCAAAGTATTTTATTTTGAGATTTTTTAAACAAATTATTCTGTTTTTGGTTTTAAATGACTTTTTGTATAGAAATGTAAGTTAATCATAACACAAATATTTTAAAAATTAAAAATGATTGAAATAATGGTTGTGGTCTCTCTATCAGTGGAGGTGTTCAAGAACAGATTGGACAACCACTGATCAGGGGTCATCTAGGTATAGCTGTGCCCATATTCTACTATGTGTATTTCCCATGCTTCTGGGCTTTGCTGTTTGCTCTCCTTCCCCCCTTTTTCACCCTTTTTTGCTATATGTGTCAGGGTGTTTTTAAGCCTTCCCAGAGGCACTGGGTGCTAGCTGCAGTCAGAGCTGTGGACTTTGACTGTGGTTTGCCAGTGCTCCTGCTGGGACAAAGCCGGAGGTTCCTGGCTAGAGGGTCTTGCCCCTCCACTCAGGATCAGACCAATTGCTATTTGGGGTCAGGAAGGAATTTTACCCAAGATCAGATTGGATTGGACTGTGGGGATTTTTGCCTTCCTCTGTAGAGGCCCTCTTCTTGGGATCTCTTGAGGATATATCAACAACATTTCATACAGGCAGGACATTGGCTGCTGTGGTTCTCCTGCTTTACCTGCGGCAGGTTTGGGTATTAGGTCTGTGTTGTGTCAATCCTATGTAGTATAGATTATGGTTTGTATGTGATAGCTTGAATAGGGAGGGATGTGCCTCAGGCAGGGAGTTGGACTAGATGACCTCTGGAGGACCCTTTCGGCCCTACTTCTGTATGTTTCTATGATTTAAAAAAAAAGTTTCAAAATTAGTGGAATGAAACATTTCAATTGACCTGAACTGAAAGGATTCAGGGGTTTTAGTGAACAATTTTATTATTATTATTTTTAAAGTTTTAAATTTTTGTCTTCAACTTTTTGCCCTGGGTTGAGATGGGAAATGTTTCTTTGCAAAATGTAGATGGGACAGGAAACCCATTCATAGCCAGCTCTAATGATTTGTTATTCATTGCCTACCTCTGAACAATAGTATGTCAGATACGACATCCCACCTTCAGCAGTGAACAATACATGTTGCTTCAGAATAAATCAAGTGAAACCCACCCTGGCTCCAATGGTATAAAGATATATAAATAAAAAAGGTGTTCTGTTTTTTTTAACAGGAATATCATGAGAGCGGAGCCTTTTGGCAACGAATAGAGGACTACAGCAATATCATTACAATAGTTAAGTAATTCCCAGCAGCTATTTTATTTAAACTAGGCACAGTCAATGCTTTTATACCAGGACATGTTGTACCTGTTTTTATCTGGGAACAGAAAAGCCTTGGGATTGGTGTGCACACAGATTACCCTTCCAGTTGGGGTTTAGTGAGTAGCTGAATACACTACTGCTTTTCTGCCATTGATTCAATGATGCAATTTTGCGACAACCTTTCAGATGTACTTCATGATGTTCTAGGACACAATTTAGTCCTCTTTATCCTGTGAAACTTTTTAGGGTTTATCCCAGGAAAACAGACATGTAGTTCTGAATGATTTCACTTTGTCCTGAAAAAAAATGTTTTCTTCCAGGACTAAGATTGTAGGCTAAGTGCAATGTCTCTCTGTCTCTCTTCTTTCGTTCCTGGAGTTACCACTCTAACTATAGCTATTTTAAAGTACTTTTGTGACCCCATCAGTATAATACATCCAATTACACGCCCACACGCGCGCGCGCGCGCGCGCGCACACACACACACGTACATTCAATCTCGCTATATTTAGAATTCAAGCTTTGCTACTTGATTATCTTGGCCTTGGTTTGATAGAGCATTATTTCTATATCTATCTCTATATCTAGATCTATAGATAAGTCTATATATATATCCATGAAGTTATGTAATAGGATAAAAAGATCTGATGGAATTTTGAATTGTTCAGTTCATCAGTAACAGTGAAACTACACACCTTGGGAAGAACACCCAACTGGCACATGCACGTTGGCTCATCTGATTAGCAATACAGGGTCAGCTGTGGACACTTTGCCTTCTGCTCTGGCTCTTTGCGCTGGGTCTCTACTGAATACCAAGACCAGTTAAGGTCGGTTTGTCTGTCTCTAGATGTATCTGTCTTTATGTCTATATCTATATATAGATATATATCTATTAGGGGTGCACCAATACAGATTTTTGGGGCCAATACCAATTTTTAAGGAGGCATATTGGCCAATACTGATCTGATTTCCGATATGCAGCCTGGCAGTTTGGAGAGCTGTGTACAGCTGGTAAGTCTAATGTGGTGGAAGGAGACGGGGAGAGAAGGGTTCATGGGGGGGGGCAGATCAAGGCTGCCACGGTGAGAGAGGAGTGGGGCTGGGGTTGGAGCAGAAGGCAAAGCGCTGAGGGAACCGCTGCTCAGCTGGGGCAGGGCAGGACAGAGCTGCAGCTCATCTGGGGGGCATGGGGAAGGGTGGGGGGCTGGCTCCTGCTGCTGCGCACCAGTTGTCTGGGAGCCGCCGGTCCAGCAGCTCATCCGGTAGCATGGGGGGCATGTACTGCTGGATCTGCATGGGGTGGGGCCGGGGCTGCATCCAACTCTTCTTTGTGGGGTGGGTGGTGATGGCACTGGGAGGAAGGGGCTTGGGGGGGGCTACAGTGAATTTTGGGGTGGCTGTAGCCTCCCCATGGTCCCCTCCTGGCACTGCCACTGCTTGCCCTGAGCACATCTCCACCCCACTGGAAAGAGCTTATCCCACTCCCCCTGGCACAGATCTGGGGGCACATGCCCCCCCCCCATGCCCTCTCGCATGCGTAGCAGGATCAGCAATGGGAGCTACTGGACAAGTGGCTTGCAGCAATGGGAGCCATCCCACCCCCCGTGCCTCCCAGACAAGCTGCGCCTGGCTGGGCGGTGAGTGCTTCAGCCCCTGCCCAAGCCCCAGCCCCACTCCTCCCTCACAGCAGGGGCCTTGATCTGCCCCCCATGCCCTTTCCCTCCACCACACCAGACTTACCAGCTGCAAGCAACTCTCCAGGCTGCCTGGCAGTGCTCGTCACTACCTAAGTGCTGCGCTGTGGCTGTGTGCATGCACGGGCCACTTATGGACCAAATTATCGGTTATATCAGGCCATTTTCCAATACAGAAAATTTTCTTTATATCAGTGCTGATCCGATATTGGTTCCATATACTGGCACACTTCTAATATCTAGCTATCTATCATGTTTAATCTCACTGTATTTAGAATTCAGGCTTTGTTACTTGGTTATCTTGGCCTTGATCTGATAAAGCATTAAATTACATGCTTTATTTTAGGATGTGATTAATTTCATCCCTGCTCAGTGTATTAACACACATGTGCTTAATTTCCATTGATGTCAATAGGACTAATGTTCTTAAAGCTGAGTATATACTTAAACACTTTTTTCAAATAGGGGACCTAGTAATTGCTCGTATAAGTGATATTTTCTGTACCCCATGTTGTATGAGTTTCTCATAATATTACTGTTACAAACACTCATTTACAGAGCTTCACAGTCCAATAGGTGTTTTCTTGAAATCTTTTTCTAGGGAAACTTGATGGTATGAATGAGTACAGAAAAGGAATTTAAAGACAGGCCAAGCAAACATTTCAAAATTTCTAAAGAATTATATATGGTTTTTTTTCAGCATGTACTGTCATAGTTAATGCATTGAATGCATATTTATATGTTATCATTTTTAATTCATCTGAGTGCATTCCTCTGACGTATAAGAGGAAACCCCATTTGATCTGATCATGAGTCTTGTACTAGTGGTGTTTTTCTTAACGCTCCAAGTTCTAGAATTGTGTAACTGTGAGAATCTTCGCTTTGACTTCAAGTCCTCCCCTCTCCACAGTACTTCTAACCCTCTCAGTTTTAGGGAAAAGCTTGTTGGAAACATGAACACATAAGCTCAAAACAGAAAAGACAAATAAAAAAAACCTGATTTTTTTTTTGTTTAATCATCTTACGAATATTTGGTGTCTGGTTCATAGTTTTTGAACAATCAGGGTTAGATATACTGGAATCTATTAATCTATTGGGATATATTAATACTGGTAAATCCTACAATAATAAAACAAAAACCTACTGAAGTTACATTTCCCTTTATTGCTAAATTAATTGTATAAAAAGTTTTAATAAAATGTTGGTTACCAGCAATTTACTTTGGCGCATGAGGCAGTAAAATACAAGGAGACTTAAACTTTTAATGCCAGTTAAAGCTTTTTTTTTTCTATTGCAGAAAGCTCATCAACAGCACAGAAGTTATTTGCAGTGTTCTTCGCCTAGAATATATGTATATTATCTTCACCTACTGTGGCATATCTTCTGCCATGCTTGTTATCTGGCTCTAGCCTCCCATTAACTGAATCCCTGGTGAAAAGCCGTTTCCCTACATTATATTGTAATGCTCTTGTTAATGATAAATTGATGAAGAGCTGCTTTTTTAGATTAGGTGAGTGGTCCTTTGATAATGGGGTTGGATTCAGGCCAGGGGTTTTATACTACTTTGCCTGGAGGGTGAGAATCAACTAAAATATTCCTTTCTTGTGTTCTGTTAGAAAGTGAGACAGTCAAAGAATTTCAGCTTTTAATTTTAACAGAGCAGTTCAAGCCTAGTTTCTGTGGTTGGTATTTTTAGATGTTTGTCTTTATCTCATCCCATATTTATAATAAATTATTAAAGAAAAATACTTCTCCTGTAATTAGAGAGCCAAGCACCTTTTACATGAGATCAGCTTTTTCACAATGTCTGAATAGTCTGGTTTCATTGTATAATGCAAAAGATTACCAAATACATTTTTTGCATGTTTCAAATTGAAGATCAGCTGTTATCCTTTGCCAGTTTAATATACATTATATTGGCCCTTTTCCTGTAACGAAAAAAGTATTTGGATACTTTTAATATTTTTACATAAATACAGACTTTTTTCTTTTTTTATCTTGTGCAAGAGATGAACAGCATACATTTTAAGTCCATAGACTATGTAATTAAAATACACTTAAAGAAATACTTGAAGAAATCAAAGCAAAATATGTTCTTAGATTATAATATTTTTAAGGCTCCTCCTACTTAAAAATTCATTATGTATCTCAAAATACCTGTCAGATGCATTTTTATATAGTTAGTATGTATGCAAGTAAGCAGAAAAGGGGGTAATCACATAATACCCTATCCTCTAGCAATAAATCTCCTTTATACTTTCCTTCTACACTTTACAAATACAGTCATCTAACACCACTTAGCTCACTTGCAGCCTTGAGGTTGTAGGGGTGTAGATCTAGTCTGTTTGATTTATTTATGAGGCCTAAACAATCTCAGGTTTCTATCCTAAAGTTTATATTGTTAGTTAGGTAAACTATGGCTTTAGTGTCCCCACAAAAACAAAAAATCTTTAATTGTTATTTTAAAAAAGAGAGCAAGATCTGGCCCCTGCTGTCATGTAGTGTCCTAGAATATGTACAATTCCTTCTCTAAACATTTTTTTTGGAAATCTTGGAAATGTAAAGCTTGTATTTGTGTGATTGCCCATAGAGCACCCTGGTTTCAATACTTTTGGTTCTATCACTGATAGTATTAGGATACAAGAAACCATTAATTAATATAAGTAGGAAGAGATTTGGACTGCATCTGTTGCATATTGCATAAATGTTTGGGAGTATTCAGATTGCTACTAAATAATGCACAAAAACATGCAAATCTTCACAGTTTCTGGAAGTTTAGCACAAATTATCTGAAAAAACAGCACTGGTCTCGATTTTAATCAATTTTACATTGTTTACTATTTGCTAGTTGTTGGTCTCGTTTACTGTGAGTGAGGTTGCTATACTTTTTAAAATTCATGTAATTTGGTATATCGCATAGAAGTTAATGAGAATCCTTGTGGAGTAAAATGCTGTCAAGTACAAGTCAAGTTATCAAAATCTAGCTCTCTCCATCAGTCCAGCTGTTGCAGAAGTAATTCTGAATGTCTTAGACAATCCAATATACCCAGCTCATAATGAATACTGAGCTTGCCAACCACCACCATGGTGAAAAACTAGCATCTATAAGCAATTTTGTCACCATTTATGAATAGCAAACACATGCAGATTAAATTCTGGTAACGAACAGTTCACAAACATGGAATAATCTAAATTCTTCAGGTAATTAATTGCAATGAATTATTACATTTGCTCTAATGATATATATGGGTTACTGAAGTATCCTCAGCCTTTAGCCAAACCACAGCTTGATGCAAATTAATCCAGATTTTAATTCCAGGGTTTCGGATGAGGAGTGGCCCATATCCAAAACTATGTATATGTTTCAAAATTTCCACAATCTTCACTCTCACCAGGAAACCCAAGCCACGCTTCCTGATTCCCTTTCTCCATTTTGAAATCCTTTAGTCTCCAGTTTTTCACCTTGCACCTACATTTGCATATTTTTGCACTGAATCTACCAAGTTGCAAAGGCAATCATTGATTGCCTCTAATTTTTGCTAAATTAACACAAGATGCAATTCATGGCTATGAGCCACTAAATATATTGTAATAGGGGCTATATATATGCTATAGGAGAAGGTCTTACATTGAAAAGATATTGATAATACGTATTGGAAGTTACATTAAGGTGGGGATGGACGTTAGTTTTTGGAGAAGGAAAAGGAATTGTTTAAGTCCAGGTATTGCGGATCAGTCCCAGTGTGAGGCTGAGAAATGTGGCTTTGGTTTTTGAATACCTCAGATTTAAGGTAGTCATGAGCTAAGCTTGGGTTTGTCTTTTGTAACACCAAGATCATTTGTAAAATTTGAAAACCCAGATCTGTAGCTGAACAAGACAAATATCAGTTCTATTTCGCATGGAGAGTTTGGTTTAGCTCCTTCTCTGTTTTGAGTGAGCATTCAGACTTAGGGATCTTTATATTCACCAAAGCTCTACAGACCAGGTAAATATCAGTTTTCTGCCCTTCATACATTCCTTCCAACTTCTGGATATGAATGGACCTTTTTCAGCATCAGAGAGTCATATTTTTTATCTGCCTAGTTGTTCTTCAAACACATTTATTGTAGAAATCACAAAGAAATTGCCTCTGTACATTATGTTTAAGTTCCTCATGTAGAGCCAAATTCTGCCTTCGGCACTTTATTTTTACTAGCTCATTGTATCTGATGGGGAGTGAAATACAAAATGTTATTCCATATTTTCTTTTCCAGAGGAGAAAAAACCTGTTTGGGCAATCCAAGTACCACACAGCAGACTACACTGTGTATTGTAGTGGTTGGGCTCAGTTCTTATTCAAGGAGAAGATCTGGAAGGTATTACTAACTGCATCTCTAAAGCTCAGTTGTTTGGAAGCAACAGAAGTCTGTGATGGCCAGTGCATTGCACAGTATAAGAATATTAGTAGGCAGTGTTGAGATCTACCTCATATTTTTCAAGAATTCAGGTAGTCTCAGGAAGTAAGCAATGCTGAAGGCTGTCTTGGTATGTCATGATATTGTCTGACAGATGCACTACATGTTGTTGATACAGTACCAAGGAAGAATTAGCATAAATTAAGTGTTGATTCAAAATGACGAAACATGGCCACAAACTGTTTGCGCAGTGTGGCCTATCTTTGGCCAAAATGCTGTGTAACCTTTGAACTTGGCTTGCCACCAAAATGATCCAGGGCTGTGGCTGGGGAAGGTTGAGAAGAAAGATGTGCTTAAGTTTAAAAAAAAAAAAGAAAAGTAGTCTTATTTGGAATTCATGACTATTCCACGGCAGGGTATATAAATGCTTTCTTTGTTGGATACCTTGCCTTATAGGACAAACATTATCCCTGGTGCCCCACTCCTGCAGGGGAGAGTGTGCAGAAATCTAAATATTATGTTAAAAGTGATCCTGGTTGCAAAGAGCTAAAGCCAAAACACCTAAAAGACAGATTTCCTAAGTTGATATTTGTTTCAACCTGTGAAAAGAACAGTGGCTGAGTGCTTGTTAAAGGTATATTTTCTTTTAAGTTATTGGGAGAGAGATGTCAACTATTTACCATAAATATATTTATACATTTGAATATATAAATGATACCGTTACTTACCTTTAGTAACTTTCTTACTGACAGGTATGCTCAGAAAACATCTTTCACTAAAACTGAAATGTTGATATAAATATCTGAAGAAAAATACTAATCACAGAATACATTGAACAGACTTACTGATCTTGTATACCTGGAAAAAGATTTTCAAACAGACTTTGTCAGCTCAGCCTTGGCATTCCTTGTCAAACAAAAGCATGCCTAAAGACACATTTCAAAAGCAGACAATGCAGCACTTGCTAACCTGCAGAAAATCGAAAAGGATCAGGGAGGCAGAGAACAAACAGAATAGGTAAGCAATAAGAAATGGAACACAGTTCTAAAGAGCTGTTTCAGAGAGCCAAATATGTTTAAAGAAGCCTACATCAATAATTAAACATGAGTAAGTAAAATTCCAGTATACTTTCTTGCCAGTATTGTTTTAAGATTTGTAATATAGAAATGAAATTATTGATTCAGTATCAGCAAGAAAAACTAGCTTGTGTTAGGGAGAAAAAAAAATGAGTGTTTTTAGCTTAGAAATACTAGCCAGGAATGTTAACTTTTTCTAGTAGAAAGTCCACGCTTCAGTATTCGTCCACTTCAGTCAGCTGAAAATTTGGGTCAGGCAGCTGTTATCTGAATTGACAGCAGCTATCTGATTAAAAGTAAAATGCTCTTTTTTTAAAAAAAAGAAAGGAGGGAAAAAAGGAACCCTTTTTCTCTGCTGTGTCACATTTACGCCACTCATGTTGCTTACGTTGTGTCACACCGAACAGTGATTTGACGCTACATAACACAACATGACATGAGTCACAGTTCACTGCTATCCACATTACATTCAGGTAGTTTGGCATAGCTCTAATTTTTGCTTTACTCTCATTCTCTATTCAGAGCACTCCACTTAGAATGGATGGTTAATGCAGACAATTGGCATAGCACTCAAAATCAGAGTTCCCCACCTAAATACGTTTTTTAATAAATACTAAAACAGAAATTTCTTTGGATACTTCTTATGCCTGTTTGGACAGCTTCTGTTCTCCATATGGGCAGAGTGTAAGTAGCAGCTATGAACTTGAAAGGGGGAACTAAGTGGTTGGGGCGGGGGGGGGTCCCACAGAATAGGGCCAATATGGGCAGGAAACACCTCCTGGGTTGGATAATAATTTGACTTGTTCCTCTCCCATTCAAGCTGAGCCCAAACTGACTCATGTTAAATGCCTCCTTCACATTTCAGAGGGTTGTGAAATCCAGTCCCAGATCTGATTGTTGTAGATTGTTTCTAGCTGGCTGAAGCAAAACCCCAGATCCCATCAGCTCAGACTGGGGCATTCAGAACCATTTCTGAGCCTTTCAGCTTGTTTCCATCCCCTAACAGATTTCACCAGAAGCTTCAAAATAACAGTAACCTTTATTCTACGGAGCCACCTCTCAGACAATAGGCCCAGACTAATCTATTGCTTCTTGCAACAAAAATATTGCCATCCTTTTTCAAGCTCTTCACATATTTGGTCAGCAAGCAGAGTACAGATATTACCTCAAAGAAGCACAGATCGCTAGGCACAGCTTGGGACTAGTCTTTCTAATTTTTACTGACAGCATTCTGAAGTTGTAGATCCACTTGGCACCTTGCAAGAAGTGCTAAATGATTTAGCATTTTGGGGACAAATTGGTTCTATTAGCCCAGAGTGCCAAATTCACCAAAAATAACTCATTAGCTGTGCAATGTGATTTACTAGGGTGCTCTGCTCTTGGCGAAGTCCCAAAGAACACATTTGTGTACAAATGTTCCTATTATGGAGTGTGATGCTTATTAAGGGAAGGCCATATGCAGCAGTGCATTTCTTCTCCCCCCCACTTCTTTTCTAACAAAGCAGTTTTCCTCCCATACTTGACAAGTGACCAGCCTCTCAGGGGTTAAAGCTATTCTAATGTGATAAAACCTGTGAGACCGCAGCAATCAAGCTATCATTCAGTTTCAGCTACTCACATTCCCCTTTCCTGTGGCTACTCCTTGAACCTAATATTCCTTCCTCTGCTTTAAGGATTCAACTGTGGTTTTTGATCTTTCAGCTAGGTTTTCCTTTAGCAGAGCAGAAAACTGCCCTCCTCTTTAAATGCTGTAATGCACGAGCCACTTCTGTCGCAAGGTTTTTATGTTTCCTTTTCTCATATTGTTAAATTACATCTTTCATGACTGAGAAATAAGCTCCTCATATTATGGGACTATAACATTTATTCTCCTATGTGTTTAAAACATGTATTTTATGTTATTCATTTACTCTCCCTCCATAAGTAACTAACAGAAAGAAGCCACAGACAGTATGGTAAGGATCAATTTTTTCTCTGTTTTGGCAAGAAAATCATAACTCTGCTTTCCCTTTTGCAGTACAGTTCTGAATATCAAAGGTACATTGTACAGTAAGAACAAATCCAAAGTAAGACATCATCTAAAAATATTCTTGTGATAATAGCACTGAGGAACCAGGAGAAATGTATCAGTAATCAAACAAATTACATATCCCAGGGGACAGGGAGCAGATTGTCTAAGTGTATGGGCATACAAACAATGTAATGAGTAGTAAAAAGGGTGAAGCTGTATCGTGTGACATCTGTTCTGCAGTAACTGCTTGTGTGCACACTCACACCCTGTTGTAAACAGCAGCTAAACCATGGTAACTCTCCCCACTTTCACTGAGGGCTAAGCTGTGAGGTTTAACGTCCACTTACTGCAGGAGTTCAGCAGACATAAGGACAATTGCTCCAGGACCATTGATGCCATAAAGCTCCACCTCCTTCCCCCACTGTAAATTGTCTGGATATCCCTAACCAAAGATTGCCAGTGAATGTGTAAACTTTAATTTTAATTTTTCCAGAGAGGAAGGATACCGTGGTTAAGATGTGAGCCCTGGACTTGTAAGAGACAGGTGCCATTCCCTGTTATGTCACTGACTTCCTGCATAACCTTGGGAAAGACATTTAGTCCTTCTTTGTCTCATTGCTCTGTCTGTAAATTGTGAATAAAAAAACTTTACCTCACCAAGATGTTGTGAGAATTAATGCTAGTAATTATGAGACACTCCAATGGGATGGAAATGGGGCTGCCCAAGTACTTAAAATAGTGAGATGCCTTTCCAAATGGCTTTCTTCAGTAGCTATAAATACTTAGGTGTTAAGCTAGCAGTACTATTTGTTCTGTTTTTTAATGCTTGTGTTGTAGAAGCTGTTTGTCTTTCTGAAATTTCCTTCCTTTGGATCTAACTCCTGATGCTGTGACCCAGTCTGTCAGCACTGTTCCAATAGGAGGGTGATCTTTTTGAACGAATACTGAAAAATCTTAAGTGTTAAATTTCAAGAGATCTGATATTCGTTGTCCCCCAAGCTACACTGTAGAAAGCAGGGAGTAATTGTGCTACCACGCCCCCTCTGCATTCAGCTCTGCCTGTGGAATACAAGTGTGACTATTAAAATCAGCTGGCTTATGGATGCCCATGAAGAATGTATTGCCAAACTTTCTAGAGACAGCAAGTGAGCCAATCGCTGCCCCGTGGGAATTTACAGCCATGGTAATTCCTTGCTAGTGCTGATTTAACACTTATTAGAAATTAAGAGTTAGCAAATCACCCTTCTTCTCTTGTTCTACTGTTTCAGCACCTTGAGACTGTAGACTTCTTTCTCCCACTGGAGTTTTTTTTTCCAATATGGATTATACTTTCATCTGAGTCCAGAGCCTTGTATAGGTACATTGTAAATATGTGTTTGTCATTATTATTTTAATTCGTTGTTAGTACTGATGGGATGTTACAGGGGACTGTAGCAATAATGATTATGAGCACTTGACTAAAGGGGAGACTTGTTAGAAATGTAGTGGCTGATTAAAGTTGGTAAGGAAAGGTCAGACAGATCAGGCTGAGAAAAAATCGGAGGACTGGAGATAGTGAATGCAAAAGGTTGGAAAGAATTTGATTAATAGCTCTGGGGAAGTGATTTTTACTTTAAGAAAAAATAAACATGTTTGTTTTGGAGATATTCCATACTACTATTATCCTGTGGATCCCAAACCTGCTCCCATCCGGTATAGCAGGGTGTCCGAAGAGAAGAATCCTGGATCTTGCAGATGGGAGGCAGAAAGACAATTTGTTAGGGGTCCTCATATTTGTTTGAACCAACTCTAAATTGACCAAATGGAACAGCAGAGAGATCTCAGACATCAGGTAAGGTGACTCTTGCTAGCAGCTACGCACGTGTTTAGCTTTAGTACCATGAGATCACCAGAATTACTCATGGTAAGAAATGTAAGTACTTTTTTCCCCATTCCTGAATCATTCCAAAATCACTCTTGATTTCTACAAATGGATTTATTATTTATAATGAATTATTCATTAAAGCATTTATGCAAATACATGTTATGCTAAGTATTCTTCACCTTTACTATCCTCTTCTTGAGATCTTCTGTTTAAATTATGTTGTTCCTGCTTCTGGATTTAGTTGCTAAAACTTTTTCTCCCAACTCCCCAGTATCTTACCATTGGTACTTTGGCAATTAATTTAATTTTATGGTATAAAACTGAAGTTTTTTACCACATAAATTATTCATTCAGATAAAGTGAAGTTACTGAGCACAAGTTAAATTGGGCTTTAATTTGCTTCAGGTCTTTTTTGAGCCATTTCCTGACTTGTTCCTCACTGCGGAAAGGCTTATTGCTATATATGTGATTTACAATGTCATTTAAAACAAAACAGAAGCAAAGTGACGACCTGTTTTGACATGAAAGCTTTCTCCAGACTTGGGCCCAGACCTCATTTTCCTGATAAAGCTTTTTCTTCCACAGAAGTCCCTTCCTTCTTCACTGAGATTGTTTGACTGGTGAGGAGGGCAAACAGGAGACTGGGCTGTTAGTTGGGACCATTTCCTGCCCACCTTATTTTCGCTGATACTCCCAGTTAAGCAGTGTGGGGAAGGGAGGAAATCTGTCTATATAAGCTAAGAAATCATGCCTTTATTAGGAGTAGCAGAGCTCTTTCAAGAGCGTAAGTAGCATTTGGCCTGTCGGGAGTGCAGGCTGTTCTTAACTACGTAGGACTAACTCACATTTTAAAACCTTCTCTAGTGACACCTGCAAGTGATGACCGGAAGGGTACAAATGCAACAAGATGCCATAAAGCAAGATGAGATGGAGGGTGGGTGCGTGGGGGAATCAAGGAATCATTCACAGACTAATGTTGTTAGTTTTGGGCAAGAGCCATTTCAACATTACTGGGAAACTGTTACTCAGACCAAATGATCCTATGCATCAGTCAGCTTTTTTACAAAGATCTGCACATAGAGAAATAAATTGCAATAAACTGTTTGCGATCTTTATCCAGAAGCATAAAATACCTAATACTAAATATGCTATTACATTTATATATTACTGTATAGTTAGAATAGTTAGCTAAGTTACAATGGTATATTCTTATAACTATATCAATGATGTAATAACAATGAAGAATTTGTGGGCAGAAATTATGTAGAGCAAATGAATTAATGTAAGCAATGTGCAGAAATTCAAAAGTGATGCCACAATTTTCAATGTCCTTATCTAAGCAGTGGTTATTAATTCAGTCTGGATAGCACTTCTCAGCATATAACTGCAAGACAAAAAGCATTAAAAAATTAAAATAAATCCAGGAAAATTCTATAATTCTGTGAATAATAATAATAAACAATCATCTGATCAAAAAGGGAGACCTGGTGGAAAAGGAATAATGGAATAACCAGTGGTGAGTTGGCATAAGTAGAGATGATAACTATAAAAATTGACTTCGAATGCCATGGTACAATAAGCTTTCCTCAAAGTAATATAAGCAGAGATCTGTTAGGGGTGCTGCAGTGTATAAAGTTCCAAAAATCACTATAATCAGAGACACAGTTAGAATATATCACCTCTTTGCTTGACATGTGTCTATCCTGTGATTGCAGCACTTGTTCCATGGGCCTCACCATATGCATCTGGCTACCTGTCTTGTCTTTGCTACTCCTGTTATAAGGACTTGTGCCAACTGCTTGTCTCTCAACATACTGCATTTAGCACTCCTGAAGTAGTGCCTGTCGGTGAAGGAAAGCATTGAGGGAGCAGTGAGCTGGCAGCTTGACAGATAAGCTAAGACTGACCCAGAGCTGCCACCCTCCAGAACTCACTTATATCTTTGTGTTGAACATGATCATCTCTGTGTGGCCCTGATTCCAGCTGTCATTTTAGGTCATATGCATAATATCAGATTACAGAACAAGTACAGTTAAAGGACCTTCATTCATCATAGCCAGACAGAAGATGGGCTGCAAACAAAGATTTCCTGGTGTCACTTGATTTTTGGGAGTTTGGATATGCTTGGTAATGATACTGATCAAAGACAAAATGATGCACCCACTGTCATGCCATTTTGATGGAACAGCATGTCTACAAGTGTGGGTGGATGTAGGATTTTGAAAAAGGAGATGCAGATGGTGTTGCGCATGATGACATAAAACAACATATATTTTTCTCCAGTTAAAAATAAACTAGAATCTTTGCTAATATGTTAGGGGCCTAGCACTATCTTCTTTAGTTGGAGATCAACTAAAAAACAAATAAGTTTATTGGAACATGCACTAGTTTGCTAGATAATATATTAAGTATAAAAAACAGAAGAAACTAGGCAAAAATGGTCAAAATAGCCAAAAGATGCTGTTTAATTAGTTCTGTAGCCATTATAGTTAAATGTACACCATTCATAAAAGAAAATCTAGCCTTCCTCAATGTCTTGACAGTGCCTCCAATACTTCACAGTCAGTCATTTCTACACTTGAGTTCATATTACTACACCTGCTCTAAAACTTTTAGATAGAGCTAAAAACAGAAATAGAAGAGAAACATTATTAGGAATGGCTAACAGACAGAAAATTGCAGAAGAAAGGATAAATTGTATAGTGGAACATCAAGACTATTAGAAAGAACAGATGATTGCTAACACCCATGAAGGACTGGTGCCTACTAAGACTGGAGGGGCACCATGGCGGTGAGCAGGGACTGCCCACATCAGTGTCGGTGGTGGGATGAGGGCAGGAAGGGGGGGTGAGTGGTGATCTCCCACAAAAGCCAGTGGTGGCTTTGGCAGTGGCCAGTCTCAGGGGGGGCACGTGCCCCCACCATGCATCACCTATGTTAATACCTATAAATGAAGAGAGATTATTAGGTCAATAGTAATGAGCTGTGATGTCAATTGGCTCCCTTAGTACTGCCTGAATAGAAATGCCACTGCCCTCCCCAAGCAATTGGTTTTAAAGTTTGGGTAGGTAAGGAATTAAAGGGGGGGTGTACCACAACATCCCCCCCTTTTGATCTACCCCTGTCCACAAGCCATGTAACTAAAGAAATAGAGGAAGATCTTTACTAATACAATTTATTTCTGTGATTCTGATTCTTGAGTGTTCTTAAGCTCGGTACTATACGAGACTTACATGCGAAGGCTGTCTCAGTTCCATAGGTAATTCTGTTATTTATTTCTGTGAGTTGGGTTTGTAGAAAAAATGGATAATTATAAGGATTTCAAAAAGGAGTGGGTAGAAACCTAGCATACTAGGACAGGGAGATCATTGAGGAAGAGATGGAAGACTAGTAGAACACATACAGATGAGAGTGGGAAAATTAACATGGCAGTAGACCCCAAACATCAAACTTCAGAGCGAGAAAACCTTCCACTCCTGAAGTCTGGGATCTTGCTGCTTCAGGTCATGAAACTAAAAACTCAGTAAAGAAAATGGCTCATTCCTTTTTGAAGCTGTTCCTAAACATGCAGAAGGCTGATCTGTTGCTTGTTCATGTGTAGCATGTCTCCAGGAATATGCTGAAATAATCTCCTTATACAGAAAGGGATAGGAACTGTTCTCAATTAATCTTGGCTAGGTACAAACATTACACACAAACTGGTATAAGTGCTCAGAAACTGTTTTAAATCTATAACAGAAGTTCAGTGCACGAAGTCTGGTTTAAAAGTGGTGGAACCCAATCTAAGATAGGCCTGGATGAATATAATATCAGATTTAAGTGATTTAGGTTAGACTGGTCTATAGAACTTCTTTGCCAAATCCCCTCCTGACCCAAGTTAGGTTATAGTTTGTAGGCTCCTGGTTATCCCCCCTCACACGGCAGCATGCTAGCCTTGGGCTTTGCTCATCTGCTCTTGCAAGCACCAGGCCAGCCCCACCCCCACATTGTTACAGAGACAAGCCAGAAAATTCTCTGTCCCCAGCCTGGGCTCCTGCCTGCACCCATCAGTGGTAGGGGCAGAGGGGAAAGAGTGGGAGGGGTAGAAGCCCCTCCCAGCTGTGTTGGCTCAGCCCACCTGCCCTGTCAGTGGCAGGCAGGGGAGGGGGAGGAGCAGAGGCCCATGGCTTCAGTCTTGGCTGCTGCAGACCCAAGCCAGCACATCTGGGAGGGGACTGCTCTGCTTCTCCCCTCCCAGCTGCCCGCCAGCTGTGGATGACAGCTGGTGGCTAACAGGAGGTAGGGCTGGTGTGAGGGACCACAACGGCCAATCAGAGATGACCAGTTACTGGCTGCACTTGGCAGTCTCAAGCAGCTTGCTGAGAGGCACGCAGGAGTGTCCTCAAGCTGTTGGCCTTGGCTAGTGCCAGCGTCCTGTATGCTCTCCCCCCCACAAAGCAAACTTGTGTTCTGTTCACTCTTCAATTAACCTAGTCCACTTAGAGAAACCCATGTTAGCTTATTTGAATCTGCCTTGGGCTTTGTGAATGTCTGTATCTAGCCCTTTTTTATGAAAGGATACCCCTAAATAGCTGACTGATGCAGTGGAAGTGAGGCCTACCCCAGTAATCATGCCCCTATAGAGTAGCCCTACCCCCCTCATATTCCTACTGGGGCCTGTCATCTCAATCTCTATTGCAATTGGGCAGATGAACATACAGGAATTCATCATGCCTATCGTGCAGAACATTTAAGCCATGCTGAGTGGTGCCCTACTTGAATCTCTGTTGAATAAAGTCCCTCTTTGCAGAGCATTTGAAATCACAACTGGTAAGGTGAAATAACCCATTATGCTGCTCTAACAGAGGGCACCTGAAAACTGGATGGAGTCTGTGTATGGTCTTTGGCTGATATGCTTATATTGTATTGCCTTGATTATTAGTGTCTGTTTGCATGGCTGGAGTGAGTAGGGTTATAATGTCTAGCTACATAAGACTGTAATTAGTGCATTAACTTCTCAATTGAGAATAGTTAAAAACAATGGAAAAGAAGAATATTCTGAGAGTGAGTAATCAGATATTTAATCGGTTGTTTTTTACAACTGGTTCCTGTCCCTTTGGCTTTCACACTACAGGATTTAGACTGTGATCATGGTAGCTTTCCTGTTTTCCCTGGAAAGCTATTTCAATGTCTTCAGCTTTGCTGTAGCCAGGTAATGATTAGAATATATTGTCAAATCTTTTAGGCTTTTGTGTTGTTGCCCTAGCTCACCTGCCAACCTGTTCTTATTAATTCCACTCTTTTTATCCGTCTCTGTTTCTACACTTGGTTGTGGGGAGATGAGGTGACTGGGACTGAATAGGAGATAGCAGCAGTAGCTGAAGCAAGATGAAAATGAATGATATTTTCAAATCCTAACCAGGGCTGCAGCAGCTAATAATTACATTAAAAAGGCCCTCTGCAGGTAGGTGCAAATAGGCTAGTCTAAACAAGTGCCACTATTTTAATGTGGACTGTTCAAGATGATGTCATTACCTGACTAGACTGTCACCTTTCACTTCCAGCCATTGTGCTCTGTTAGATCTCACTAACAGGGAGAGTGAGGAACTTGTTTGCAGGGGATTTGTTGTCTCACGCTCAGAGGCAGCTGAGAGACTTGCCAAATGACAGAAAGACGCTTCCATTCACAAGGTGTGATTGCCTAAGTGTTTGACTGTGTCTAATTAGTTTGCCTTTGCTGGTTGGTAGCTCCACAGTCAGAAGCAGATTGACTCTGCAGGCTTTAAGCAAAGAGGTTTGATTGGTGTTATTATCATTTGTTTATTTAACCCTCCTACTAGCCATGAAACATTCCCTAAAGTATGGCCTTTTCATCTGCCTTTAGAAAGCTATTTTATGGCACACATTACTATGAATAATATATCCCCTACTCCATCAACTTTCTACATCAAGCTTGACCAGCTTTCAGTTACTTTTTAAAATGTAAATGTATCTTTTTTTCCCTCTAAAACAAGAATTGGCATTACCTTTATATCCTTAGAAGTGTGATTGGTCAACTAGAGGCAAATGGTGTCAGAGACCTTTTTAACATAAAAAATACAAAGAAAGACACTCTCTGCCTGGTATGCATGCATGTCTGTACATACATTTTTGACCAGCTCTATTGAGGACTAAAACTTCTTGAGTATTTATCCTTTGTCTGTCTTTGGACTAGTAAGGGAAACCTCATAATTCCAGCAAGGAGAAAAGAAGAAAAAAAACAAGGTAAAGTATGAAAAAATAGGAAACAAATATAAAAGAAAGGGAGATTTCATGGGTGAGACTTAAGGCAAAAATTGCCCTCTTCTATGTCTGTAGGGCTAAAATTCCTACTGTGCTGTTGGTTTTGGATCCCTCAGTTTCCTCTTTATACTGGTCTAGGCCTTATGCGGCATCAGTCCCAAGGCTTAGCAAAGAGACAGTTGCAGTAAATGAAGGAGAGATTTCTTCTTTCTCGCTGTCATATGTGCATAAGGAAATAATTTTTTCTTTCTTCCCAAAAGAACAACAGAATTAAAGCAAATCCACTTTGGTTTACCAAAGGTCAGTATTTCTCCCAGAGATTAATTCTAAAGACAGAAAATTGGGAAACAGTTTGTTAGAGTAATTATGAAGCATATTTCTCAAGTAAATGGGCTTGCACAGGATAAGTTTGGCTCACAATCTAAAACAAATACGTTAGAGTCCAATGCCATGACGCTGAGTTCCTCCAAGTGCAGTATATGATCCTGGCAGTTTTGCTTATTCTTTTCTTGAGATCCTTATGCACTTATGGCCAAACTTTGTGCCTCTGTGCTTTTGGATTTTTCAGCATTTAACTCATTTTTCCCCGCTATATGTAGCTGTGAGTTTTTTTGTTACTGTTATTCTAGCTGTTCATTCCAAACTGGCTTGTTGGCCATTTCTTAAACAACAAAATTAAGATAATTTTCATAACAGTGACAAATGTTACATAAGCTTTCAAAATGGATTTCATTATGAACTCATTAATGAATTAATTTGTCTGTCTGTCCATCTTTCCCTCATTTGTTCTGCATTCTTTTTTTTAAATGCCAAAGCAAATACACCCCAACTGTGTATTATACCTGATACATTTTTATGTGATACTGTGTAAAAAAACTTGATCAGATACCCACAGTCAGTATTCTGAATCAGACATGTAACATGAATAAATACAGAAAAGAACTCTCTTAGATACACTGGTCTATAAATGCAGTCCATGTAATATAATCATTAGTTTATAAACTAGATATTCTTTGGGTGCTGTCATGTACCAAAGCAAGCTCTTGTGTGGATTTGAGATTCAGTTGGAAAATACATAACATAACATAACATAACATAACATAACATAACCATATTGTTCTAATGGAAGATGATTTCAGCAAATTCAAACACACAACATATTACATTTAAGGTACATTGTTAATCATTCACTTACAATTTATGGATAAATGGGAAGGAAAAACTTAGGGTGATGTCAAACCATCCTTTTAACCTACAAGTTAAAGTTTGGATGACCCCTTTACCTCATTTCACGGCCAACCTCCTAAATGGGCTTTTGTGGAAATCTGTCTCAAGTTGTCATTTGATCTAGCTACCCTTTCTAAATCTTGTTTCAGGATGACTTTGGATACTGGCAAAGGACTGGCACTTATTTTTGGGACCCCTCAGACTCAGGAAAGCTCCAGAGCATGCAATGTTTGGAAACAGAAACTAATAAGGGCTTTAGGACTGATGCCCACTATTGTATTAGATCACATTGCTTACACAAGACTACCATCAGTGTTACTCTTGCATTGCTTTTGCCTACAAAGGGAAGCACTGAAGTTGGTTTTGACTCTCATATGCCAATATACAATGTTGCTGGCACTGGCCCAGACTTGTTAAACTTGTACAGCTAAGGTGCAATATAGATTATCCTAAATCTGGAAGGATTTCTCAGTAGCACACAGGTGAAGATCTTTATGTAAAATGGTTTAAAGATATTAAAGAAATATGACCTATCAAATTACTAGATTAGAACTAAAACAAAACGGGTATTTTCTAGAGCTTTTGCTAATTGTTACTTCTCTACAATGTTACACAATTCTTATGTGCAAATGGACTCACCAAGCAAGTTTCTGTGTACATACCAAAGCCCCGGCTTTGCAACCCCCTCCTTTCCATAGCTTCACTAATTTGCCATGTCAGATTAGTGTGATGAAATAAATTCTAATTACACTGAAAGATCACATAGAGCATTAGCACTGCTGCTATGGTCTGTTCTTGTGCTGTCTTATTTGCATATTAATCTGGGGTGCCTACACAGATAACAACATGAAGTATCTTCTAACATGTTTAATAGTTCTGCTGAGGAAAGTGCTGACTCAGCCCTGACAGGTGCTCCCAGAAGCAGGAAGGTGGAAGCAGGAAATGTGAACTGTGCTGATTAACCTAAGGGAGGATGTAAGTTTTCTCTTTGAATTTAAAGCTGTTTTCTGTTCAGTCCATAGAGAAAGCAAAAACCATTGCTGCATTTTAAGAGTATTCCACTAATGATATAAAGTCAGACAAATATTATTGTGATACATATTCTGATGCTGTAGCAAGCAATGTCATGGCTTTATGTGACTCCAAAAATGCAAAGAATCTGGAATAAAAAAAATCTTAAATGGATCTTTAAAAACAGCTGCTGAGTAAAACCCACAGTAATTAGAGCTCATTGCACTTTTCATGTGCTGGATGGCTCAGTGCATCTACTGTAAATTAAAAGGTTGTTGCTGTTTGGAGTTCTTTAGCCAAAAATATTGATTTAATAGTATGCCTGGCTGCAGAATTAAACTGGATCTAACTGTCACAAATGAGAATTTATTCACTGAAGAAGAAAAAGAACGAAACTACTTTTGTACAAAGTTTTAGTTGAGATTAAGACTCACATGAAAATAAGCCTTATGTTTCCTTTGGAACTGGAGTTCTTTTACTTTGGGAACATAACAAAGTCCAGAAAGCTTTTTCTTTCACACTTCAAAGCCACAGGATTGGGAAACAGAATCCTGGAAAGGAAAGGAGAGAGCCATTTGGGTGGGCCCTCTAAACCAGTTTTCCAGAGCCACTTAACATGTAAACAAGGGAGGATCCAGAGGGAATGCAGGCTATACCCCACTTTCAGCCTAGATACTGCTGTTGGAGCCTCTGGGGATTTTTTTTAAATGGAAGAGAATTCCCTCACCCCCCCCAGGCTCAGAAACATGTCCTCTCTCCTCTTCTTCCTCTGTCCCCTATCTGCCCTGCTGCTTTCCTTACTTCCCTAGCGGTAGAGGAATCTTCAGTTCTGCTCCTGCCTACTCTAATGGAGCTGTGCAGTGGCTTCCTACACCTGTTTCTGCAGGGATCAGGCAGTGCGGGGAAACCCAACCCACTCCCTCCCCATTGCTGCTGTTCCCAGTTAAGCCCAACCCCTGTGCAGCCCTGCTGGAGAGGGTAGGAGCAGCTCCAAAGCTTCCCTACCCTGGGACAGCTGGGAAAGCAGCAGTGACTGGAGGAGGAGGGACAGAAGGGGAGGGAAGAGGAAAGGCCAGGATGATTACATGCTTTGGGAAATTAAAAAAGTCCCTAGAAGCTCCCACAGGGCACTCTGCCTGCATGGGTGGATTGGTGAGAGGAAGGAGTTTGGGAGCAGTAGTGCAGTTACCCATGCAGCAGGGGTGGCTGCTCCCATATCCCCCTTTGCCAAATCCTGGATCTGCATGTAAATTAATCCTCACTACAGAGCTACATTGAAGACTTTCATGATGGTTAGTAATGTTGGGGTTGCTGACAGCAAACCAGCAAGGTTTAGATGCAGAGTATATGACCTTGTTTTGGATCACAGGGGGTGCCAGTTAGCTGGGATTCAGAAAAATAAGAGTGGACTGTGTTTTCCTTGTACTTCTCAGATTTTGCATAAAAGGTACTTCTCAAGAGTTTCACACGCTAATTTTGCTGCAAACCTGTTCTAAATGAAAGCGGTGTATAAGAGATTTGGCACATGTGAACCCCCTTCTAGTGTTGATGGCAGATATTGGTTTAAATGCTCCACTCACTGAGAGGAAAACAGTCCAGTACTTCTTGCAACTAATATTAAATGACTTGCATATATAATATTTACTGTACACTGGGATTTTGTGCCTGGTTAAAGGTAGAGACAGGCATGCAAGATTAACCTTTTGAAATGTATCTAGTGTATTCTAAAGAAAAAAATTAAAATTTTAGCTGAAGTTGGTTTCCCTTTTCTTCAAGAATGGCACGATATGTACAGGTTTAGTCTCTCTACTGTGGGGTGGGGCTTTCTGGCTGGTAGCTTCATACACCAAAGTAATCAGTTCAAATTGCACTCCTCATGTATCTAAAAAGAAATGCTATTCTATGGGTCCACACTATCAAAGGCATTCACTAGGTCTTCAGTCACCTTGAAGGAGCTGTCTGCTCAACATGTACAAATAGCACTACTCGAAGCCCATTGAAGTCAATGGGAATCTTTAAGAAGCTCTTGTGCAAAAATTGCTTTACAAATATCTATGGAGTTTAATAGTGAATGCAATTCATACTATAGGTCTTTTGTATCATCTCATAGCATTCTGTATCAATAATATAATTTATTATTAAACATTAAAGGTTAGTTTAAAAATCTGTTGTTAATTTGTAGTTTTCTATTAAATCTTTTAAGAGTTTATCCTAGGGATTAAAAAACAAACTTTTTTGCAGCTAGTGCTTCTTTTTTTGTCTTAGCAAATGTTTTTTTTTTCCTCCCATCACATCTCATTTTCCTCTAACCTTTGGGCCAGAATTTCTGCTGGTCTAAATCAATACAACAGTACTGAAGCCAAAGAAGTTATACTGATTTTGACCAGACAAAGAAGGATCTTTCCTTTTTTTATTTTTGCACAAAAGAGGAAAAGAAAATAAAGTTTTTTGGAATTAGGATAATATTTAAAAGTTTCCTCTTGATTAATGTTGTTCTTTGCAAGCCATCCTAACAGTGAGTATGAACCTTCCTTACAGGAAAAAAGGCAAATTGCAAAGTTGCTTTTAAGGTGTGAAAATTGATGGATGAGCTTCTCACTGGTTACTAACAAACCAAATGGAATGAGGAAATAATATTACATGAGTGAGTTAATTGCATTAAAGTCATCATGTACTTATTTTGTAGTTAGTAGAGAAAGGCATGAACTGGAACACTGAAGCCAGGGCCCATTGAACTCTAGGAAAAGTTTTGACCAGTATCCAAACTTCTTGGCTCAGACCCCTCTCTATATAGAGTTACAGTATAACGGTTATGCTGTAATTGGTACCATGCTGACACATAACGTAAAGTGTTACCTACATTTAAAACTTGAAAATAGCATTTGAATTCCATATTCACAGGTAATAAGAGTTCATCTTCATGGTGGGGAAAATGAGTTTTAGAACGACAGCTCCCAACTTGTAGTTCTTTCAATTCAGCTCTCATGGCTTTCTAATATGGGTAATATCCTGCAGTCTTTATTCAGGCAAAATACCCACTGAAGTCATAAACACCAGGTTATAGTGAGGTCTATCAAATGGTCTGGAAATTTTATACATGTGGTTTTCTTCACATTCAATATTTTCATACTTTAAAAATATAATCCTTATGAATACCACTATATCATGCTACACTAACAATAGTAACAGAGGCATAGGCTGCAATGTGTCAAAATTTTCATGTAGAGTACGTCATTTAAAACATAATAATAGCATTTAGAATACCCTCCTTCCAAGCATCTCAAGGTACTTAACAAATAGTCATTTATTAACTCTCATAATATCTACGTGGATGTCAGTACCCCCTACCTGAGACGCACAGAGCTTAGGCAGTTGACCAAAGGTCACACCATGACTTAATTTCATTTTGCCAGCACTAGATCCCAGGTCTTTTAATTTCTGCAGCACTACCAGGCTCTTGACTTCATCCAGTCAAAAAAGTGTTTTCGAGAAAAACCAGGATGACATTTTTATAAGAAGATTTTCTAAAGCTGTTTGTGGTTTTCAGCCTCTCCTTTTGACCAATAGATGCTGCTGCTTTCAAGCAATAGGACTGTAGAAACTTGCTTTTGCAATAACTTGATTTGATATTTCAGTGGTGCTGCTAATTCAGACCTACTGGTGATTGGCAATCAACTGTTGACCCAAGAGCTTGCTTATTTCACTATTCTTAAGACAATTGGTGCACAGGATTTTTGAACTCTTTCAGAATCACCTTTCTTCATGATTCTGCTCTGGCAATATCTAGAGATCTCTAAAGCTGTAAAGCAGTCCTACCAGGGCGGCAAGAAAGATTACCACAGTACATATGCTTCAGCTTATGAATAGAACCACATATATTGACTTATGTGTTATATTTTCCTAGAAGCATGGCTCTTAAATTATGGGCCATAATCTAATAACTGTAATCAGGGAAGGAGAACAGGAAACATCCTTACATTCATGCTCACGCTAGAGACATGCTCCTGCCTACTCTAAAGTTTCTGCTTCATAAATGAATTATAACATTTTGGAAAGCACCTCCACATATGCGAAGACTGCTGGGGTGGGTGAGAGAGGCAGAGGATGAAACCAATGTTCCCCTCCCCTCATACCCAAGAGTTACTATTTTGGGCAGCTGGCAGGCAGCTGAGTTGTGTGTCCTGTTGCAATTAGTCCATCAGGCATGGTAAGTATCTGACAGTCTTACTTTCTTCATTACATAAATGAATGATTCATGAATGAGCAGGTTTTATGCAGAGTAATTCAAAGTTGAAGCATGATCATTTTAATATGATTAAGACCCTAGTTAACATTTTAATAAGAATAAAACAAGTATTCGCTTGGCAGGATATGACTGGAAAACACTGTGGTCACGGATAAATCAATATACAGCATAAGTTGTCCAGTTACTTTATAAAATGCTGTCATGAATTATTTGTATTTTAGACCCCACATGGTTTGTATCTGTGAACAGTACGTAGCTCTTATCCTAGGAAGGTGGATCGTTTACTCCAGAGACTAAAAGAGGTCAGGATAAGGTTAGTGTCCAAACCTAAATGTAAGGTTCATGGAAAACTCCATAAACAGAAAAAAAGCTTCAGACTAATTTTATATATAGTCTGGAGGTCTTTTTTGTCTTTTCCATATGTAAAAATATATAGTGTGTTGTGTTGTACTGTATTGAAAAAGTAGGATAGGACAGGATGGGATATGACTTTTATAATTCAGGGGATACTGTGCATGTAAATGTTTGCATCTAGGAAGAGTTATATCTTGAGTGAGCTTCCATCTTGCTGACTCAAAGTACTTTCAAACTGCACATCTTGCTTGAGCACATAAAAAAAACCCAATGGGAATGGTTAAGTATATGGATTGCTAAATGTAAAATATGTGTAGGAGCACAAATCGAGTACTTTTGTTCAAGTTACTCTTAATCAGAAATACCACTAAATTTGATAGACTTATTCATGACTTTTGGTTTATGATGGTAGTTGTTGCATTTCTCTCACTTGCACATGGACATTTTGGGGTTTTATTTCACTTCGTTGTTTATATTACAGTATCTTTGCTGAACCATGCCTTCTAAGAAATGATAAGACATAATAAGGCCATAGAGTGTGGTATGAATAACATTTCCAGATAAACCTGTGGGTCCTACAGAAACTAGATACCATTTTAAACATCCATGAAATTTCTTTTAAAAATGTATGGCATGCTGTGGCGGAGCACATTTGGGGTGCTCGCCACGTGGCAGGGGCTGCAGTAGACTAGGACAAAGTCATCGGTGAAGGCAACCAAGCGAAGTCCCTGAATGTCATTCTAAGGGGGGGAGGTGTGTGGCAGAGCACCTTTGGGGGTGCTCGTCACTCGAGGGCTTTCACAGGCTCTGAGTGGGAGCTGCTTTGGCAGAGCAGCAGGGGAAACCTCCCCCAGGACCTATTCTAAGGGAGGAAGGTATGTGGCAGAGCACCTCTGGTCTCTGCCACTTCATGAGCCTGAAAAGGCAACCAGCAGGTGCAACCCAGCTCTGATGAGTGCCCATTTTAAGATCCAGGCCAGTAGAGCTGGAGGCAGCAATCTGCTGCCTGGCACTGAGGAAGTGGCACATCTCCCAGTGGAGCTGCTGTTCTGGTAACACAAGGAAGTAAGGGCAAGAGCTGATGGGGATGGTTAGGAGGCTTTTAGCCCTGGGCAAGACCTAAAACTGCACCCTGCTGGGGATGGGTGGCCTGGTAGAACAGGCTGTTTGTGGTAGAACAGCTCCCTAGAAATGCCAGGCCAGTGACTACTCTGGTGGAAGGCAAGTAGGGGTGCCTAAACCCCAGTCCCCACCTTCAGGTGGGTTAACTGACATTGGAGGTAGTTGGGGGCCAGGACGGCTGTGGCCACCTGAGCCTGTGGGGTGTGTGTGTGACCCCAGGCCCCAGTGTAGGGGGGCAGAGTATGGGCCTCAGTGGAGGCAAAGGTGTAGAGCGGGGTGCAGTGGGGCACCTGACAGCCTGCACCCAAGTGGCGGTCAGGAGGCCTGGAGAGCCTAGTGAAGAGGCTAGGAGCCCTGACAGTGCATGTGTGCGGGGGAAGGAGCCCAATGAGAGTGAGGGGCTCAGAGCCCAAGGAGAGAGGCCAGAGTTCGGGGCTGGGATATGGTTGCAATGTGAATGCCGAGAGAGGCAAGTAGTGAGGCTCTGTGAGGAAAGGGCATGAGGTGGGTCCCAGTGAGCAAGGGGCTCCTGGGTAGGCCCTGTTAACATGGGGGCCAGGTTAGGTCCAGGTAAGGCTTTGGGCACCTGAGGCCACAGGTGGGCCAGAGGCCGATTGGGTGGTGGAGCAGCTGAGGAAGGGCCACAGGTAAACAATGGGGCGAGTCAGCAGCCCCTAATTCAGAGCAGCTGGATGAGCAACAACCTAGTGAGGGACTAGAGGCAGAGTCACTCCAGTGTCCTGCAAACCGCCAGCGCTCACTGGGATGAGGGTCACGGGAGAGGCCCAAGAGGGTGTGCGTTTGCTGGCCGGGCAGTGCAGGGAAATGAGCCCCAGGACCCTCTGGGCAAGGGCAGGGTGAGTGTGGCCCCAGGAAAAGGAGGCCACACAGTATGAGAGTGGCCCCGCAAAGGTGCAGTATGAGAGTGTGTGGGTGAAGCCTTGGTGAGAGGGAGGTAGTATGAGCGTGGCCCGTAATAGGGCAGAAAGTAAGAGGCCTAACACTGGGGTGAGTTGAGCCCACCCTCAGGCTGGAGCACAGCTCAGCTGTTAGGAACATCTGCAAGGCTTGGGATGCAGTATAGGGGTGGTTGGATCTGCATATATAGGTCCAGGAGACCAGGGCATTCGGAGGGCAGCCTCCCACCTAATTAATACCTTAATTATGTGTCATCAAAGCATGGCAGGCCAGAAAGGTGGGCAGCATGCCTAGAGGCAGGTGAGGAGACTACACTGTGGCTAGTCAGGGAGCACCCACTTTGCCACATATGTCTACTTAGGACTGAAGTTTTTGGAATCATGGTCCTCATTTACTTTTGCAAAGCATGCCAAAATATTCTAAAAATTAAAATTTCAAGGCTAAAAACATATGGGAGAAAAGTGGCATCACTTTCTACTGGTAAGCATTATTTCCAAAAAGCATAAACATATTAAAGCTATAGGTTGTACACAAAACAAATGAAACTATATTGCTTAATCAGTTACCCAGGGGAAATATATACACGTACCATAACTTTTGATTGATGGATTTTATGAGCATTATCCAGTACATAGCACTTTAACTATTGCAGAATCATAATGTCATAAATTACAATAAAAAAAAAACATTATTTGGAAAATATTTTAAGTGAACTGCCATGAAGGGCAAAATACTGAAATTTGAAATCAACTTATTAATAAACTAGTGATTACTTGTTTTTGTGAATGCTAACACTCTCTCTAGTGTAGTGAGACAAATTCTGCAATATGTTATACTCTAGGTCACTGGTATTCAAACTTTTGGCTCTGCAGGCCAGATAACTGATTTGGTGCCAGTCCACAGGGTTGATTGAACCCTGCACACCAGGATTGGACCCATGTGCCTTGTTTGGGCCCTGCTTGGGCTTAGCCTGGCCCCTTTGTGCTGCTATTGGGCCCTGTGCTGCCTTCATCTGGCCCCATGTACCCAGACTGGGTGCTCGGGCCCCACTTTGCTTCCCCAGCTCCACTTGCTGGGATCAGGCCCTGCAGCATCCTGCACACCCCATCTAGTGCACAGTACCATGGCCTGCAGGGCTCCCCATAGGTTGAATAACATGGTACTGGGGGCCAGATGTCATTTGCAGGCTGGGGGTTGAGCACCTCTGCTCTAGGCAGTCCTGTTGAGGACAATGGGATTAAACAGATTATAAATCAGTAATGAGTTTGGCATAGGCCCCTAACTGCTTAAGTCATTTTTGAAAAATATAGCCCAGTGTGCCGGAATACGTACAAGGTATGGATAATGCCCTCATGTATGCCTGCACATTCAAATTTGGAAATGTTGATGGCTGAAGATGCAATTTGAATGATAATCATGGTTGCAATTGTGGAAAAATAACATAAGGTATGTCAAGAATAATTGAAGGGCTTGAGTTACTGATTAGTTGTTTATTTTAACAAGAAAACCATGTGTTTTTATCAATTAAAATGTATGGACTTTTACAAAAAGCTAAGACTTCCATGCTTCGCTCTTATCTCTGGATGGTACGGAGGAAGTAGAACCAATGTTAAGGCCCCCGGTATCATAGACAAGAATAATAAATTTTAATTAGATTTCCTGTTTCACTATCCATTAATGCCTGTATGTAGAAAGGGCAGGTAATGCTGAAAACGCTACAGCACAGTTACTGATGCTAAATCAAATATTGTTATTGAAAACCGTTTTAGGTTTGATGTATTTGCATTGGCTATTTCAACACCTCTGAATGATGCTTGTTTTGTTTTGGGAACAGAAGAACGAGTGAGGTTGGGGAATCATTTGATCTAAATAGGGACACAGCTGTATTCCTAATGGGATTTAGGCTTTCCAATAGCAACCTTCTTTCATTCTGCCTAAAGAAGCTGTGAACCTATCATTCAGGCTTGTGCACACAAATATAGCAGCTGCTATTGCTGATGACATTGAAGAGTTCTACAGTCAACTGCAGGAGCGCGTGGACACATGCCAAATCATGATGTGATTCTGATCCTGGGAGATTTTCATGAAAAAGTGGGAACAGAGGTCATGGATCAAATGTAATGGGCTGACATGAATTAGGAAAGATTAATGAGTCTGGACACAAATTAATTGACTGCTTATCAGCTAAGCAGTCAGTTCTCACTAACACTTAATTTCAACATCATAATAGAAGAAAATGCACTGGGTTCTTTCTCAGTCAGGTATAAAGAAATCAAATTAGCGTTTTTATTATTATTTAGATTGGAAGTAATGCTAGTTACGTCTAGTATAAAATCTTGTCAAGTGCTTATATCTGCTCAGATGCTGGTTATTTATTCCATGTTAACATTAATTAGAAAAGGACTTGCACAATTATATCAACTATTATATAGGTTTAATGCAGGCAACCTTAGAAAGAAAACCCATGCATGTCAGTAATAGGCAAAAGGTTTTCCAGCACAACAGTAGTGTAGCAAGGATTAAAAAACATATGGACTGTGGGTAGAGGCAAATGTTTTCAAGAAGAGCATATTATGATCTGTTATCAGTAAAGGTTTGTTTTTTCTTTTTGTATGAATCAAACTCTATTAAAGTTCTGGTCAGAAGAGCAGTACCCCTTTACAGTCTTGGGAGCCACTGGGGGGAGGTTATTTAAGAGACTCAGTTTGCTATCAATGAAGGATTAAAACTTTATTGATGGTAGAACGTCTGCGAACAGATGCAAAAGCTCACCTGTTTTGATTCAGGAGTTGGGGTGGGAGAGGTGGGTATGGTACTACTTAGGAGTTGTTTGCACTGTTGAGAAAGTGGGTCTCAGCATGCCTTGCCTGTGTCCTAGTGTCCCAAGCTCATTGCCACGTATCGAACTACAAAATAGATCAGTGAAGTTGGTCTGGAGTTATACCCACACTCATGTCTCCAGACTCTGGTGTGACTGAGAATGGAGGTTTGAGACAAGTGTGTAGGAAGCTGGATGGCTGTTGGAGAACATCGGTGGGTGCAAGTGGAAGTCACAAACACCAGGTTTTAGTGAGGTTGATTAAATAGTCTGGAAATCTTATACATATGGTTTTCTTCACATTTAGTATGTTCATACTTTTTAATATAATCCTTATGATTACTACTAGATCATGTTACACTAACATTGGAAAAGACATTCCCTGGCACTGGGACGTGCCACTACAGCCCATAGCTGTTACCAGGGCAGGTTGTATCAAGAAAGATGGAAGCCTAGTGAAAAGGGACATAAGATAAGGATTTTCCAAAAGTCCTTTTAATTTCAAGTAGCTTTTTGTTTGTGTGCCAGTTGTATATAATTTTTGTGATCATTAAATTCTGAATATTTTTTGCAATTTGTTTTCATTGGCCTGCAATTTCAGTGTACATGTGTGTTCATTCCTGAACGCTTGTACAGATAGCTGATCGAATTTGCCTTTGCTTTTGCTTTGTCTATCTTTTCTCCTTTGAAAATTACCTCTAGGAAAATGCACACAAAACTTATGTTAAAGAAACCATTAGGGCTGTATAGCTTAATCCAGTGGTTCTTAACCAGGGTGCCATGCCACCCTGGGGTGCCTTTCAAAGCTACCATGGGGTGCAACATAATGTTATCACTTAAGTTTACAAACATGATTCACAAGATAAACTCAGAGGCTGTGTCCAGACGAGCATGGCCATGTGGTATGTAGCATCGCAGACATGTCTGCAGTACTACATACCACACATTCAGTTGTTTGTGCTGCAAGGGAGCAGTGTATTTTTGTTTTTGTTTTTTTGACCCCTGGATATTCAGGGGTCAAAAAACCCATGGAAAAGAAAGCAGAGGACACATGCAGGGGCAGTATGCGTCACTCAAAACTGGAGCCTGGCTGACCAGAGCTGCACTCCAGCTGCTGGCCAGGCTCTGCACAGCAAGATCGCCACTGCTGCAGACCTGGGAGGCCCCCAGGACCCAAGGTAAGGCTGCTGGGGCCAGCCCAGTGCTGGCCCCAGCATTTCCTAGCCCACCCGGGGTAACCTGCCACATGCCAGAGGGCTCATGGCATGGGCGTTCCCCAGGGATAACTAGCAGTGGCACAAAGTGTGCCATTACTAGTTGTCCTCAGGGGACCAAATGTCCACGCATGTGTGGACTCAGCCAGAGATTTCAAATAGAAATTTGTAGTTGTGGTCTTTCTGAGTTCTACAGCAAAACCTGCTAAACTATTATTCCGTAGTCAAAAAAAGAGTAAAAACTAAGCTGGTATTTTCCAGGCATGTCTTGAGTGTATCCAGGGGTACCTCAAGTCTAAAAAGGTTGAGAACCACTGGGTCAAACAGTCAAAAGTCAGGTGATAATAGAATTAAACCTTCTATTGTGGTGCCCAGAACTGCACTAAGTTTAGGTTGTATGTGCAGACTGAACTCAGGCATATTCTACCTTTTAAATAAGCAACCTTAACCTCCTGCAGCTATAAACATTTGTATGGAATTAGACTATAGTATGAAACTAGGACAAATCCGCTCCCTTCCTTTGTGTAAGTCCAGAAGAATGTCAGCACCAAGTTACTCAAGTTTTCCAAGTGAAATTGAGGGCATAATTTGGCTTGCATTTATTTTTTTATTTTTGGAAAAACAAATCAAGAAGACGACAGACCTTCTACTTAGAAGCAGTGTTTTGTGCAAGCATCATAAAACAGTATTTTTCAAGAAATATTTTGCAGAAATCATTCAGATGATTGGAAATAAATACTATTTGACTAAATACTTTAAAAACGTTTAAATCCGGTAGTTTATTCCACCCTCACCCTCCACCTGACTAAGAAATGAACAGTCCCCATCACTGCACCCGGAATGTGAATGGAGCTCAATGTCATATTTAGATGACAATGAGCAGGATTACATTTCTCCAGTCTTAGCTTGCAATGGTAAAGGTGCTGTAAGTATTACAGCAAAGCCTGGTATCAGAAATACTTACTATCAGTCAGGGTCCAGACAATTAGACTGCATGGGGGAACATAGGAATGTAGGGGTAAGTTATAAAAGACAGAAGAAATTAAATATTCATAGTCAAGCAAAATGGTTTTGACAGCATTATACAGTCAGATATTTGGGTTGTGTGAAGCTTTGGGTGGTGATTCGATTCAGAGGAGATTTGGCCTAATTTGGTGGCCAAATCTCTGACTCCAAATTGAATCAGGGGACCAGTTTAAAGGTCTGAATCGATTCAAAGCTCTCTGAATCTTCGGAAAAGATTTGCAGAGCTTTTATGATTTGGGCAGTCCCCCAACTCTGAGCTGGTAAGTACTAGAGGCAGAAGAGAGGGACTGGGGGAGGGGACCATGGGGGGACCCCTGCCAATCTCCTCAACCCCACCCCTGCTCCCCCAGCCTCCCCATGACTGCCTCACCTGCCCCAGCTCCTGGTGTTTTAAAAAAAAGCCCCTGTGCCCACAGGGTGCTGCCAGATGGGGGCACAAGCCCCACTGCCCCCCCACTGCCCCACACTGTATGGGAGACTCTGCTACGAGCTCCCAGCTCCCCCACGGGTGCCCTGCCCAGGTCAACTCCAGCCCTTTAAGAAAAAAAAAATCTGAAAAAGCCCTCCACTCACCACTCCTGCAGCAGCCTCAAGGGGCTCATGGAAGAGCCCCCCCGTGCAGTGCGGGGCAGTGGAGATTGCCCCCCGCTGGCAGGAGCAGTGAGTCCCGGGGCTTTCCTCATTTTTTTTTTTTTCTTAAAGGGCCAGAGCTGGCCCAGGTGGGCCACCAGTGTGGGGGCTGGGGGAGCAAAGGGGAGGGCTGGGGGGCTCATGCAGAGCCCCCTACGCAGTATGGGGCAATGGGGGGCAGCAGGGATTGTCCTCCTGCCCAGCAGTACCCGCTGAGTCAGGCCTTGATTTTCCCAAAGTGCCGGGAGCTGGGGCAGCCATTGGTGGGCTTGGAAAGCAAGTGAGGGATGGGCCTGGCTGATTCGGAGATGCTGCAGCAGCTGAATCTCTGAATCAGATTCAGCTGAATTGCTTCGGGACAGGGATTCGAATCACCAAATCAAATCACTGTCCTTCGAATCGCCGATTCCAAATCCGAAGCGAATACTAGTCACTTTGCACAGGTTATCAGATATATCTTCAGAACAATCCCATTCCTAATTTGTACATACAAAAAAATACACAGGTTCTCCACTTATTATAAATTGGCAGAGCTCCGCTGAAATTAATGGGGGTTGGCCAATTTACAGGAGCTGAGGATCTGGCTCATTTAGTTGTGAGTCCCATTTAAAATATGGGCAAACTATAATGATAAATGTAAAGGCAAGTTTGTTGACTGTAGTAAGCTTCTGTTTGTATTCTCTGGATAACCAACTATATGGAAATATTTTAATAACCCTCTTACAGAAGAATAATACCAGATGGTTTGATTTGGTACATAACTTTTTTTAGTTTTGTAATGTTGCCTACTTTTGGGGTCCATCAACACTTACAGAAATGTTTTAAATTTTTATTCATAGCCATATGTAAGACCTTAGCATTTCCACTGCTGCTTGTTAGTGCACATTTTGGACAATGTTAACATCATTTCAAATATTCAGGACAAGTGAGGAACTTGCTGTAAGTCCTTAGGAGAAGCTAAAAAGAGTATTAACAAGCCAAGTCCATAAAAAACATCTGTTCCAGTCATGCTGCTGATTTTTTATTAGTCCTTCAAATCCATAGCAAAGATCTCTAGAGCAAGAAAAATGCTCTAGTGCAATTTCCAATTTCTTAGCTAACCTGATTTTGTTGATTCATACATATGCATGATTCAGTACTGTTCCTGAATACAAACAGAAAAAAAAAACTTTTGGGCTGTACTTTATTTATTTTCCTTGAAATGCCCTTGAAATTTCATTTGCTCAGTGAAACCAAACAAATAATTGCATACTAAAAGGAAAATGAAGACTAGCAAGCTAAATAATTTGTAACATCAAATATTCCTGTGCTGTGGTTAACATTCTCAGTGAGGGGAAATAGTCAGCAATAAACAGCCCACTGTATCTTAAATGCAATAACTAATATCAATGTCAACTGCATGAAGTGAAAATACCTTAGGATATGCTTTCACAGTTCTGCTCTATCGCTGCTAAATGGAATATGCTATATAACTGTAATAGTAGTCATACTTGTCATATTTTCCGTGATCTCTAAGGAAGAATATCAATGTAATGATAATGCAGCTTACATCTTTTTCTAGTTAGACTCACATTTTTATGGGACTCTCTATAGATGTTTTTAAAAGTTTACACTGTGAAAGCCAACTTGTCAGTATTTATACATCAAAAGTAATACCCCAAATCAAATTTTCAGAAATTAGGAACGTAGAGCGCCTCAGTTGTCACATCATTGTAACCTAGCTGGAGAGTAAATATAAAAAATTAGTTATGATTGGTCTGTGTAATTCTTTTCTGGGTGAAAAAAGGGAAATAAGCAAGTGTGAAGCAGAATTTTTAACAATGTCTCTGTTATACACAATGGGCCAAATTCATCTACAGTGCAACTCCATAGACAACAGTGAAGTCATAACAGGGATGAATTTGGCCTGCTTTAACTAAAATTGCACTCATTTCCCTCAGCACAACAGTCTGAGACTTCACATGGAGTTAAACACTTTTCACCAAGTACCAAGTGTGAAATGTTGTTGAAAATAAAGTTTGTAATTAAAATTGGCATTTCTGAGTCTGCTGCTGGCAGTGACCATCTTGCTGAGAAATGGCATCATTCGTGACACCAGCTTTGTGTGGGAGCCCAGTGGAAAAGGAGATTGTAAACCAGATCCTGTCCTGCCTAAAATCCAGGGGTATTTAAATACAGCAGTGAAGGTTTTACACAATAAAATTTTTTCTGTGTACAATTTACTTTAGCCATACACAGCTTGATATCTTTGGGCTTGATAGCTATAGACAGGGTGTAGTGCCTTATCTTATGCTCCTTATCAAACCCATTCCAACAAGCTGAAGTCAAGGTATAAAACTACAGTGTATCATGATTTTTTCCACCCCCAGAATTCCTTCGGGTGGCTACTGGTTTTCTATGCCACCTGTACAATTTGTTAGAGACCATCCTCTTAAAATTCCTGGCCCTACTGAAGTCAGTGATAGTTTTGCTATTGACTTCAATGGAGCCAGAAGTTTACCCATGCAACCCATCTGACTATGAATACATGAATATTATATCCCTTTCACCAGCCTGAGCCCAGTGCTATCCATTGATCTCACATAGAGACTGAACTTCAGGAGCACATGGCATGTTCAGACTACACAATCCTCCCTCATATCCACACAGCCTGGCATAGCTGCATGGCCTTGGGCCCTCCCAGTTAGAGGGAATTTCACTTTAAAAAAATGAAACTGTTATTAATTGAGGATGAAACCTGGCTTTGAAAGTTGGGTGCAGAGCTTCCATGCTGCTAGTGTGAAAAGCAAGGTCTCCTTTCTTCAGTATGCCCCTGGCCAGCAGGAGGTTCAGAAATGGCAACTTCAATTAGTCAGACCTGAAGACAAATGCTTGTCTCTTTTCTAGCTATGCAGTTAGTCCACTAAAAGATATCACCCTAACAAGTCCTTGCCTTTTACATAATTCCTGGATCATCGTGTCTGCATCACTCTAACACTACCACAACTTCAAGAAGAAACACTTATTTTCAGTTTCAGAGTGCTTGGCCACAGCAAATGGACTTTATGGCTAAGAACAGAAACCCAAGGCTGAATTGATTCCATCTTTGCAGGTTAGTCTAAACTACATAGATTGAACCAAAAACCAAGTGAACAGACATTCACTTTTGATTCCAGAAATGCAGCCACATGCCTGCATGACTCAGGCTAGAAGCTGGGGGGTGGTAGAGCACGCCTCCCTGCTCAGCTGGAGCAGACAGCTTGAGCCAACCACGCAACCTGCGAGGGGAGGTTTGCAGGGGAGATGCAAGCATCCTGGGATGCTGGGGAACTGTGAGTTCACTTGAATCTGGAGGACATCTGGGACCAGAAGTTCAATAAACTGATTTAACCTAAACAGTTAAGTCTGATACTATGTCCATTCTGGTTTATTTTAAACTTGTTTCAGCCATTTTGAAAGAGGTTTATGTGCACTGAACTTCTGTTGTGTTACAGACTTGAACCAGTTTCTGATCACTTATACTGGCTTGTGTGTAACTTCTGTCCCTAGCCTACTTGTCTGGAGTGGAAGGAATAAAGGATCTGGAGGGATGGAGTAGGTAGGATCCTTCAAAATGGAATAAAGATCCCACAGTTGTCCACGGGTAGTTTTCACATCTACCATCAATTCCCAAAATACCATCAAAATAGATTATTTTACGTTTTCCTTGGCACAAGTTTCATGGCAGCACTGTCCTCTTTTAGGACCTGCTTAACTTTAAGGACTCAAGTTAGTGGCTACTCACACGCTTAACGTTATACAAATGATTTGTACCCTATTTCTTTAATGTACTTACTTCGGTGTGTACCTAATGTTATCATGGATGCAGTCGTCTTGGCTTCAATTTTACTGACCCTAAGTGTGGGCTTTGCAGGCTGGACAGTTCAGTTGGTTTCTGTTCTGTTCTACTTACTGGGAACTTCTGATTTTGAAACTTCTCTTGTTCCAGTTTGATTTTTATTTTGTTCTTTTGACCTCATGTGGCTGTTTGTCATCTGGTACCCAACAGTTTGAACATACACATCTTGGAAGACTGCATAGTTGGTTTGTAAAATGCCTTGGTCAGCCTTCCCTGATGAACAAATATTTAAATTAAGTCTGTAAATTTGTTGCTGCCATAACAAAAATATGACTTCAATGGTTTCATAAAAAATAAAATCAGGATCTTGCTAGAATTACAGTAGGTTTTACAAAATTGTCTTTGTGAAAGTGAGCTTTGAAATGGGCTTTAAATGATCAGAAACTAACAATGGGTTTTATCAAAATAAAGTATTTACTGGCTAGTGTTCATATTACCCCTTTTATATCAATTAAGGGTGTGTGAAGTGGGCCCTATTTGATTCAGATTTGAATTCGGTCTGAATCAGGGACGGTGATTTGATTAGTTGATTCAGATCACTGTCCCTGATTTGATTCAGCTGAATCTGAAGATGCGATGCTGAATCAGATTCGGACACAGACACAGCTTTAAATGTTTTTTCTGCATACCTTGAGGTACCAACGTGGCTTGTGAATGCTGTGATGCTGGGGTGGATGGAGCATCTCACAGGAGTGTGGAGGGGCCTCCCACATGCTCAGAGGTGAACCCAAAACTGGACTGGAAGTACTTGGTGATCGGCCATGGAGGGAGCCCAGGTGCCCCTCCAGACCCAGGAGACACCAGTCGCTGAGCCAGGGAGGCATGGGGGGACCCCCTGGTGCACTCTCCAGCAGACCCAGGAGTGCTTCTGGTCCACTTCTGGGTCTACTGCCAAGTGCACTGGGGAGCCCTCCGAACTACTGTGGGATGCTCCATGTGCCCCAGCATCACAGCATTCATGAACTGCCTGCTACCTAGAGGTACGTAGAAAAAAATTTTTAAACTGTGTCTATGTCCAAATCACTGAATTTTTCCAAATCTCTTTAAATCCATTTGGAGGGTTCTGATTTGATTCAGAGAAATTACAGGGTCCTCTGATTCGATTCGGAGATTCGGCCACTGAATCTCCACCAAATTGAATCGGGAACCAAAGCTTTGGACAGCCTTAATATCCATCTATATATATTTGTTTCAGTACTGTTATATAATTTTAATGGAAGCTTTCAAATAATTTTATCATAGAAAATAAATTATATTAATTAAAATGTGTTCTATAACTTTGCTACTTTCCTTAAGCTAACATTCTGATACTTGTACGCTTTGGAATGACAAAAAAATGACTCGCTTATAATTGTATTGCTGCCTTCTCTGGGAGAAGAATTTCCCCCTTGGAATGTTTCAAAGAGCTGGTGATGTAGAAGGATGTGAAAGAAAGTTCGTAGCAAAACTGAGATAGTTAGGGAGGAAACCCAGAACTTCTATGGTAGCTTTGTTTACAGTGATTACATTTCCTGTAAAAAAAAAAAAAAAAAAGAGAGAGAAATTCACATCCCTTAGATTGTGCTGTGTGCACTTCAGCCATAATCTAATGAGTCAGCCTTATAAACGTCTTTTTAACAACGTGAACAGATTGAAGATAAAATTAAGTGAAGTAAAATGATTGGCAAAGAAAAATGATCTCTTTGTAATAGTCTTTCCAGCACAATGGCATGAATAAACTGGTGGAATATCCAGCCAATCTTAGAATAAATGATACAGGAGGGACATCTGAGGTTATAGAGGTAGAATAGTAACACTATACATTAAACATTGTGTGAAATCTCATGAGATACACTTTTTGAATAGAGAGAACTTTATAGAAGAATTTGCAGATACTAATTCCAGGAACAGAGTAATGGACTTTTAAAAGACATTATTGCTTTCCAACAGGGGGACTGACCTGCAGAAGTTGTCGAACTGATTCAAGGATGTTTTGAGGGGTGCCACAGTCACCTTCTAGTGAATCACATTGCTTGGGGGTGGGGGTTAGAACTACAAAGGAAGTGCTTCTTGGAACAGGTAGTTGTGAAGCTGCTGAGAGAAGCCACACTTGGTTGGTTGCAAATAGCAGCTATTTAATGTGATCCTATGACCCCTGATGACTTCCTTCCCTTTGGGGAGGGGATGGACTCGATGAAATTCTGAGGTCCCTTCCAGCCCTAATGTCAATGAATCTATGAAAAAATATCATGAAACTTTGGAAGACTTGATAGTGGCTGATGAAATTTAAGAATGAAAATGGATGCAATGGACATGTGAGAGAAAATGAGCCGTTTATTCATGTTGCTGGCTGGGTTTTCAAAGCAGCTGTTCGGCACACTGGGGAAGCTGGTACTGCTATAAGCATTCCACACAGCTCTGTGAAAGGAGGCAGCCATGTTTCCAGTTTTGATTTTTATCTCTGCAGATTGTGGCAAGATGTTTTACCCTTGAATCATGTTTAAAACTCTGGCAAAGTAACTATTTTTCTCAAAAGGAAAGTGAAAATGAGAGGTAGAGTCCTGTTGTAGACCTGTATGCTCTCTTTCCCACCAGGCAGACCAAATCAGCATTTTAGGGGTAAAGGACTGAAGAATGGAGAGGGACAGGAAAAGCTAATCCAGAAAGGGTCAAAATAAACAGAGACAAAGAAGCCTGTAAAGGGTAGTGAGACTGTAATAGTTGCATGCCTGGATCACCTGTCCATGGTGGCATGGGCAGCTAGGCTGCAGCAGAGCCAGCTGGTCCTGAACTGACTGGAAGCACGCAGCTGATTGGCATCGAATCCCAGGGTGCCAGGCCAAAAGTGCACTGCAAGCAGAGGCTGGGGGAACAAAAGCTAGGGCCACCAGAAGTAGGCTTGGCTGTCCTCACCTCTGCTGGAGTGCTGAGGGAAAAGCCAGGCACTCTCCCCAGTGCAGGGGATAAAGAAGAGACACCAGACATCCTATCAGAGGTAGGTAGGCAGCTTCCTGCCTTCCCTGTGGCATGGGGGAAAACATCATGGCCAGGATGCTCAGGGCAGTAGGGGACCTTCTTCATCTCACAAACACCATGGAGGCACTGCTGGACCCTCTCCCAGCAGGGAGAGAAAGGCAGTCCCTGATCAACAGTGCGGCAAAGGCTGAGCAGTCACCTAGGAAGCTGCATCAAGGGACCTGAGCCCAGTGGGGCCATAGGCAGGTAAACCAAGGAAGCTGGCAGGGGAAAACAGGGGAAGAGCCTCCCCAAAGAGACACCCTGGTAGCATGAATGGGGAGCATGAGGTCTGGTCCTGCTGGTGAATGGCAGGGGCCACCATGAGGCAAAGCCAGATCTGGCCCAGTGCCAGATCCAGGAGGGCCCACCCAGGACACCCCACCAGAAGTCATGAGGAGCCTGATAGCGGGGCAAGAGGGGTATGCCAGGCCTCAGAACAGCCCAAACCCCGGAGGGAGGAGAAGCTTGGAGCTGTGAGGCATCAGTGCCCTGCCTAGCTATCGCATCCAAGCCATTTGAGTTCATTACCCATTCAGTTATTCTTTTAAATGACTGCAGGCTGAGTGGATCTGCATGGATTCAGGCCATCAGTATCCTGCAGAGAAGACCAGGCTGCACCATACATGACAGATCAACAAGAGTGGCAACAACATCTGAGTGGAAAGGGGTAGGGTGTAGGGGAGGAAGAACCCCACAGAAGATCTACTATAGTGGTCACACCTGATCCTGCAGAGAACCACTGTATCATCTTTCAGGCTACTACAGGTTCACCTACTTAACACCAAGTCATGGTGGATGAGAGGGTTGGATGTGAAAGGGCCCCAGGGGTGCAGGGCCTGCCCATGGCACACAGGTATTGATGCCAGGCATGAGCCTATCACAGATACATAACCAGGTCTTTTAACATAGAGGCTTCCCCCTCTGTTGGAAAAGGGCTGAGCAAAACCTAAGGAAATTAAGGAGGTCCATGGGAAAAATTACTTTAAGATGTCGCATTTTTGCCATGAAATCTGGCTTAGGTTTTCAACTGAATGTTTCTGTGACAATATTTTGCTTTCAGTCTTCCCTTTTATTCAAAACCCAGTACCCCCTGAAAGTTCCTAAACCCAAACAAAATATAAGGTGATGTATCCATATAGGTATATATAGCTGTATATCCTAAGGTTTTACATGTGTGTATGCACACACTTCATATTCATATATGTACCAATGACATTCAAAATTGACAAATGCAAGGTAATGCACATGAGGAAGAGTAATGACTCACTCATTTACACTGCATTTTCCAAACAGCTGTTCACCACACAGGGGAAGTTGTTACCATTATGCACAGCATGCAGTTCTGTGGAAGAAGGAGGTGATGTAGGGATATATGGCTAGTATCTATCTGTCTGTCTGTATGGAATGAATATATAGGCCTATGTAGCTATAGATTTCTTGATGTTTTGTTTGGTATAAAAAGGCCTTGGGTTATAGATATATATAGATATATAACCCAAGGCCTTTTTATACCAAATAAAAAATTAGGAAATAAATGTATTTTGTGTGTATGTGTGCATACATTCACACATATATATGCACATACATATTTTATATATGTATACAATAATAGAAGGAAATACTGTAACAACAATTTTATGCTTTCATTTGAAACATCTGGAAAAGCTACCATCTTAGATGGAAGAACCACAGATCTGATTTGTTTCAGTGACTCATTTGTTCACTTCAGTCTCCCCCCTATCCCCTGCTTTTTGAGAGCTTTCTTATTGTATTAGTGTTTTACATTGAGTGCATTTCAAAACATTTGGTTCTTAGGGTGAAGTGCTGTTTCATGGTGATCAGCAGGTGGATCTTTTCATTGTATGTGCTCCTTGTAGATAGGGAGCAGATCTCAGCAGGAATTTTCATTTGCCTTTCACTCTGATCTGGCTGTTGCAGATCCGTATGTATTTACCACTAATATGTGCTTGTAATTTTTTTGTTAACAATCTACGTGTCTGGATATGTAAGTGCCCTCAATTTTTCTAATATCTGTCTGTCTAAGGCCCTTGAATCCATCTGAGAGAGAAACAATTTTTTCTATCTGCCACAGTCTTCTTTTAAAATGAGAGAGAGAAATTATAAACTGTATGTGTATGGTACAGTACACCTTTTTGACCATATGGGTTCTCTAGTTGGAGATCTAAAGGAATCTTTATTTGTGTGATCTCAGCCAATGGGAATCCATATATGGAAGCATGGAAGCATCTGGAGAAGTCACATTTTCATAATGTAGTAGAGATAAGTTGTCATTTACTCCACTTAGATCTGCTCTGTAAATCCGATGGGAAGAATTCTCCCTTGGGGATCTCATCCTCCTTCCTCTATTTACTCACTGAAAGCCATCCAAACTCTGTGTGTGGGGTGAGTTGTAGTTGACCCTTGGTAATTAGGATCACTTACCTTAATATGTTTGTGATTTTTGACAGGAAAGACGAGCATGATGCGGTAGAACTATTCAATTCACTATATTTTTCATGCATGAAACTTGGGATAGGTGATATGAAACAAACCTCTTAATGAGTCCTGTTCTCTTGAAACATTTCCCGTTTCTTTAATAACAGAAACATTTGCCTTCCCAATGTGGTGATAGAGCACAGCCAAGAGATAAGAAAAGATGAACAGCTAAATTGACTGTTGGTTTGGAAAACTTCTGCCAGGTGTGCTATAACTATAATTTGGACTGGGGTCTACCCAGGCTAAGCACGTCTTATCCAAAACAGTAGTTAGTCTCTAGCTCTTAAGAATAACTATAAAGTTCAGAAAAAGTGAATGCACTTGTCAATCTGAACTTTATATTCTTGTGAAAAACTTGGCCTTAGAGCTTTAGAAAATAAATATTTTTGCCACGTGGCAATGGTTGTGAAGTAAATATGTCCCGCTGCTCTGATCTTACATCCTGTCACATTAATGTTTCAGAGCACTCAATATAAATATTAAAACTAATAGCTTCGCTCTTCAGCTATTACTCCATCATTCCCTGAAATCATCATAAAACATTCAAAGCCTTTTAGAACATTTACACACTTGAATCTGATGGTGGGGAAAGGAGACTAACAGAGCACATCTCGCAAGCTTAAATAATAGTGGAAAGCTGTTTATGGAATATGCTTTATTTATTCATCATTTCAAGTAAAGTTTCAGTTTTGATGGAGGGGAAAAAAATCAAAGTATAGCTGCCAAGGGAGAAGACTGAAGAATTGCTTTTCTATACTGAGGACTTATGTAAAAAATATGGAATAAAAAAGGAAAGTCCATGAGAATCCCAGTCCAAGGTCAATCAATCTTAGGACTGTGGGTACGTAAACAGCTAATGGATTGTAAAGACACATACCAGTGTTATGAATTTTTAACAAGCAACTCTTCAGCACAGACCCCTATAAATCAATGATGACTTATTGGCTGGATCAATTATGCAAACTCTAAAGCATTTAATGACAGGTAATGAACAAGTCCCTGGAGTCCAGCAGTCAACAGTGTTTTGCAGTTGTAGTTACAACTACTTAAGTAAAAAGTCTGCAGGAAGCTATTCCTCAGAAATGATTTAAAGCTAAACTATAAGATTGTGCTAAAGTGAAAGGGCATGCTTGAATTTCTCTTTACATATGCCTTCAGTAGTGGGAAAGTGAACAGCATCACTACTGTATTCACAGGCACGTGTATTTTGTTTTACATACTGCATGTTATGGACTTGACTTCATGTCTCCTGAAATGTACCATGCATAAAAATAGCAGTGTAATTTTAATGGGTGCAAACTAGTACTCATGCTATTACAATAAATGGTATCTTTCTATGACTTTATTTTGACCATTACAGTAAGTGCCAAGACTTTCTCGGATTTTCATTCTTGCTATGAGACAAGGAAGGTTGACCTTGCTCATCTCAAAGTGAAAACAAAAACCTAAGAAGTTCCTGTCCATAAAATGGTCTTTGCCAATGATGCTTTAATTGTTAGTCATTCAGAAGCAAGACTGCAAAGTCTCATGGATTGCCTTTCTCATACTTGTGATGATTTCAGTCTGACTATAAGCCTAAAGATGACAGTAGTCACAGATCAACAAGTTGACCACCCTCCAAAAGTTAGAATAAATAATGAAAGCCTGGAAGTGGTTAAAACATTTACTGACTTGGGCCCCACCATCTCACAAAATCTTGACTTGGAAGCCAAAACTATTGCTTACAATGGAAAGGCAAGTAACACTATGACTAAGCTTCAAAAGAGAGTTTGGAAAAACAGAGTGCTCACTCTATCGACAACGATGTCTGCCTACAGTGCTTGCATACTTAGCTCTCTATTGCATGGCACTGAAACATGGACTCCTTATGCTAAGGAAGAAAGAAAACTGAACAGTTTCCATTTTTTATGTCTTCACCATATCCTGGGCATAACATGGTATGACACTACCTCCAACTTCACTGTTTTGGAATGAGCCAAGATACCCAGTGTGTTCATGCTCCGGAGACAGAGACACCTCCCTTGGTTATTACATGTAATCATATGATCGATGGCTGAATACTGACATACTCTTTGGTGAGCTGGCCATTGGCAAATGTCAGCTTGGATGATCCAAACTCCATTTTGTTGATGTTTGCAAGAAAAACCTTCATTAGCTGTGCACCAGTAGCCAATGCTGGGAATCAATTGTTTTGGACTGCTGCAAGTGGAAAGCTACCTGTGTTATTTTGAGATGGAGAGGGTCAGTGATGAGCTAGAGAAGAGGCAAAGGGGTAGGTAAGATAAACTGGTACTCGGCATGCCAGTGCAAGTTCAACCGAGTTTGTATGTGCAGATTGCTGGAGGGTCTGCTTGTTGAGAATCAGACTCAGCCACTCAAGAAGCTGTGGTGGTACCCGGTAACCCAACAAAGGTGCAGCCTCCACAGTCTTCTGAAACTGATAGCTGCTAAAGATAATGACTGCCAAGTAAGTGCCCGTGAAATGAGTGAAATAAGGGGAGTATACTATTACAGATACCCCAGTATGAAAAAACTGAAAGATAAGTGTAGGCTGAATAATATAGTGTAAGTTTCATGGAATAACAAGTGGTATTATACTGCTTTAATTGCTTATCAAAATGATCATTCAATGGAAGATGAATGACTTTTCTTGGATTTTTGAAACATAATAGTTTTTTTATAGTTTAAGCATTAATGTTTCTTTTGTGTAATTTAAAATAATTCTGTGGATTATTGGCAAATTATAAGTTAAACATGTCATTCAAAACCAGAAACAGGCCTCTAAGCCACTGATACAGATGTCACATTTCTCTGGTAACTTGGTTAAGGATTTTATCAGATTGAATAAGGCCTCCTGGCTAAATCAATAAATGAAGTATGTTCTCCCATTTGTTTTACTTTCAAAAAGAAGACAAACAAAAGTGAAGTATTGGTCCTTGACCTGAGGAATCAAATATTAAATATTTTTGACAGGGGGCAGAGTTATTTCATTAAAAAATATTCTTATGCTATCCCCTGGCTTTATTATTCATAGATAAACAACGATTAAAAGGCCATGTGGGATTAAAGGTAATATCAGTGAGTTTTAGCTTTTAAACATACCATTAAAGAAGTACCTTCTTCCACATTAATACTGTCAATGAATCCCAAATGCTCATGAACAGCACGATTCTGTTCCACAACCATCACACTGAGTACAGTAAAATCTCTGTTATTCGGTACTTCACCAACCAGAATACCTTATTAACTGGAATTTTGGTGCTGTGCCAAAAGTGGTGGGACGGAAATGGCACTGCGCCACTTTGCCTCCCACTGTGCTGCTGAAAGCAGTGGGATGCACACAGTGCCATGCTGCACTCCTTTGTCTCCTGCTGTGCAGGAGGGTGGGGGGGAAGCTCACATGCAGCAGCCGCTGCTGCCACCACCCCTGTGCTGCCACCATTCTGCACGCGGCTGCCGCCACCCCCCTATCCCTCTCCTCTCCCCACTCCGCATCCTGTTGGAAACCCTGTGCCTCAGGTAGCTGGCACTTTTATCTTACAGGCACCCCCCATTCCCCACTCATGCTGGATAACAGGGATTTTACTGTAGTACCTTGCTCTGCAAGTTGCCCTACTGATTGAAAATGAGGTACTTTTCAATGTAAGAAAGAATACTAGAACGAGGCTACTAATAAAATGGCAAGTTTGCTTTATTCGTATAGTTCTCGAAGTTTGCCAGGCATCCAAGGGCAAGTAAAGCCACTGGGGATTTTAACAAGAGAAAACAATTGAAGGATCCATAGTGATTATAAGCAGCAGCAGCTTTTTACTTATTGAACTAGACATAAATCAGTTTTCTTTGTTTAGTATTTATTGTTTCATTTGACTGGATATAGGAACTGTAGGAATTTTTCAACATGTACTAAGAGTTTTTCTACAGCATCACCTGATTCAGTAAGTTCATTGGAAAATCTATTTTGTAGTTGTGCACAGCAGTATTCATCAAGAAGGAAAATGTTCTTACTTCAGTGGTGTAGCATCATGAAGCTGTCCTAAATAATTGTGATGGTCCTTTCTCTGCTTATTTGAATGGACCCTGCACTAGACCTAAAACAAGGTTGCAAGGAAGTAATAGTAACACAAATGGCTGAATTCATTCTGAAAACTTTTGGTAACACAAGAAGGGCCTAATACCAGTAATCATTTATTTTTGTGAAGAAAAAATATTTGAAATAAAGAAAGGCTGGCACCCAGAATATAGATATATAACATAGGGGAATTCGAGTGTTTAGGATTATTACATTTTATACATTATAATGGTAGTTTGAATTTCCTCCATAATCATAATTCCTTTCATTGTAATTATCTTTATCAAATGAAAAAAAGCCAAAAAGAAAGATCCTGATAATCTGTGTTAAGAAACTCAAGAAGAAATATTAGATGATGTATTTGCCATACCCATCTGTTATCTGCCACTGGAAAAGCAAGGTTTGATAAAAGGATGTCAGATGCTTCTAGTATCATTTGATCATTTGATATTATGATACAAAGATGTCCTGAGCTCCTGTTTAAAGCTCTTTAGACTGGTTAGACTTGTATCTAAACTGACACTACACAGCACTCATTATTGTGTGAATGTTACAAGTTATGTCAATATCTGCAGCAGTCATAGCTTCTTCCTGATGAAAATTCTCTATTTTAATCTGTCGAAACTATCGACCTTTCTACATTTGCACTATTCCAGTTCTTTTACTGCTGGTTTGTTACATGTATAGCTGCACTGAAAATGTTGTCTGAATTGAGAGCCATAACCAGTCAGGGCAAGTCTGCACTGGCTCCATGTTGCAAGGGGGAATGCCGCCATGAAAAGTGTCCTGCCCACTTGCTTCTATTTACCATTGCACAAATTACCAGAAATGGTACAACATGCTTGCTTTGAAGTAGGCCCCATAACTTCTCTTTTGTTCTCTGCCTTGGGTCTGCTTTCTTGCATGTGCACAGCATCACTTTAGAGGTGGCTACGTTGCCTCATTTCTGGGATTTGTGTGTGTGGAAGGAGTAGGTAGCGCACACTTTACAGGACTGTTCACAGCCATGGGGCAGAGGCATTGAAGATGCATCTTTTAGGATTATGGAAGTCCATAAGTTTCACTGCAAAGACAAGGATGTACTAGAATTTCTCTTTGTTCTGACTCTTCTTTGATTGTTAGTTCAATTTATAAAGAAGCTGGCATTGCTAGGCTGGTGGAGCTTTTCAAATGACTTAAAATTTTGTACTTGGCTGCTCTGAGACTCTACTGCAAGGAAGAACTTCTGGATGTGATAGAAGAGGCAGAAGGACAATACTAGCTTTATATTGTATTCCTTCTGGCTCTTTTTCTTTGGGTTTGATAAATAAGGCTTGAGGGCATGTCCACAAATGCAAGCAGGTGCACTAGCAGCAACTCAAATAGAAGCAGTGCAAATTTGGGCTGGGGCTTTTTGCCTCAGTGCACATGCTCAGACATGCACTTTGTTGTGGAGCAAATTGTGCCACTTGGGGCAAAATAACCCTGCCTGGCTCCTCCCGGATCTGCGGCTAGGGGGAGCTAGAGC
>NW_017728907.1:35359273-35379677 GCF_001723895.1 Crocodylus porosus | reverse complement strand
AGGGCAAGGCTGGGAGGGGCTGGGGGAGTGGGCACGGCCAGCGGGGGTCCCCGCCCCCCCAACCCCTTACTTACAAGCACTGGAACCCTGGTGCTGAAACGTGGCCTTGCTGGCTGTGTATTTCAGCACCAGGGTGAGGGGCCAAACCATAGAGGCGCTCTGGCAGCCTCTTGCCAGAGACATGTGCCTCTTGCCCTGTCTCAAAGGGGTTTGAGGCATGTGTGCATTCATCTGGATGCATCCTTAGAGTTTTACCAGGGCATCTTTATATTCCCCGCCCCCCCACCTCCCCCAATGGACTCTATCAGATTATTTCTAAACCTGGGATCAAGTAAGGTGGCAAAGATGTAGTAAGTGGACTCTTTCATGTTAGAAATCCTTGTCAGATTTGTTGCATAAAAACAACCACTTATTTCACAGTAGGACTAGCACCCTCTCTTAAGACATATTGTTTTAAGCTTTTTGGTATGTTTCTTGAAAGACTGATGGACATGATAATTTGACTGACAAGATCCTAATTTTCTCTGACATCCTATGTACATACAAAATCTGACAGTAGTATTCCATATATTTTCCATACTCAGAAGTTACAGTCAATGTTTCTTTCTGGTCCTGCTCTCTAAGAAAGCATAGCTTTTACTTCTTCTCACTAGCCTTTGCCAAAGCCCCAAAGAACTAGCATGTCTTGCTCTAATTTGGAAAGAGGGAAACTTTGTAAAGAGCCCATTGGGCAAGAATGACTAAAGTCATTTGAACTAAACCTTATGTCAATAAACACTGAGCACATATGTAAACATACTCAACACAGTGCATGTGTCTGCTAACCACATAATGCTTTTTGACAGATGATGTAGGTACATGGCCAGGTACATTTAGAGACTATCTACACTATGGAGCTTTTGATGCTCCATAGTGGTAAAATAGTCACATCAGCAGAGCTCCCTAGTGCAGTGATTCTCAATTGGGATGCTGCAAGAACCTTGCACACGCCACAGGAAGAGTGAGGAAATAAGCAAATAAGTACACACTGTCCCAGACTGGTGACTCCCTCACTTTCACTGCCTGCCCCCTCTGCAATAAGGTAAGCACTGTAATATAAAATTAGTTTTTGAAATAGACTGCTGCTCAGTTCACAACAGTTATGGAGGGGGGACCTTAAGTCTGGAAGACTGAGAACCATTGCCCAGGTGGATACACACTGTAGCCCATAGAAGGGTTTTATTTTGCTGTCATAGCTTTTTTGCTTCCCCAGACAATATTAGCTAAGCCATTTCACTTCTGTTGGTATTGTTGTGCCTGGATTATGGCTTTGGCTTGTCCAACTAAGTCAGCTAGGGCAGCATTTCTCAACCTATGGGTTGCTACCCAAAAGTGTGTCACAAAAATATATGAAAGGGTTGTGAACAAACTTTAATAATGGATTCTCCTTTAAAGGAGAAAAACATGGGAAATCATGCCTTTTCCCTTGCAGGCTGTCAGAGTTCCAGCCTGTGAGGTGCTACTTGGGGTCCCTCATACCCCATCCCCACCCCCTGCCCTATACCTGGGGATGTTGGAGCATGGGGGCAGTGGGTTGGGAGTGAGGGGCACGGGGTCAAGACTGGCCATCAATGTTTACAAATGGGTCCTGGTCCAAAAAGGGTTGAGAACCATTGAGTTTAGGGCATGTGGTCTTTTCACAACTGTAGCCAGTAGTGTAACTAGAGAGAATAGAAACAACTGTGAGAGCAGCCCAGGGAACCACCTTTGTCAGGGGGGGCCCAAGAATAGCCACAATCACAGTAGCATAGGTGACTGGTAAGGGGGTAAAGGGGGCATGTGCCCCCTCTAACAGAGTCGTCTCCACTGCTGACATTGCCGGTGGCTTCTGTGGGTGCTCACCAGCCCCATCCTTGCCACAGGTGCCAGCAGCGGCATGTGTGGGTAATTGCCAGCCCCCTCCACACTGCCAATGCCACTAGTGGTTTCTGCAAGTGCTCACCAGCCTCATCCCCTCAGCTGATGCCACTGGCAGCTTCTGCAGGTGCTTGCCAGCCCCATACCCACCACTGCTGCCGGCTTCTGCAGGTGATCACCAGCCTCACCCCCACTGCCGCTGCTGCTGCCAGCTTTTGCGGTTGCCCCCCAGACTCAGGAGGGACCAGTCACTCATGCACAGTAGTGGCTGATTACATCACTGTGATCAGCACCATGTCAGTCAACACTTTCCTAGGCATCACACAGCCACCCTGGGTGTGGAGCTGCCCAGCTATGTCTCTGCTCATAGCTAATAGGACTGTCCAAAATTTCAGTCAGTGATTTGATTTGGCGGCAATTCAGCCTGATTCGGTGGTTGAATTTCCAAATCCAAATCGAATCAGGAGACCCTTTAATCTCTCCAAATCAAATTGAACCCTCCAAATTGATTCAGAAAGATTCAGCGCTTTGGACATAGACACAGCTTTAAATGTTTTTTCTACATGCCTCAATGTACGAGGCGGCTCATGAATGCTGAGATGCCGGGGAGGATGGAGTGTTCCACAGGAGCATGGGGGGGGGGGTCCCCAGCACTCTCAGCAGCAGACCCAGAAGTAGACCAGAAGCAATTCTTGTCCACTTCCAGGTCTTCCAGGGAATGCACCAGGGCCCCCCATGCTTCCCTGGCTCAGTGACTGGTGCCTCCTGTGTCTGGGGGGGAACCTGGGGTCCTCCTGTGGCAGATCATTGACCTGGGGAGTGGGGGGAGGGGAGAGGCCTGCACACTCATCAGTGGACCCAGAAGTGGACTGAAAGTATTTCCAATCTACTTCCAGGTTCACTGCCGAGTACACGGGGGAACCCCCCGCATTCCTGTGGGACACTCCATCCACCCCACCATCTCAGCATTCATGAGCCATGCCAGGTACCTCAAAGTATGTAGAAAAAAACATTTAAAGCTGTGTCTATGGCCAAATCACTGATTCTCTGAATCAGCATTGAATCTTCAGATTTGGTTTTGGCCAAATTGAATTGGGGACAGTGATCTGAATCAGCAAATTGAATCACTGTCCCCAATTCGGGCTGAATCCAAATTGAATATGGCCCATTTCACACACCCCTAATAGCTAACTTGGCTGTTCCAGGAAAATTTCATACTGCAGGCCAGGCCTTAGTTTCAGGATCATCATAATCATATAGAGCACCTATACATGTGCGGCAAGGCTTCTCTGATATGCTGTGATTAATCGAGTCTGCTGGAGCATGGTAATTACTGCCCTCCAGCAGACTCCAGCATCATGTTTATTAGTGTTCTGCACTGAAAAATGGTGGTGGGGGTGCTTTAACTAAAGCTTGTTCCGAAAGTTAAAGCATCTCCACCACCATGTTTCAGTGCAGAGATGCTGACACATGTGACACTCTGGGTACTTTAATTAGAGCAGCTCATTTCACTTCCTGGAAGCTTCACTTCACAACTAGGTTTCAGATGGAAAGTAAGAGAATCAAAATACCTAAAAGAAAACTTCTCTTACTTCATTTCCAGCCTGGCTGAATTAAAGAAACAATGGAAATTGAGGATGGTGATGAAAGAGATACAAAAACCAAAACCACTAGCTCCCCTGTGTGATTCACAGCCTGATTTTCAAACCAAAGAGATGTGGACAAGATTGTTCTGCTTCCTGTCTTTTAGATGATCATCTGATCTGAAACAGATTGTTTTTCCCACAGAGATATGTTATTTATATGTGTTGTATATTTTCTATCATTTGTAGAATTATTGATTTTTCCATATTATTCTAATTATTGATTTTTTTCCACCCCAGCATCTCAGCACTTCGCTTCCTCATTCTAAAATCAGAAAACAGTCATGTCCTTAAACATCTACTTTGGCAATAAGTTTAAATCCCCCTTTTCAAAGCACATTTTTTGTACATGTCATCTGCTTCAAATGTAGAACCTTTAAAGAAAGAGTGGGTCAGAAGATGATGACTGTACTTTACAACTAAAACAGTCGTCTGGACTTGCAAGAATTTATTGAGGTCGACACAGATGAGATGTTGATGCAAGGAATGAGTATGTTACTGACTTTTCAGTATATTTTTCTATGGTCTCATGAAATTAGTATCTCATTTTTGTGACCATTATTTGTACTACTTCTCTTCTTTCATGGAGATGGGGTTGGTAATCTTACATCTTCCTTCCAAATTTATTGAACTAGGTAATTCATCAAGATCTGTACATTAAACACCAAAAATTGATTGCTTTTCTCTTGATCTAATTGAAAATTGTAAAATTCAATTGGAGAAAACTAATGTTATCAGAAAAAATATAATAAGGGCAAAAATGTGCTTTCCCCCAATTTCAACTGATAGTGTGTTTTATGTGCTGAAGGGATGAACCCGGGTCTATATATTAAGACTGCACCAGTCTAAGATTTCTTTAATTTACAGTAGCCTTATAGAGGTCCTGGGTATGACTAAACTACATCTGACTGGAGGGCTTGGTGGCAATGTGGCTACTTCTGGCAATGGGGCTACTTGTGGCAGGGTAGCTCCTATAAAATACCACAATGTTGCCATCTCCAGGGTAAGGGGAATATAGGGTGCCTCAAAACCCTAGCCCACACTACCTTGTGAGTACTTCTTGATTGAAGAAAGGCTAAGGGACATCACCCTAATGGAAATGCACACTGGTTGAGGCATTAGGCAGTCAGCAACAGCTTTAATCTGTTACTTTCTGGCAGAAGATACACCCATCGAGTTACTGAATGTCTGGCCTTTGGACTCTGTTGCAATGGTCTGAAGCGGGGATGGTAGATCTAGGGCAACCTCCATTCCTCTATACTCTTGCCTGGGTTGACTTGCTGAAGGTCTTGGTATGATGGTTGCATTGACCCCTTGCGTGTACACCATGATCCAAAGGATCAACAGTTGCCAGGGCAGGATATGGGCTGTCCAGAATCCCTTGTATTTCTCAGTCCAGTTTCCATGTTCAGGCCCTCCCCTATGCCAGGGGATCAGAGTGAAGCTGTATTAGTGTTTTGATGTTCCTGCTGTGGTAGAATTTTTCCATAGCCAGTAACAGCTTGTATATGGACCACCATGAGGGTCAGAATCATCCACAATATATTCATGAACATGAACACAACTCCCAGACCTTGACATCCCAAAGGGCAGGCCTCCACTTGGACCTCTGCCATTAAATGGAAACACAACATCAACAATAGAAGGCAGTGGTATATGTGTATTATTTTCCTGTTTCTCCCCAAAGTTAAGGAAGAGCTTATCCTTGAGCTCATTATAGTTGCTAGGGTTCATAGGATTTCAGGCCCATAGTCAGACATCGATCTGCAAGGCTCCCTTGCCATTAACTATATATAAACAGACAGACATGGGCCATAGCAAAACGTGACCCCAACCTTCTGCTCCTGCTTAAAGTATTACTGGTCATAAGTAAGACTTACACTGTCCATGATTTAGTAATTGGGGGAGTGGTGTACCTGACCCTGCATTTTTACCAGGATTTGACTGGATGAGTCATCTGGCTCCGTGTTTACTCAGCATTGCCTTGCTGGATATTGTGCCAGGCATGTTCCACAGGGCAGTTAGAAAGGAAAATCTCTAGTCTTTGGGTTTTGCATCAAGTGTTTGCTTTAAATCACTCAAGAGGAGTTTCTGTCCTTTCTGAGGTAAGTAGTAAAAAGTCTATGCAGAAGCCCTTTAAGGCATAGAGGACACCTGCTGCTCTTGAACAGATATTCTTTTTTGCCAATGCTTCTGAGGGAAGAACAAGCCTGCTACTTATGCTGCTCTGGAATATAGTAGGGTTCCCTGCAAAATGGCAGGCAGGATTATGGCATGGGGCAGGGACACAAAGAGGTCCTATGCCATGACATGTTTAGACCCTGCATTGCTTTTAATCTATTGGCTGACTAAATGCATTTGTGCACTGCCAGATCAAACCTACATGAGCTGTCAAAACTAACACAGAGTTGTAGTTTTTAACAACCGAGTCTGCAGGGGTGGGCCCTCATTTTTTGCTGCATCTTGGCACCATTCAAGAGGTACTTTGCCAGTTGAAGGTCTTAGTTACTGGTTCACAGAATTGCAAGAGTTTTATTGTGCAGCCATTATGTTTCTTACATGGAGGAAATATAAAAGCTTATTTTATTTAAAAAAAAAGTATATAACTATTTAAAATCTTAAATAAAGTCATGTGCAGCTATTAGGACTGTGCACTGCTTTGGTCGCTGATTCGAGTTGGCAGAGATTTAGCCCAATTCGGTGAACAAATCTCCAAATCTTAATCGAATCAGGAGACCCTTTAATCTCTCCGAACTGAATCAGAACCCTCCAAATCAATTCAGAGAGATTCAGAAAGCTTCAACAATCTGGACATAGACACAGCTTTAAATGCTTTTTTCTACATACCTCAAGGTACCAGGCAGCCTACAAATGCTGAGATGTTAGGGCAGATGGAGTGTCCCACGAGATCGCAGAGTGGGGGTTGGTCCCTTGCACACTCAGCAGCAGACCTAGAAATGGACCAGAAGCACTTCTGGTCCACTTCCAGGTCCGCCAGGGAGCACGCAGGGCCCCCCACCCACACCCCTCTGGCTCGGCAACTGGTGCCTCCTGGGTTTGGGGACACCCCGCAGCCAATCACTGAGCCAGGGGAATGCAGGGCAGCCCCCCCGCTCACTCGGCGGTGGACCCAGAAGTGGACCAGAGGTACTTCTGGTCCACTTTTGAGTTCACCATTGAGAATGCAGGGCGGCCACTCACACTCCTGTGGGATGCTTCAACTGCCCCACCATCACAGCATTCACAAGCCGTGCTGGTACCTTGAAGTATGTAGAAAAAATGTTTAAAGCTCTGTTTATGGACGAATCACTGATTTTTCTGAATCAGCATCAAATCTTCAGAGTTGGATGCAGCCTAATTGAATTGGGAACAGTGATCCGAATCAACAAATTGAATCACTGTCCCTGATTTGGGCTGAATTTGAATCTGAATTGAATACAGCCCGTTTCTCACACCCCTAGCAGCTATGGGTCAACCACAAATGGATCATCTTTACTTACATGAACATACAAAAGTTTAGGGCATTCTACACATGCTCTGAGGGAAGAGAAGGTACTTTAATTAGAGTGGCTCCAAGAGTGTCTTGTGTATCAGCATCCCCACACTTCAAAATGGTGGCAGCGGGGTTTAACTAAAGCTCCAGGAGACCTGATTAATCGAGTCTGTTCCAATGCACTGTGATTACAGTGTGTTAGAACAGCCTCCCTGCACATCTACATGTAGTATCCCACAGGATGCCCCTTAGATGTTAATACAAGATGTATCAGCTTGTCTCAATCTTTTCTGTTTAAAAGCTGAGATGATAATTTCATAGGAACAGGTCCTTTTAGGTAAGATAGAGACATTACACATAAATCAGTCTAAGTGATCAGAAATCAGTCTAAATCCATAACTGTACAGAAGCTTGCCACACAGACTGGTTTAAAAATGGCAGAATTTCATCTAAGATAGACCTGGTTTGATATGCACTCAAATCTAGTCGGTGAATCAAACTTCTGTATCATATCTCATATTAAGTTAGATTGCCAACTTCCAGTACCCCAGCTTCCTTTGTAGCCCTCCACAATTCTCCTCTTGGAGAGGCATACTAGCACACATTAGGGCTGTGCAAAACTTCAGTAGCTGATTCAATTTGGAGGAGATTCAGCACAATTCAGTGGCCAAATCTCCAAATATGAATTGGATCGGGAGACCTATTAATCTCTCCAAATTGAATTGGAAGCCTCCGAATCGATTTGGAGAGATTCAGAGATTCGGCCATAGATTGTACAGGCAGGCACTAGGCAGTGCCAGCAGGAGCAGCTGGATGAGCTCTGGCTTGAGCTCGCAGCCCTGGGAGAAGATGTGGATCAGTTGGCTGCTCCCCTGGCTGCCCGCCCCCCACCAGGGAGAGGCTGGCAGCCTCAGGAGAAGCTGCCAGGACTGGGGGGAATGACTGGGCAGTTGGGGGAAATGATCCAGGAGCTGGGGGAATGATTGGGAGCTAAAGAATCGAACTGAGAGCTGGGGGGAATGATTGGGGGCTGGGGGAACAAACAGGGGCTTCCCACCAGCTCCCAATTCGATTCCCCAGCTCCCCAATCATTCCCCCCAACTCCCCAATCATTCCCCTCAGCCCCCTAATCATTGGTGACACATAAGGGGTGCACATGCTCCCCCTGAGATTAGCAGTGCACCTCTGAAAGAAGTGCCACTGACACTGCCAGTGGTGCATGTGGGCAGTTGCCACTCAGTCTCCCCGCCCCCACTGACACTGCCGGCAGCATCTGCAGGTGGTCGTTGATCACTGCTGGCTAGTGGTGTCTGTGGGTGGTCGATGACTGCTGGCCAGTGCTTGCCACCTCCTCCCCCACCTCCTGCCTCTGGCCATTTGTCAGCTGCAGACATGCATCAGTGGGAAAGGAAGGCATCTGTGTCCCCTGCACAAGCCCTGGAACTTGGGCACCTGTATTCCTGAACCATGCCCCTTCACCCCATTATGAAGCATCCCGTGACATACACCCCCCTCCCCCGAGACTGAACCCAAGAGAACTTCTATGCTTGGGAACAGCCCCGCAGAACCTGACCTTGGCTCCTGCACACCCAGCCAGGGACCCCCATGCTTGGGCACAACCTTACAAAGCCTGACCCTGACTCCCACACCCCGCCTGCTCAGGCACAATCCCATGCAGCCCAACTTTGGCCACCATGAACCACATCTCAGAGGCCAGAGATCAGTGCCCTGCCACCTGGACCCCAGAATGGACCTCCTGCTGAGCAGCAGTTGGCGCAGGAAGTCAGGGTGGCAGGGGGCAGAACATTGAGACTGGGCCAGCATAAAGGCAATCTTATGACCTTTGCGGCTTGACCACTGCCAGCAGGTACCCATGCCATGGGCATCTGGGATGCTGCAAGGCTTTTTTGGCTCATAACTACAGGGTCCTGGAGTACTAGGATTGGGGAAAGGAAGTGTGGGGGCCATGCTTGCCTGTATCTGGCAGCCAGTCAGGGATGGGCTGGATGCTCAGCTGACTTGGCAGTGTCAGGCAGCCCAGAGCCCACAGAGAGGCATACTGGAGCACCTCCAACCTGCAGGCCTCAGCCAGTCCAGGCAGCCTGCATGCCCGCCAACCCCTCAAGAGGGTGAATGTATATACTGTTCACTACTGATCTAATTTAGGCCACTTAAACAAAACTGTATAATTTTAGATTGATTTTGCTCTGGGCTTTTTGAACATCTGTACTTAGTCTTTCTGAGTTTCCTGTAATCTGATTGCTCTTATCTATGTAGTTAAGTTTTGATAAACTTCCCCATCACCACTGCACCTGAAAGGCTTTCATTTAATCAGGAAACACTGAATCTCTTCTCCATTATGTTTCATAGGTTCATAGACTTTAAGGCCAAAAACCCCAAGTCTGGGCACCTGCATTAATGCAGGCCACAGTACTACGCCCAGTAGTTCTTGCAACAAGCCTATAATTTCTGGCTGCACTACAGTATGTAGTCTAACAATCTGTCTAGATTTAAAAACTGCCAGTGATGAAGAATTCACCAAAAACCTTGATAAATTAATTATTTTCATGGCTAAAAATTCCATCTTTAAAACAATTTTTTTTTGCGTCTTGCTTCCAGTCTCAGTTTATCTAGCGGAACCCCTGTCCACTGGATTTTGTTATGCCTCTATCTGCCAGATTAAAGAACTTTCTACTTTCAAATAACTTTTTTCTATGTTGGTACTTATTGCCTAAGATTGCCTGTATTTTGGGGGGCGGGGGGCATTTCTTTCAGATAGTCATGCTGCTTTGCTAGCTGGGAGTATACACCAAGCATTCTAAACTGGTTTCCAAATTACAGACTGTATTATTGTATTAATAAATGCTGAACTATTGGCATGTACTGATCTGTTGGCATAGATTTAAAGAGGGAGAAGCCATTTATGAGCCATATGCTCAAGACTTGAATAGAAACAGTTAACAGGAGTATGAGAGAAATTATTGCACCTTGTTGAACATGGAGACTGGTCTTGTCCTTGTGACAAGTGGGATGTATTTCTTATAATGGAAGAAAAAAAACTTCAGGGGAGAGGCAGGTAGGAAGTCTGGAGAGACAGTAGGCCTTGGGATCCTTTCCTAAGGTGGAAACTATGGAAAAAGGCCAGGGAAGGTCCAGAGATGGAGCAAGTACCTGTGGTAAGCCTTGGCAAAAGAACAAGGTCTTTAGGCCTTGCAGGACCTGGAAAGAAACCTGATAAAAGGCAAGTGCAGGTGCACTGCACATTATACAGCAGATGGGAAATTAGTGAAGACAGCAGGAAAAATCAGGAAAGCAGCAGGTGCTCAGCAATGGAGAAAAGAAAGCCTTTTTCAGAAACAAGAATGTTTTGGAAGTGACTCGGTTCAGCAATATTGGGAGGTCTGATCAGACTGGGTGAGATTTAATCCAGGACAGCCAGTCTTTGGATTAATGAAATTATGGTCTAAAGATGACCACAGCTGAGAGGATGGCTGCCATGGCTCTGTGGAAAGAGTCACCTGCCTACCCACTTAATTCCCTTCCTGATGGGGGAGGCTCAGACTCCATATTGATAAATAGAAGTGAGGGCCAGGGATTCCAACAAGAGCAAACATTTGCTCAGGTAAAAATAAGGAAAGTAGCAGCATAAATGACTGGTGATAAGTCTCCCCAAGTGGAAGAGAGCACAAAACACCAGAGCAATCCACAGGGGAAATTTGAAGACACTGCCTCAAATTTAAATGCCAGAACAGCAGTTAGCAGGAGTACCAGAGAATTAGCCATATCTCTGCCCTGTCTTGTGATCCCATATTAGATTAGACCAATTATGGAAAACACTTCAGACATTTTCTTACTCCCCCTTTCTATGTTACAACAGGGAAGAGGTTATATTGTCAGTTTGCCAAGATGTTGTAAGCACTTTACAGATAAATAAAAATGCACAACAATTCAACAGTTCAGTTAAACAGGTAACATTTTCCTTAACATGTTTGCCAAATCTTTAACAGCTCCAAAAAAAGGTTAGGCTTTAAGGTTGTGATAAAGAGGTATTTTTATTGGAACACTAGCTAATTACCCATCAAGAATGACAGATTTCAGGGTGTGTTTACATGGCCCCCCTCACCCCTGTCTCATCCTTTGGGGTCGGCCATGTAAAGATGGCCACCACCACCTCCAGCCTTCAGCACAGGGGCTCCCTCCCCCTGCCCACCTCTGCCTCACAGCAGGGCTTCCCCCCATCTCCCCTCCCCCTCCCCTTTCTCTCCCGGCTGCCTCCCCCTCCCTGCCAGCTGTTGTCAGGGCTGTGCAGCAAGGGGGGGTACCGCCACTGTGACCCTCCCATCTTCTCCCCTCCCTGTTTCCCTCCCTTTCTTCCTTCCCTGCCACCTGGCTCTGACAAAAGCCGCCACCATGACCCCCACCCTGCACCTGCATGGACCCATGTAGCTTCCGTCACCCCCCCATCCCTGCTGGCTGTTGTCAGATCCCTCTTTCTGCTCCCCTCTCTCCCTCCTCTCCACCGTCCAGCCCTGACAACAGCCGCCACTGTGACCCCGCCAGATTCCAACAGCGTGGCATGCGAGGCTGCATGAGCTGCTCAGGGTCACTTGGAAATGTTAGAACAGAGGGAAGGAAAAATTACGATCACGCGCATGGCCATTTCCCTCCAGAAGAGGATGCGGTTAGCACAGGCTGTGGAGCTATCCTTTGACAAGGTGCAACAGTGTCTGTACAGAGAAAAACCAGAACTTGAGCTCTGGGAAGATCAAAGGGAGGAGACCGATGGTGGGGAGGAGATTGATGATGAGTCTGGTGTTAACCACCCCTGTATGTCCCTGCCCAGAGGGAAGAACTCAGCCAAGTTTTTTCGGTAGTAGTAACTCATTCAGGGCTGCAAGGAAGGAATCCCCGAACAGAGCTGTGTTTCTTTACCCATGCTGAGATTGGAGATATACAAGAGCAGCACAAGTCCAAACCAGGAGCGCCAGTGATAGACTGGCTAGTTCGAACGTATAGTGAAGGGGCATCCGCAGTTTCAGTGAGTAGGGCTGAAGCAGCACAAATTGTCCTGTGCCCTGAGCTCCAGTTAAATCAGTTTGCAGGAGGTGATGAAAATGTTACTTTGTTTTCTGCCACACTGCAAACAATTGTGGCCAGTTATGGTAATAAGGAAGAACAGCTTAACCCTGCCCCTCGGGCATGGGCCAATTTAGAGAAGGCTCTCCACTGCTTGTATCAGTTAGCACTAACTGAAATAATTTGTGCAGCAGTTTGGACTCGCACGCCAGATGCAGAAGTCATGACAGGACTGTCATGGAGGAGTTTTTGCCAATGAGCACCAACAGAGTGCACTTCAGCCCTGTTATCTTTGGAGCCAGAGGTGGTGAATCACCTGCTAAGAGATGCGATCTGGTGATTAGTGAACCTTTTACCTATTTTGCAGAAGCCAGGGCTTGCCAAGCTGACAAAGCCCACCAAGGCCATGGCAGTGACCGCAGTGAAAGACAAACCCCCTGACCCCCCTCCCCCCGAATTGTTGGAAAAAGCCAGGGAAGACTGGCCCTAGACTCTGCAAGCAAAAATGTGGAAAGACTTGTTAGCTGCTGGTTTCAATAAGGTGAAAACTGAAGGATTCCCCTCCAATGTTGTGTGAGGGCTGTGGGCTAAACACTGTAGTGAAAGGGAAACCCCGAATGTGGAGCCTTCTGCACCACCAACAGTGTCACTGGAGGGATACTCTGCCCTGAGGGCAGAGTTGTCGACATTTTTCCAGGCACATGTGGGGCCACCAGCCTTTACCAGCCCTGATCACGTGGCCAAGGGAGTCTGCATTTTAGATTCCACAAATTGGAAGGGGGAGAAAGGAACCCCTTATCAAGTACTTGGAGTCGGAGGCACCAGACGACCAGGACATCTGGTCTGAGCAACTTTCACGTTACCTAATGGCTCTAAGGTAACGGTGGCAGCAGTAATACTTCAAGGAGGGACCAAGCTTACTGGGACTTAATGTACTAAGACGACAGCAGCTTGCCCTTGAGCAAGAGAATTGGCAGTTTGGTTTTGCAGTGCCTCACCAAGAACCAGAAGAAACAGCTATAACTCAATGTGGCATGATCCCACTAACCCTGCCTCCCATGAAAGGAGTGCACAGACCCCAGTATCAAACTCCCTCTGAGGCCACACAACCTATCCAGTTTATTATAAGCCAGCAATTGGAAGATGGGACTATTATCCAAACCCACTCTCCATATAACAATCCAGTGCATAAGCCAAATGGAGGGTGGTGGCTGACTATTGACTTTTGAGCTTTGAATGCTAATACTGACTCCTTGATGGCTGCCATCCCGTCACTACCATCCTTGACAGAAAGCATCTGGTGTTATGGGCCTGTGTGGATGGGATCCGTTGATATCAAGGACATGTTTTTTGCTATTCCCATCTATGAGAGTCACTGGCCAGTATTTGCTTTCACATGGATAGGACAGCAATATATACACCGTGTTGCCCTAGGGGTGGAAACACAGCCCCACCTTGGCTCACAGGGTTCTAGCTACTGTAGTTCATGAGGTCCAAGAAAAGTGTCCTGATGTACGCATGTGGCAGTGTACAGATGATGTTATGGTGAGCAGTCAAGATAAAGAGGCTACCACCAAGGCCTTTGAATCCTTAAAAGAGAAAATGAGTACCTTTGGATTCATGCTGTCTAAACGGAAAGTCCAAGAAGTAGGACCCCAGTGTGAATTTCTGGGAATAGAATGGCAGAATGGGGGGGCAGAAGGGTTGTGAAACATAGTGGAAACCCCGACTCCCACTAATGTGAAAGAACTGCAGGCTCAATTGGGAGCACTCCATTTTTGGCGTATGCACGTTCCTGAGTTTAGTGTATTAGCTCATCCTTTGTATAACTTATGTAAGAAGAGGTCTAAATGGGAATGGGGTCCTGAGCATGAATATGCCTTATGGACACTTAAAGAATCAGTAGCTGTTCATGCCTCCCTAGCAGCACAACGTCCAGAAGGAGAGCTTTGGCTCCATATAGATGTCTCGGAAGGAGGACCATGCTGGAGCCTGTGGCAGAAGAAGTCCTCAGAAGCAAAAAGAAAACCCCTTGGATTCTGGAGCTGAGGCTGGAGAGGGGCGGAAGCAAGGTATACTCTCTTAGAACAGATGTGTGCAGCAACAGCGGCCCTGAAAGCCACAGAAGCACTAAGCGGGGAATTACCCACAATTATCACTACTCCAATACCTATTCTCGGAACAGCTCTGTCAGACCACCAGCTGCCACCTGGGGGAAGAGCCCAAGATACCACAGTCCAAAAGTGGATTTATTACATCTTGAGCCAGGTCCAATGAGTGACCCCAAAGGGACAACCTGCATTAGTTGAGTCACAGAAAGTACAATTAATGTTTATCCTGACCCAACAAGCTGTAGTGAACCTTCACCCATCAAAGAAGCACCTTCTTTCTCACCTGAAATGAAAACCTCGGCTGATGTCAAAGTCTGGTTTACAGATGGGTCTGCTCAAGGTTGAGCCATCACCTTGACTATTCAAGATGGCAAGCAAGTAGTATTACAAGGCATTGGAAAAAGTGTGCAGTATGCCGAGCTCAAAGCAGGGCTCAGCATGGCTGTGTGGGACTTAGTAGAAGGTCCACATCCTGTAAAGCCCATTTATATTTATAGTGACTCCTGGAGGATGGTAGAAGGATGTACTAAATGGCTACCCCTATGAAACAAGAAAAACTTTAAAAGATGAGGACAAGACATTTGGAGCCATGAGGAATGGGAAACCTTATGGAAGTTAGCCCAAGATGAGCTTCCTCAACACATCTGACATGGGAGTGCAGCTAGTGGAAATAAGGCAGGAGAAGGCCTGGAGGTAAAGTGGAATAGGTGAGAAGTTGATCAGCTAACAAGGGAAGAGGGCGCTGAAACCTTGTATGTTAAAGAAGAAAATGAAGCAATTATGCCTGATGCATCATAGCCTGATTCCTCCTCTCACTGTACACCTGGGGAACGAGCCACAGCATTGCTACATTGACAAGACAGGCACCCCTGGCATGGTGGAACCACCTAACTGGCCGCATCTTGGGTCATTCATGCAAATAAGAAAGAGGCACAAGAGATAGTTAACACTTGCATCACCTGCCACAAGGTCAATATGTGGCTAAAACCTTGCCCGACTGTCCTATTGTCATTACGTGGGGGAAAGGTAGCATGGCAGGTATGGCAACGTGATTTCATAGGCCCCCTCCCTTAAACTTTCCGGAAGCAACATTACATGTTTGTAGCTGTAGAAGTTGTCATAGGAATAACATTTGCCCATGCCTCGGCAAAAGCTATAGCCCAGAGCACTTGCGCAGAACTGGAAACTCTGCTAATTATGTGAAATGGTGGACTGTTATAACTGTATTCTTCTTACTAATGCCTTATTGCATTTCCTGGGTAGGGCGTGTCTACTATCCTTATTACCTAGATATTAATGAGCTTGCTCCCAAAGACCTAAAGGAGTGGCCTGACCCTAAAGACCATCCCCCAAAAACACGCTCAGATGACCTTCACATGGTCCAGCCACTGTCAGTGCACTTGTGGCACCAGTTATTATCTTGGGTACATTCCCAACCTGAAGGCTGGAATGGCTAACTGTGGGAGGGGAGGTAATTGTTGTAGCTCTGCTCATTTATGGTTTTGTTCTTACATACATCCTGAGGGAAACCCCATTGAGCTCAATGCCCCTGAGTCTGTGCCCTCAATTGTGCATTCTATATCTGTTCAGCTGTCATCGAGCCTGAGCCATGTAAATGGTACGATGTGATTTGCACTGTTCGCATGTCACCAGGTATCACCTCAACTACGTGGCTAACCATCTTGAGCATCATAATGTTCTGCATTGCCTTAGTAGCAACAGCTAAATGGTGTTTTAATCATTGTTGTCATAAACCTGTTCATGCTATGCAAGTTAAATTTAAAGATTCTTCCCCATTCACTAATGTAGCGTGTGTAGCTTTAGCATCTCAACTGTAGCTATCATAGTGCTTCAGCAAGCAAGGGGTGGAGTGTGACAGCTGAAAATTATGTCTGTGTGATACAGGTGCTTGCTGAAGGCTCTATGAAGATTAGATCAAGTGTTTTTTCTGTCATTTGTTCAGATATTAATCTATATGTTGTTGCTAAGAGCCTAATTAAAGTCAAAGATTAGTAAAGCCTTGTCTGTAGTGAGGCCTAGCAAATTTAGCAAAGCCTTGAAGTACAAAGCCCCGTGGTGTAATAAAACTTAACCTTATCAAAAGAATGCAAGGCTTGTACTGCTATTGGTCAGTCTAAGGACAGTTTGAAGTAGGGAGAATCTGGAAGTTATCAGCATAGCTCAGAAGTTATAAATTGCCTGGCACATCCAAAAATCATTTAGAAGGATGATACAGCTCTTTGAAAGGAACTACTAATTAGCTGCAGATCTGGATCAGTGGGCCCATGGATCTCGAGGAGCCCAAGGACTGAATACCAGGTTCCTTCCCAGTATCCCCTGGACAGTGCTGATTGGGGACACCAGCTTCACTGAGCTTTGCAGAAGAGAAACTTGTCATACATCAGGCATCAGAGGGGACTGCCAATAAGTTACTGACGTGAATTATTATTGTTTGTCATTGTAGCATTATTATTTATGTGTAGTTGGGTGTTTGTTAAGTAAATAAACCTTTCTTACCTTTATACCCCTGACCACACTTTCAATCCCGAACCCTCCACTGGCAGCTGGGACATTTGCCACTGCCATGAAATTCCTTGGCACCAGCTCAAACTTGGGCCCAGGCAGCCTGGGCCCGCACAGCCAATTGCTTCCTGCCCTCTTGGCAGCGCATGCAAAGTTGGCCAAAAGCATTACAGACAGACAGACCCACAGACAGACAGACAAACTAAGCCCTTTATTATATTAGAATGAGTTAATTTCCATGTACTAAATCTACTTACAACAGCAACCTGCTTTAGAGGAGCTATCTTGACAAAGCTGTGTTAAGCATTATGAACCGAGTACCTAGATTCTTTGGGGCTAGTAATATTGTTTCCATCCCTTGTTTCTCTGACTATGAGAACTTAATTCATCAAGAACATATAAAACTATCAGCCTCAAGGCTTCAACCCATTAACACTGAAGAAACATTTCTTGATAACTGGTCCAGCAGTATGGCACTTGCTTCCATGAAAGGTTAGAATGACCACTGCATTTCAGGACAAAAGGTAAAGCTGTCATTTTTTTTATCTTGCCTTTCCAACCTAGAGAACATGAGCAGAAGCTTCTGAACAAGAGGGAAGCATATATGGGGTGAAAAATAAAATTAAATATTCTGAAACATCTTAAAGCTTTGGAATGTGGTTGGACACTATTGTGAGGAGTATAAAATAAAAGTCAAGATAAGTCTTTGTAAATAAGGAGAGTATAATCCTTAATAGCTGAGGTACATAAGTTTAACACTTTTTACTCATTATGCGTCTCCTGTTGTTCCAATTCACTTCAACTGAGTTTGCAACCTGTTGCTCCCTAGCTGCAAATCGTGTGACAAAGTATATGCAAGACAGACATAACTAGCAGCTCTATAATGAAGAACACTAGCAACATTTCTGGTTAAGTGTGATAGAAGTTATATTGTGTGGCTACCAACTCGCATGAGAAGAGGTCGCAAATTAGGGTATAATTACCAAAATCCTTTTGTAAAAATGTAAAAGTAAGTGCTGCTTCTTAACTTTCAAACAGGGGCCAAACCAGGGTATCAAACAAGCAAACCAGTAAATATGTGCAAAGAAAGGGTAGCATTTGAGAATACCATTATGTAAAATGTATTCCAATTTGATTGAAATCCTGATCTTATTGAAATCAATGGTAAAACTTGCCTTGACTTTCTTAGAATACAGATTTAACTTTTTATTGACTAATAAGGCTAAATGACATGAAAAGCCCTGAATGTTTCAGAGTAATAAAACTTCTGACCAAGCCATTTAGTAGTAGATTGTCTTCTAGTCAACCCATGGAAATGCAGTTCATCTGAATAGTTCTACCACTTCTCCTGGACCTTTTGCCTAAAATTTACTGTTTCATCTGTTATACCTTCTATTGGAAAACTTTCCTGAACTTGCATGGGAATGGATATGAACTAAGATTTTTTTTTCAGTCTCTATTATGATTTGAATGTAGCCCTTGGGTAACATAGCTTCTTGTGTTTGCATCTTTAGGTTGTTTTGATTCTCAGCTTACCTTTCTCTGTGCCAAAGAGCACTCCAAATACTAGTTCTCATCTTGACTTGTTTCTTCTTATGGGGAGCAGTTAGGTTATTGGGAGTTTTTTTGTTTTTGTTTTAATAAAAAACCACAACATTAAAAGCTTTTCTTACTACAACTGGATGAATTTTGCCAGCAAAGGTTTTAAAAGTAAAAACAAACCTTCTCCTCCACCTCTTCATATCTTCCTACACTAATGCACAGTCAACATAAGGTACTTGGTGGGGGGAGCTAATTAACATTTTCACAAATTATTCCATTCCCTTTAAATGTAAGCAAACTGGCTTAAGGTTTTTATAAATAAATAAATACATAAATATTTTTACACAAATGTTTACACAAAGGGAACTGATTTTCTCTTGTTCAAGGAACCTTGAGTTAGTAATGAACCCTTTCATGAATCTCAAGGATTTTTATACACAGAGGTCCATTTTTATCTAGTGCATAGGGATTTAGCCCTGGGCCTCCCATTAACATCAATAGGTATCACACAACTAAATCCCCACACACTGCTTTGACAATTTCTCCTATATTGTGTGTGAAAATTTCCAAACATCAGCTGAGGATATAAAGTCATATTAGTAGAGACCATTATATACTGGAGCTATATGGTATTAGTATTGCTGTGATGTTATATTTCTAACAAGCTGCCTATTCTCTCTGGATCATGGAAAGGAAACCACACTTAAAAGTGCTTGTTGTTTTTGCTGTTGCTGCCCATCTCTTTAGAGGGGTCCTTTCTAGATGGTGTGTGCAGGAGATAAATTCAGGAAAGGAGTGACTGATTGTGAATGAAGAGAGGAAATGGCCAGCTAATGATGTATATACTACAAACATAGTCTGAGTTACGAAAGGAAGCTTTTTTAATCTTTTACTTACTGAGGCATGGCATCACATTTCATTATGCTTTATAGAAAAGGTGGAATCCTGCTCTAGAGAGTTACAGTCTAAGAGCATGTGTAGACGAAATGGAGGCCCGAAATTCAAGTGGTGGGTTTTTAAAAACACCGCTTCAATTTAGGGTGAATTAGACCCCTGTGTTGGGTACACCTGTGTCTTACCTGCCTCTCCAGTGTGGAGAGAGGAGGGTGAGCTGGTGGCAGGCAGAGTAGTCCCTGGGCTGTGAGGGAGAGTGGAGCCTGCTGCTTCCCTTTGTGGCAGCAATACCCCCACCTCCCCCTGCAGCAGTACCCACTCAGGCATCTGGCTCAGGTGGTCCTTGGGGGCACTGCAGCCATGGAGGGAAGGTCTGGGTCCCCACACAGTTCAGGCAGGCAGGCAAGAAGGCTCCAGAGGAATAAAAAATAGATCAGGCTCGCCACTTTTTTTTCCTCTCCTTCAGTGAAGCCTGGCTTCCCGGGCTGCTGCCAAGCTGCCTGTACGGGCTGTCTGCAGAGCCCCTGAGCTGGGTGGAGGCTGGTGCTTCACTATAGGCTATAGGGCAGCAAACTAAAACTCCTTGGAGGTGTTTTAGTTTGCTGCACCCCAGAGTCATTTAAGATGAATTACACTGCTGACCGTGCAACAGCAGCTGGAATTAATGCACCATACACCACCAATGCATGCAAACACCAACACAATTAAAGCAGTGCAAAAGCTTTTAATCCTCTTTAAAGTATCGTGTGCACATGCCTCTCATTTCATCTACACACACTCTAAAGGCTGAGCCCTTTCCAGGTTCGTTCTTTGCCCAGGTAAGAAACGGGTCCAGACAGTCTCCCAAATCAGGGGGTGGCACATGCAGCTAGGCAAGGCCTTAAACGCCTATATACCAATGCTCATAGTATGGGGAACAAACAAGAGGAACTCACCCCCAAATCAGCCAGTTCAGACCCAAACATAACAGTACTTACAGAAATGTGGTGGGATTCATCCCACAACTGGGCAGTTAGCATTAGGGGCTACAGGCTTTACAGGCAGGATAGAGAAGGAAGGAAAGGTGGGGGTGTGGTGCTCTATGTCAAGGAGCAATACACATCCTTTGCCAGCAGAATGGGGTCAGAGGAGGGGCAAGCTGAAGTGCTCTGGGTCAAGATACAAGGGGGTCGTGGGGAGAGGGATCTAACGGTGGGGGTCTACTACAGACCCCCAACCAAGGGGAG
>NW_017728907.1:35290191-35358022 GCF_001723895.1 Crocodylus porosus | reverse complement strand
GTTTAGATTAGACATCCGTAAGAACTACTTCACAGGCAGGGCGGCTAGGATCTGGAACCAACTTCCAAGGGAAGTGGTGCTGGCTCCTACCCTGGGGGTCTTTAAGAAGAGGCTTGATGCCTACCTGGCTGGAGTCATTTGAGCCCAGTTTTTCTCCTGCCCAGACAGAGGGTCAGACTTGAAGTTCTACAAGGTCCCTTCTGACCCTACTTCTACGATTCCATGATTCTATGATTACCAGTGGGGATATACCCATTCAAGGTGATAAGTCTCATAGTAATAAGCAGTATATCCAGTAAGTATATATGGATCAGGCCTTCATAGAACACTGAAGATATATCTATACCATGGTGACATTGTACCATGCTATTTCCGAGCATGCCTCACTCACCTGTTCCCAACAGCATGCTCCAGACATGGAAATATGCTGGTGAAGTTGCTCTAGGGATGTTCTCAAGACCATGGGAGACCCAGATCTCAAGACTAGCTGCAGCAGAACACCCCAGCTGGCCCTACCAGTCTCCTTTTGGCTTATAGAGTGCCTGCAGGAACAGGCTGGCAGGACATGCTAGGTGGTAGCCTGTCCTGGCCAAGACACCTCCATGTTACAGATATGCCCTAAGCAGAAATTTGGGGGCGGTTTCTTTCCATTTTGGCTGTGCCATGAGTGAGCATTCTTCTGCGTTCAAAGTTAACAAGAATGATAATCTGATCGATCTGCATTAGGAAGTGTCAGGACTAGCCTCAGGTGAATTTTGATTAGAATTCTTTTTATTCTTGTTTGCCAGATCAGCAGAAATGATGGAATCAAATGAAGCTTTTCTGGTCATTCTGGTATAATATCCAACATGTGTTCAGCTGTGACTCCTTTCCCTAGATGACTACAGCATCCAGGAGTCCCATGTAGAACTCCTGTTCAGGTTCTAAGCAGAAAGTAGGCTGTTCTGTTTTGGAGATCAGATGTGTTCAGATGCATTTAGTCTGGCATGGCTTTAGGTTTTGTGATATGACTATATTTTGGGGGTTTCTTTTTAAAGTCCATTTACAGTTAAGGGATAGAACTCACAATGATTAATGTATAGTCCTGACTTTAAATATAGTGAAGATTTGGTGTTTCACTGTGGAACATTTTAAATTGTATTGTTATAAATTGCCTCTCAAAACTGAAATAATTATAGCAATTCCTAGAGGAAATTGTCATGTAGACATACTGCAGTAGTGTCATACATAGCAATATGAACTAGCTCAGGTCCTGGAAGAAGTATAGGTATCTTAGCATGGTATTGTATCTAGGTAAATTAGCCATGCTGAATGCATCTACACATGCATTAATGTGTTTTTACTAATGTGCATTAAATTCAGTACCTCCAGTATGAGGTACTAACTAAATTCATATTAGGATGTGCTAATATGTAGTAGCACAAGAACATGCTTTTCAGGTGTTGTTTAATGTGCAGTAGCTTATTCTCCTGCACATTAGCATATTCAGACAGTTTTCTATGTGCCACTTTAATGTGCAGTCGAATAGGCTACAGCTCATTAAAGTGGGCATATACACGTGCCTGCTGAGAAACCCTGGTATATGCAGCTATGCTGCTTTCACTACATGGGCTCGCTCATTCAGAGCTTATGTATAGTACTACAGTGTACATGCAGATGTACCATCAGTAACGAGGCTGCTTGTGATAAAACTAATCTAGGGCCATCATGGGATTATATACTGTACATCAAGCCCAATTTCCTTTTGATTAACTCCCATTTACTTTATTATACCCAGTAAGTATATGTGGCTCAGGCCTTCAGAGAACACTGAAGATATATCTATGCTATGGTAACATCATGCCACACCATTTCCAACCATGTCCCACTCACCTGTTCTCAACGGCATGCTCCAAACCTGGAAATATGCTGGTGAAGTTGCATCAGGGTTGTTTTCAAGCACATGGGAGACCGAGATCTCAAGTATGTCTCACCCACGTGCTCCCAGCAGCACACTCCAACTTCAGAAACTTACTTTTTACTACACTGTCTTTAGCATTTTAATTAGCTACCTGTGGCATACAGGTCTGTTAACTTGGGTATAGTGGCATGAGGACAAAAGGTGATTTTGTGTTTAAATAAAATGGGGGGTCAGAAGTTCTGGATAGGACTGTGTAAATAACCTTTTTGTTCTCTGGTAGTAAAAAACCCCAGTGTCTTGGGTCTTCCCAAAATGAAAATGGTTTTGAAAATTTTTGTCAAGTGAAATGTGTATGTGTGTGGGGAGAGGAGTGAAGGGAGAAGGGGAGAGGAATCATTTAGTTCAGCCCTGACACAAAATGCTTCATTTTATTTTCCCAATGCTTACATTTCCTTTCTAATAAAAAAAGAATAAATATTGAAATAAAATGGTTTTTTTCTTTCTTTTTTTACTTTTCCTAACCAAAACATTTTTCTGAAATAGGCACAAATTAATGATGTTTTTTGAGCAGCTTAAATCAGCATTTTTGATGAAAAAAATTAGCCAGACAATTTTGCCCAGCTTGTAGGGCTGTGTGAAGCTTGTAGGGCTGTATGAAGCTTCAATTCAGAGGAGATTCAGCCCAATTTGGTTACCAAATCTCGGAATCCAAATCAAATTGGGAGACCAGGTAAAAGCTCCGAATCTATTCGAAGCATCCAAATCGATTTGGAAAAGATTCAGAAAAGATTCAGCCAATTCAGGTGATTTTGGCCATAGACTAAACAGGCAGCTGACAGCTCCCTTCAGCTGGTAAGTTTGTTGGGGTTGGGGGAGAAGAGAGAGAAGGGGCATGGGGGAGGGAGGGATTGAGGGTGGGACAAGCTGCCCAGCCAGGGTGGCAGGATGCATTACTTGGGGAGGGGCAGGATGCAGGTGCAGCAGCACTGGTAGTGGGTGCTCTGCTCTGCTGTGCTTGCCCAGCTGGAGTGGGGGGAGGAGGGGAGGTGGGTGCAGCTCACTCCAGGCGGAAGGGGGCAAGTGGCAGCAGGCAAAGCCCCTGCTCCGTGTGCTGCCATGCCAGCATCCCATGCCTTTTGCGCTGCCTAGCAAGTGGCACCAGGGCAGAGCCCCTACTCCCAGCGCTGATGTGGACGCAGCAGCACCAGGAGCAGGGACTACGTGAGCTGCGCCTGCATTGCGCCCCCCTCCCCCACCAGCTGGGCAAGCAGCAGCAGGGCAGAGCAAGCGGTGACAGGGAAGAGGTAGGCATAGCGGGGGGAGCTGCAGAAGAAGTCCCCATGACTGCCCTGCCCAGTCCCATCCTCCACCCGGCCCAGCCTTCCAGCACTTAAAAAAAAAAAAAAGCAAAAAAAAAAACTCCGCACTCTATGGTTGCAGGAGCAGTGACTGGGGACTCTGGGCACTTGTGGCAGAGTGCCCCCAGGCAGCAGGCGGCAGTAGGGTGCAATAGGGATCTCCCCCCAGCTTGGCACCTGCATGTCAGCTTCCCCATGGCATGGGTGCAGTGCAGCTCACCCAGGTGCCACATGCTGCCTGGAATTGGGGCTACTGGTGCTGAGCACTGCCAGGGTCTGGCTGACACGTGGAGTCACCCCAGCTCCCAGGGGAATCAAACAGGGAGCTGGGGAATAAAACCAGGAGCTGAGGAATTGAACTGGTTCAATTCCCCAGCTCCTGGTTTTATTTCCCCAGCTCCCTGTTTGATTTGCAGGGCAGCTGAGGTGGCTCCACATGTCAGCTGGGAGGCTGGGGCCAGGTGTGGGATGGTGCCAGGCAGCGCAGCAATGGGGGCTTCTCCCACAGCTCCCCCTGCCTGGGGAGAGGCAGGCAGAGCTGCCAAGCTGTGCCTGCCTCTCCCTGGCTGATCTGAATCTGTCCAAATCAGCACCAAATCTTCTCAAGCTGAGCTGGCTGAATTGATTCAGGACAACGATCTGAATCAAATCACTCTTCTCTGAACTGGCCGAATCCAAATTGAATACTTCCCTATTCGCACAGGGCTACCAGGTTGAGATCTGGATTTCCGATTCTAACTTTGACACATTTCCTGGGCAAGTAACTTCTCTTCCTTAATTTTTAGCACTGTTTTGTAAAATGGGGATAATAGATGCCTCAGAATTTTGATGAGGTTTGATTCATTTATGGAAGCAGAGTACTTGAGTTTCCATATACATATAACATATTATTAGCAATATGTCAGTCGTGTGGAGCCTCAAGTCATAACTCCATTGGGAAGTGAATACATTGACAATAAAGGCTAGTTAGGGTACTGCACTTTCAATTAATATCTTAAATTCATGAATCCTTGTCCATAGACCCTTTTTGCTCTAAATTTCAAAATGATGACTCGTTTTTTTTTGTTTCCTGACTTCCATTTGACTTTAGTGGAAGCTGCATGTTTTAAAAGACTGTGCAACACCAAAAAGTTTCTTGTAATGTCCAGACTAGCATTATTCTAAATCTGTCCTTGTCAATGGCAAATGATGTCATTAATATTCAGTTGTTGCAAGACAGATTCAAACAGACGGGGGTTCTGTGCCATGACTCTCAGTTGTTAAGAATGTAATGAAGCTTTCTTGTGCCTGATTTTATAGCGGACAATAACCATTAACTGATCAACAGAAGAAATGTCAGGTGTGGAATCAATGCTGATAGAAATATATTTCATCTGTTTACATTTACGAAGGATCACTGATAAAACCTTTGATCCCATTAAGGATATAAACTCTTCACATATAGTCGATGACAAGTATGATGAGCTAGCTGAGCCTCCACCAGCCTTGCTGTGCTTAGTGAATATTCAGCTAAAAAGGGATCAAATTGACTCACGGATTTCAAGATTCCTAGGAAATTACCATTGTGAGGTGACCCAGTTTTTTGATTAGTGTCATGAAAAGACAGGTTTCACTGAGAAATAAACGTAACAATGTCAACCATGTGCTTAAGTTCTTCTCTCCATTATACACATTCGCTTTCAAATTGTTTTGTCATTTTAGCATAAACTGTATCACTTGCTTTCATCTGAGAAACACAAGCTTAGCAAAGTTCTATGCAGAAATCAAAGACGAGCATGGAAAATCCCTCTTTTTATTTATTGAATCATTGATCATATAAGGATAGCAGATATTTGCAAAGATATGTAGTATTAAAATATTAGTAATTGCCATTTTAAATTTAAAAAATGAAAATAGCAATTTTAGATCTCCCAGCTGTCCATTCAATCATTGATTTTGATTGTAATTCTTCCCATATAGGTAACCTTCCAAGACATGTCCTTACTCATGCATAAGGTAGCTATTAATATTTTATATTTATATTTTTGTTCCTTTAGAAAAATCTAGAATAAAGAAGGAAAAAGAAATAAAGAAATGAAGTGACCCAATAGGTATATTGAGAATGACAATCTAGGAGACAGCCCAAAGTAGCCAAATACAGATTCAGATATCAGATGCTTCTAAGTTTTGGTGTACTTGGATGGATTTTGCTCAGATCCAAATAGACCAAAAATAATATGATGGTCCTATTAGCTACTTCCAGAAAAGAAGTGTTTTACTTAGGATTTTGAGCTGTTGTTTCCTGCTACCAGAAGTGATTTTGTATCGTGGGTATCACTGAGGAACTCTACAGTTATGGTTAGTTATGTTCTAGTTCAGATAAGTATCCTCAAGTTTATCTCTGCATTCAAACTTCATTTGAACCTCTTTGTTCCATAAATCTCAGACTAACAGGCTTTCCTCCAAGATTTCCAGTATTTCCCAGTTGTATTCGGGCCCCTAACATAGTTATAATTTTTTCAGGTCATGAGGCATTATTGCTATTTATTACCTGTTAAACAGTAGCTATGTGTTCAGTGCTGTACAAAACACAAACTAAAGGCCCTGAGTCAGCAAGGCACTTAGTTTATGTGTACTTCCCTTTGTCCTTAATGGGATTACACAAGTTAATTAATTTATTATATGGATGACACAGGTAGTCCCTGCCCTGAAAACCTTATAATCTTACCAAGAAATAAATGTTTCATTTTCCAGTATCAGATCCAGCTAGAAAGTGCTGAGATAAATGCAAATGATAAGCAGAGAAGCAAGTGAAAGGTTTGTAACCACAGCAAGATTTGAGTTGAAGTTTATTGTAATATTACCAAGTATTATTGACCTAGCCCTGTAACTTGGCTTTTGTTGACCATGTACTTTTTGGCTGGAAAACAAATGGATTATAGGTCATCACAGGGCCATCTAGGCCAGCCCCCTGCTCAAGGCAGGATCATTCCTGAATAAGCCATCCCAACCCAAGGGTCTGTCTAACCCGGTCTTGAAAACATGCAAGGTGGATATCCCACAGTTTCTCTAGGTGATCTGTTCTAATGCTTGGCCACCTTCACAGTCAGAAAGTTCCTCCAATTTCCAACCTAAATTTTCCCCACTGAAGTATGAAGCCATTGCTCCTACTCCTAGATGAATACTGCAAACTGCAAAGAATTCAAAAATTAGAAAATCTACCTCACAATCTATAGTCAATGGTAATGACTAGCTGTTGGTTGGAGCAAAAAATAGGTCTGCCTTCAAACACCACAAAGTGTTCCTTGACTTGGCTGAATTCTTGGGATGTGAGCAGCCCCACCTCTATTCCTATTCTCTGTTCTTTTGTCTCCTCAGAGCCTCTTGTCTCTGCTCCTGCTCTAACAAGGTCAGCGCAAAGACCTTTTAATTTGTGAGAAGGGAACCACCATGCAAGAAAGAGCTATTGAGGTAGCATAAACGCTCCCTCTGTAAGGAGGACACCAGATCCTTCCTCCTAGATGGACCTCCAGCCTGCTCCCCTCTGAGCTGACAATAAATCAGTGGAGACGAGCAGAAAGTGTGTCAGGAGCTACAGAAAATATAGGAACTTTGCCAACATAGAGCTGAATAAGAAAAATCAGGCTTTGACTCCATTATTAGGATAGTAATTGAAATGTTATTGTGACAGTGGATATAATGTTTTGTAAAAGGCTTATTTAAAAAAAAGGAAAGGGGCAAAACAGTTGAAAACGGGAATAACATCTCTCCCTCCTCCACTCCTCCCCTGGCCCCCTTTAGTAATACAAACAAAAACAGAGAGTAAAATAATGTACAGCCACCACTCTTCCTCAGTGTGGCAGCAGTATCAATTCAAAATGCTGGACACTTAAAACTGGCAGTGAACACTAAACCCCTAGCTGAGCTGCAAAAACTGACTGCATCAGAGAGGTGATGCCTTCAATCTGTTGGGATAAAGTTGCCCATTAAATGTTGAAGTACTAGTACTCAGGGATTGTGGTTCCCCCCCCCCCCCGCCATTTTTTTTCTGTTTGCCATCTATACTCAAAAATAGTGTTCAGTCCTTTGAGCTCCCCACTCTCTTTGACCCATATTACAAGGCACCCTTTGAGTGGCTGTGATTAGAGGATGAAGTGGTCATAAATGTGAATGGAGTGGAATGAAAAATAAATTAAATCCTTAGTTTCCTTCTTATGGGTTTGTCCCTTTGTATATTTTAGTTTGAAAAATGATGTAAAATAAGCAGTCTGTCAAATAACAAATATTTAGGCAGACTGGTTATTTATCAAAGGGTATGGTGGAGGGGCTGGCAACAATCAATATAAAACAGAGTATGTCCATAATATTACTTTTATCCTGTTGCATTTTAGCACTGATTTTAAGGCATTCCCAACTTCTTGATTCAAAGTAATCTGTGTCATGGGGCAATTTCAGTGTGTTCCCACTGCATTTGCATTTCATGGAGATTTTTTTTTTCTCCCCTGAAAACACTACTGTTCACAAAACATTACAAATATGTTCCTCCATTCCAGAACTTTGGGAGAAACGTGAGGGTAAAAACCCAAAGGAAACAAATGCGCTCTTCATAATTAAACCATCAGGCAAGCAAGATCAGCTATCAGTAATGCTAGGCATCTCGGTAGACTAGCCTGTATAAATATTTTTCATAAGTAAATAGCACAATAACCAAATAAAAATAATTCCCCAGATGTTGCAAATACTCTGAATTCTGTTTGAAAACTGCCTAAAATAGTCTACTCCTCTTAAACATTTATTTTCTTAACCCCAATAGAAAATCCAGTACATTCACTATGGAATAATAAACATTTAGAAAAGTTAATTTACTTGGAGATATTTAAGTACCATACAAATATGTTCAAAGTGTATAAATGCTCTCCACTAAAGAACCCACCCCCAAAAGTCTTTGTCTCCTTGAATGCATTTCAGTTTTCCAGTTTAGTGAAGATTTCTTCTTTTTTTTTTAACATGTTAAATTCCAAGCAGAATTCCAGCTATTATGGACATAGAGAGAGATAAAGAAACCTAAAATCATTTAGTTTCTTTAAAAAAGTAGAGAGAATGGGTGTATGAGTTTAGTTCATTTTAAGTCACTCTGTACTTACCATATATTTAAATGAATTTCAGCAGAGACTAACTGAATATCAGTCTTGAATGGTATACAGTACTAGCAAAAACTATTTCCATTTGAACCAATAAGAAACCATCTCAAAGTCATTGTTCTTCTTTTAGTCATGTGTTTTCTATTTGTTTATTTTTCATATTGTGCCCTGCCTTCTGACTGCCAAGATGTGAACAAGCAGTGGTGAAAGAACATCCTTTGTCTCTGTTACTGGTGTGTGCTTCGTACGTTCATGAAGAAGCAGACCCACATCATAAAAACCAACTGAAAGCCACTGAGGTACCTCTCTAAAAAACGTAATGGACTGTACTGAAAGCCTAACTTTGACTGATGTGAGGTTTGGGACTTTATCCAGGTAAGAATTCATGCAGCAATGAGCACAGATAAGGCAGATGACCCAGAGTAGGGCCAAACTGTTTACCAGCAGATGTGTTTTTGAAAATCTTCCTTAACTGGTCATGGCAGCGGAAAATACCCTGCTGTTAAACGCATCTGCAATCCACTGCTCTCCCAATCCACCTACAAAAATTCTGACCTTTAAAGAAATGATGGAGAAGCTGGTGATTTTTTTCCGTGGCATTGAAGCTCAGTCTATTTTAGGCTCCAAGGCAATTGCAGCCCTTTTTGCTCCCTATTTCACATCACTTTTAAGTCTTGTTCTGGCCACTATGAACCCTTCAGCACTTCTCCCTGTGCAATCACTCGAGTCAAGATCTGTGATTTGTGATTTGCAGATGACATGTACATTTCTTGGCTGATGGCTGTTAAAGCAGTTTGCAAACCTAAGGCAATAAATTGCAGGGATGCAGTTGAAGCTCTCTTTTGCCACACTAAATTGCTATTCTCATGCAAATGAATAACAACTTTCTCATTATTTTTATTGAAAAGAAACCCTTGTACATTTCTGATGTGAATGTCTGTATTAATACTTTTAATAAAACCACTCTTGGTTTCCATTATTTGCCAGCTGCAGATGTGAATTTCTTATCTAGTCTGTGTATCAAGGTAGGTGATATGACTTTTTATGGTTAAAAACAAACAAACAAAAACAATTTCTGCCTTCACCAAATGTAAATTTTTTAATCCTTTCACTATAGAAATCTATTACTGAGATGTACAACACTGTAACAGTTCCTAAAGCATTAACACAATTATTTGTACATTTCTGATCATTTTTCATTTAAATATTTATAAAATGCATAGAGGAAAGTGCATTATCTTTTAGAAAAGTCAGTTAATGTGTCATTTCTTAAAATATGTACTTCTATTTCTTCTAAAAGATATCTAAAAAGCAAGCCTGCTGTATTTTGTTCTGTGACACTGTAAATGTACAAATATAATGTAATCTTCAAGAAAAAATAATATGATTCCCATTGGCAGGATTACGGAGATTCAGTATTAAGAGAGCAAGAAACACAAAATGTTTATTTCAAATATCAAGGCTTACTTTGGGAAAAACAAATGTATTGAAGTGTCTCAATCTTAACATGCACCCAGAAGTCTACATATTATATGAATTCTTAATCCTGCCAAAATGCAAGCCTGAAGATTAACAGAATGTATAATAAATGCCTCTATGTCATTACACATAAAAATAGTATTGCTAAATCAAGTGTAGCCCTTTATAAATGTAAAAGAGCCCAACTTAAGCAGATTTGCACTTTACATTTCTCCAGCTCTGAAAAGAAAAATGCATGACTGACTAATACAGATTCTCCATTTCTCTGATTTAAATCAGGCTGCCTTTACAAAAAAACCCCCCACTGGGCATAGATTTCTTTAACAAATAACTTAATATGTATTGAGATTTCGTGTCCATTTAATTATTAATAGCAACAGTGTTACAGCATTTCTACAAGGTTGCTATTGCTGACCCTATACCTGTTGTTTTTTTAATACTATTTCCTGTGAAACCATGAAAGCATAGCACTTACCAATTATTTTGTGTGACAGAGTCAAAAAGACTTATAGTTTAGTGGTCTGCCACTAGAGCTCTTACTGCTGGCATTTCAATATTTGACTTATTTTTCCACTTACCACGTATTTCGTAGTATACTTATTTTACTGTTGCTACATTATGGTATGTTAATGGTGAGGTATGCAGGACTGCAATGTTTTAATGTACAAAGGTAGTCTTGTGGAAATATTTTAAAAAGGCAAAAAAAAATACATATACTTTTTGTTAATCTATAATGCTAATCCAAAATGCTGTAGCAAAACCATTGTAAACTGATGTGTTGGACCATTATAGTAGATTATGTCTGCTTCCATAGAGAGATTTTTAAAATTATATTATGTTGTCAAAATACCCTATTATAGGGAAAGGTGAAAATGCATGTCTGGTTCAGATGATGTTTGATTTATATAGTATTTAGATATCACAGTGATGGTTGTATTACAAATATTGACATAAGAGCAGTGTATAAACTTTGAAGTTTCCTAAATCTGTTCTTCATGCTATACATTATATAGGTTTTTGTTATTACTAGAGGAATTGTCTCCACATAACATTCTTCCTCAAACATAAAAAAAAATGTAAATGTAATTCAAAATGATTTAAAATTAAAATAAAGACCAAGATTGAGACTGGGCATGATTGAACTCATTAGCATAATTCCCATTGATTTATTTAGGAGTAGAATTTCACCATAATATTTTCAAAAGTGACCTATGATTTTTAGGTGCCCAAATTGAGATGCTTTCATTTTCAAAATGGGCATTTGGTATGTTCTGCAAATTGGGTTCTTGAAGGTATCCCCAATTCAACACCCATCAACTGAGGTTTTGAAAATTACTAGCAACTTTGGCAAAATTTAGCCCAAATCATAGCTGTATTCACTGTATACTTTTAATGTATTATCAGGAGACAGATTTCCTTCCTTAATGTTGCAATAATAGTTCTAATATAGAACTTAGGTAGGTCATCAGGGGGTTCGGGTTTCATATAACAGCAAGCACTTTGAGGCCAATCCTGAACATTTTACCTGGGCAACAATCCTGTTGAGTGCAATGGGAGGTTTGCTTAAACAAGGCTTTCAGAACTAAGCCCAAGTGTTCTCCCATGCTCATTTCTTCTTTCATTTAGAAAATTAACAAGAACAAAAACTAATGGTCCCATTTATTGACAAATAGATGTGTCCCTAGTGGTCTAAATATAGGCCAAAGACCAAAGTTTCAGTATGTGTGTGTCTGAAAGCACATTGGGAAAGACTGTATCTTGCTCTATTTGGTGGAGGGGAAATACTAAGGGCTGTGCTTTATGGCAGAGCGATCTATATAACCTCTCTGCCTTTGTTTTTCTGTAAAATGAGGTAATACCCATGTTGGGTGCTGCAAGAGTGAATGCCTTAATTTTTGTAAAGCACTTTGAAGGCAAGGGCAAAATCTTCCAGTGAGCTGTAGTCTGGGTGGTTGAACTGTTCTCGGAGTTTGCATGTGGAGATAATAGGTTGCGGAGCAGCAGCATGGCTCCTACCACAATTTCAGAGATAGCCAGTATATTTACTTCCTTGTCCCTTTCTTCAAAGGAATAGTCATTCTCCTTTCTCGTCCACCCTGACTTTCAGTACATCTCCTCAGAGTCAAGAGGACCATGAATCTGTACTTGGGCTGGTCAGAAACCTTAAGGAGGAAACAATTTACTTTAGAAAATGCAGCCCCCAAATGGAAATTTTTCTGAAGTTTTCATGAAAAAGTAGTGAGTTTGCCTAAGTGTTTCATTTTATGAATTTTCAAACCTAAAAACTCTAACTTCCAGAATGGCTTTTTTGCCTCAACATTTAAGTTAATTTCAGTAAAAATAAAACATTTTGAAGTGACTGCAATGGACTGTTTTAAATGACCCAAATCATTTGGTGTTTTGGCAGTGGAGGGAGGGAAAGAGGAGGGTTACAATTCTGGTTCATTGAAATTTCAAGATTTTGACTTTTTGTCTCAATTCTAGATCAAAAAATATTACATCTCATATTTTCACAGGCTGGAAAAACTGTCTTCCACCTTGTTATAGTCTGCAGTACCCTGTACTGCACTTACTTTCCACTGAGAAATAGCTCTAGTGCCATTAATTCCACTCTCCTCAGAAAGCAAGGCAGGATTATGACACCAAAATAATAGCATGTAATAAATATGTTCATAAGTATATAGAGACAAATATTGTGGCTGTCCTGTTGTGTGAGTATCTGGCTTAGAGCCCACTGAAACCACCAAGAGTCTTTCCATTGATTTCAGTGGGTTTTGCATCTATCTAGTATACTTCCTTATTAATAGGTATATGCTGCAGCATCACTTCTACTTTGTGATACAAGCATGGTTTAAACAAGCAACTGATTCAGTGGGGAAATAGTTTCTGACAGTTAGAAAGAGCTGACAGTTTTCAAATGGATAGTGCATGAATTAGATTTGTTTGGCAATATTTTCCCTAGGTTTCATTGGATAAATCAGTCACTGAATAGATATATTTATCATGGCAACAAGAGGACTCATACAATACACCTAATAATATTCTCTAACAGAATATGCAGTGTCATACCTGGAGATACTTTGAACAATTTTCAGTCCTTTTTTAAAGTTTATCACATTATGTTCTTCTTTTATTCCTGAATTGATTATATTAATTTTGTAATGAACAGAACAGGGAAAGTCAAGAAGAAGAGAAAGGGAAATTTCAGTAATTGCCCAGAGAATAGCTCTGATGTAGTGATTGTTTTTTTCCAGTATGCTCTTTAGTTTTGTTTCTTACCCCAGAAAAGCTTTCAGATCACAGCTGCTTCTGTATTGATGAGTACGGGGAACAGAGAAATGCTAGCTGTGAATGTTCAATCAGTCTTTATATAGGTAAAATTGCCACACTCCAGCTGATTTACGTAATGATCTTAGTTTGTGTTCCAGGAAAACCATGCCAGTAACCCTCTCTCAAGCAGCTGATTGTCTAAATCAGATGCTATCATTACTATATAGGTATATTTGGCCTATGTTTTGTGAGAGGCAAGACTGTATTTCTTTTTTAGAATGATGCAAGAAATGGTTGAAGTTTACTTTCTGTTACTCAAGGGTCCTAGCTGCTTCTTGCCTTCTTCCAATGTGGTCTATTTAATCTCCTGTAGTGTGGGAAATTATGTTCAAAATCTCTGTGATCCTCTGTCCATAGTAAGTTATGCAAGTAGTGACAAGCACATGCCATAAGGTCTTGAGATTATATCTGTAATGTGTTGCTGCAGACTGTTGATCAAGAGAGTCTGGAAGAAAAACATTATTTTCAGGTGTGAAAAACCGTCACCTTTATCAAATAATTTCTCTTGCATTTCTCCCCAGACATTGTAGCCTATTTAAACTTGGGAGGTTAAGTTTGTAGCATTCATTATGACTGAAAATTTAGTTCACACAATCATGATGTTCTCTTTATTAAGTGTTACTGTTAAGCAGTATTAAAATAAACACCATGTGGTTAGCCTTTTGGAAGGTTCATAGGATGTTTATTCCTTTGCCTGGTCTCTTAATTGTGTTTGCTTTTTAAGATCCTGATATGCAAGCTAATGTTACTGCTATATACATTATTTGCCACATATTATCTGTTTTATCTTAGTATATTTTACAATTTGCAGTTCTGACTGGTGCAAATAATTGAAATGCTTAGGGGTAACTTAGATGCTTTTTGACAGAACCATAGCTTGAATCTTTGGTTGGTTGGTTTTTCTTGAACTTAGATACAAATCTGAAATAAATGCTGACAGATAGTCTGGCAGTTTTATTGTGCATAGCAAAAAGATGCTCCATAAGGCTTTTCACCCATGGCATTCCATGAATTATTGGGAAGAGTAACAGCAGGTTGCAGAAGCTCTCATAAGTGATATTCTTTTATCCACTGTCTGTAAATCAACAAAAATATGGCTACCTCTGCTTGTTGACTCCTTGTCTAATCTAGTCTTTTACATCTTCAACCCTACTTCCTCACTGTTCTTTTAGAAAGATTTAACAGCTATTCCTCACAATACAACAGCAGTAATTTCTTTAATTAAATTTTGGGTAGTATTCATTAAGCCTGGTGATATAGGATGCAGGGGTGTTGAAGCAGCCATCTTTGTTGTAGGCGAACTCAAAAGGAAGCAATTCATCAGTTAACCCTTGAGGGTGAGATTCTGTCTAGCCATTATGTGGGTGCTCAAGATGGGGAAGTTTGTCTTTCCCTCTTTGCCTGGTCCACATAGGACTAGGCCTAACTTTAGTCTCTGCTCTTTGGGAAGCCCACCCTTCCATGATGGTGCACAGATGGTCAAAGGGAGTGAGCTAGGCTTCGTCCACCATTGTGGGCCAGAAGAGTTGGCTGACCACGTGTGGAATTCAGCTGCAAACACTGCAGCAGCAAATGCATGCTGGGGAATGCTTTCCAAAAGTTTCTGTACAGTAAGCCAGATCCATGCTATCCCTTCTATGGTTATGCTCACAGGCCCTGAATGATCAGAAAAGTAACTGTTTGATCATGGTGCAAATTGCTCAACTTCGAATAGTAGTAGCAGCACTCACCCAATCAAAACACAGAGATTTGCACACTTCACTTATTTTGAAACCTGTGTATAGTCATTTATACAAACCACATTCCTTCTCCAGTCACTGATGAAAGAAAGGGGTTTAACAAATGACAGGTAGTCACTGCTGTTGGCTAGGAGCTGTACAGCATCTTGACTAGATGAGATAGATCCATTTCTGAGTACAGTGATATTTACTAACTTTTGTTTTAAAAGAGTTTGATCAATGTATAATACGCAACTATACCAAGGTCAGAGCTCTTCCAAATTATAGGAAACATCAAAAGTTCAATTTTTAAAGAGGTGCTGATTTCAATGGGAGCTGCACCTGTGAAGGGCAGGTCACTGGTTCTCAAAGGACAAACTCCACAAACCGGTCAAAAGAAAAACACAGAAAAATGACAGGAACATCTTTCTGGGGAATGAGGAAGCATGTGTCACCCGATATGACATCCTATTGGTCAAATGTCTGCTATGGATAGTGAGGTGAAGAACTTCATGGAATTAGATTTTTTTAAAAATAAAAGCTGGTGCTGGAGTAGAGAATTGGGCATAGAAAAAGTGGAATCAATTTTATTAAAGAATGTCAGGTACTTGGGAGAGAAGCTGAGTGAATCAGCAACATCAAAAACCAACTTGATTCCACTGTAAGGCACTCTGCTGAATTGGAAATGCCAGATCTCCACTCTTGGGACAAAGTGCAATTATCTGGGGGGAGGGGGATGGGGAAAGGGGTGAAAATAACATCCAAATGTATTGGCTTGCCAGAGCTGGTCTGGGTCAAAGTGGTCCAGTGCTTTTCAGCAAGTGGCTCCCACTATATTGAAGGTATGTCTTCAATGCAAGTGGAAATAACCTTTGAAAAAGTGAGAGGTCATACATCTATTCATTGCTGTTTGCCAGCTAGCTGGGTATGGACAGTAAGAGTCATGGAAGAAGAGGTAACAGGTGTCGTGAAACTGAATGGAAATAGGATCTCCATTATTTCTAGGTCTTCTCTGCTGGGGTATGGCAGCTGTGGTGAACCATTTACTGCCATCAAGAGGCAGCTACAAGAGTAGAATATGAAATATGATCTGCTTTACACATGAAACATAGTGTCTCACAATGACCAATTTATTATTTTCACCCTGTCCAGTGACATAGAAGGGTGCATCTGGGAGCTACCAGCCTCTGTTCTGAATAACTCAAGTCTGGCTGCAACATGTGAAATAATTGAGCTGACCAGAATTTACAACACTGGCTGAAGTTTCTGCTTTCTGTTGGGTTCCTGAGACATGACAATAAGAGGTACCACAGGAGCATGATGTAACTTACATGCTCATTTCTTTTTCATTTTTCATTTTTATATTTTCATATTACTTTATGGCTTAGGTCTGACATCTGTTCAGTCATGGTCTATTTTTCTTAGGGGATACCCTCTACTATGACAATCTTTAAAAATTAGAGGAATGGACTGGTACTGGTACCCTTTGGGGGTTTTTTACTCTTATTTTCACATAGCAATTTCTGTATGGATTTCAGTTGGGCCTGTCTTGCTTTTCTGCATGTCTTAAGGTGAATCTGCAGGATAATAGGTTAGGGCAGAGTTTACCATTCTGCATGATAATACCTGATGCAAACATTCTGGGAGAATGAAGATAAGAGATTCATTAATAGCTGGGGTAAAGGCCTTGATAGTTCTGGGTGTACCTGCATGCTTTGGAATGCAGCTGGGCTGATGAAAGGATAGATCAAGCTGATTCCTCAGTTTAAAGCAAGGCCTATATGTATCCCTTGCCTTCACTGGTTTTGGACTCTCAGGATTCTGATTCTTTTCAGGGATTTTTATAAGTAAAGATTAGGTGCTTTCAGATGGAGTGAGGGGAAATCTGCCCAGAACACAGGTAGATTGCCCAGAACACAGGTAGATCTATTTTGCCTGCTCCTTGTATCTGTATCAATTTACGCCAGCTCAAAAAAATGTAGCAGGCAGCTTGCAACCCAACTGCTGGTTAAATATTTTAGTATTAATTGATGGAGAAAGTACACCATGAGCAAATTTTAATGTAGTATCCTGGAATGCAGGGCATTAATGGCCCTATAAAATGTAAATGCATTCTTAATTATCTCAAGTCACTGCACGCCCAAGTGACTCTTTTACAAGAAAAGCTTCTTGCTGATAATGAGCACAGTAATTATCAAAGGAATGGGTGGGGCATTTTTCTTAATATTCTCTTTTTTTTGAGCATGTGGGGACCACTTAACTAATGCATAGGGATCCAATCCTTCAATCTTTGCTCAGGCAAAACTCCTTGTCAGAATGGATGCCTGAATGGACCAGAGGTGCTGGGCTCTAACAATATTTCTGTTTCACAGTCTGTCCTGGGCTTTCAGGATGTTACTAAAGTATATGTACTTTTGGTGTTACTTTTGCCAACAAGTAGCTAGAGGCAGTGGTGGGGACCAGGAGGGAGAATCATGATCAGTAATTCTAGAGCCATCCAAATGAATTACTAATTCCAAAAGTCCTCCTCTGAGTAGGCCTCAAACTTTTTCATGCTGTTGACCACTCTTAAGTTAAAGCTCCTTTAAGGGATCAGTCTTTCTCAGACTCCAAATCAAGACTCTGTGCTTCTTCTGTGGCTTCATTGTACAAAGTGCTTTCTTTTTTCCTTGGCTCTAGGGCTATATTTTTTAGGGGTGTGCAAACCAGGCCCTATTCAGTTAGGCCCAAATTGGGGACAGTGATTCAATTAGTTGATTTGGATCACTGTCCCCGATTCAATTTGGCCAGATCCGAATCTGAAGATTTGATGCTGATTCAGAGAATCAGCAATTTGGACATAGGCACAGCTTTAAATGTTTTTTCTACATACCTTGAGGTACCAGGCACAGCTTGTGAATACTGTGATGCTGGGGCAGATGGAGTGTCCCACAGGAGGAGGGATCAATCCCAGAGGGACCCTGGGTGGCCCCTGACCCAGGAGGCATCAGTTGCCAAGCCGGGGGCCCCCAGTGCACTCCATGGCAGACCTGGAAGTGGACTGGAAGTGCTTCTCGTCTACTACTGGGTCTGTTGCTGAGAGCTCTGGGGAGCCCCCCACGCTTCTGTGAGACACTCCATGCACCCCAGCATCACAGCATTCATGAGCTGCCTGGTATCTGAAGGCATGTGGGAAAAACATTTAAGCTGTGTCTGTGTCTGAATCACCAAGTCTTTCCAAATTGATTTGAGGGTTCCAATTTAATTCAAAGAGATTAAAGGGTCTCCTGATCTAATTCGGATTTGGAGATTTGGCCACCAAAATCAGGCCGAATCTCTGCCAAATTGAATCCTGGACCAAAGCTTCACACAGCTCTAATATTTTTTATTAAGACTAGCTGTTCTTTTACTGCCTTTCAGAGTCTTATAGAAAGAATCTTAAATTTTATCAGACCCTTTAACATTGTGTCATACCTGGAAATTCTCACTAGGACTTCCTAATGAGGAAAGGGAAGAATAATTAAAAGAAAAAAGCCAATTCAAAGCCCCATATTTTTCCTCAAGCCAAACCATATCTTTTTAATCTCTTTCTTTCCCAGCATGCTTCATACCCCCTAATTTTATCTTAATAGGTTTGTTATTTCCAACTCCTCTACCACCACCACCAACAGGAATTTTGGTTTTATACTTCTCTCTATAAACCCACCTTCCCAGCCACGACCATTGTAGTGGCTGTCTCATGGCATAGTCCCTCTGGTATCCATTCAAATCTCATCCACTTGGGCCGGCACTTAGCATATTCCTAATAGGAAGAGTCCTCCGGCTTGTGAGAAATTAAGAAGGTAGTTGCTGAATTTAGGAGAGAAATTTAATGAGACCCAGTGATGTGATGATCATCATGAAACACGTTGTGGGCTGTGAAATGGAGTGTACAAGGGTTTCCTTTAATGATATGAGTGAGAGGAGATACTATAATGAATTATGAGATGAGATATGGACCAGTTTGATAGTCACATGGGGAAGTAGACGAGAGAGGGCGGTAGGAAGGGAAACATGGACATACCGATACTGTGCGCAGGCATTTTAGAATTGGGCATAGCTTCTTTAAAAACCTTCTTAAAGTCAGATTGTAAAAGTACCTAAAGCTGCTGGTCTCATGGCTGAGGCACAGCTCCAGAAGTGAGGAAGATGGGGGTTTTATTCCTGACTCAGGTTTCCTGCATGAACTTGTCCAAGTCATCTCAAGCTTCTATGCCTTAAATAAAACTGGCCATGAATAAATTTAGGCTGAGAAATTCGGATGGTACATCTGTTCTTTTCCTGGATTGACTGTATTCAGTCAGTAAAGATGCCTATGGTGTTATGTTCACTGTATCTGAGCAATTGGCTTTTTCTTTTCTGTCTTGATCCTCCAATCCGCAGTTTCGAGTTCTGTAGTCCTCATGTTTAGAGGTGCTTGAGTTAGTGTTCCTGTTGCATCAGGAGAGGCAACACAGAGAACTAGATCATATTGAAGCAGACAGAGCATTGAGGAACTTGAGCAGTTACACATGGTAACAGAAGAGAGTCTGGGAAAGGAAAAGATAAGAAAATGGAGGGGCACTTACCTTTCAGGAAGGCCTTCAGTCTACAGAACTTGGGGAGTCTCTTAATGGCCTGATATCACCTATTGATGCATGTAAAATGATTCAGAAAAAGCTAATTAGCTCTTGGAATTTCTCACTGCAGTGTCTTATTATCAAATATCATGCCCTTTCTTGTTAATTTATAATTCCCCCAGCCTTTGCCCCCAGACAAAAAATTAGCAAGTGGTTTACTCCACAAGTCTGATCCAGCTCTAGTTTACAAAGCTTTGTAATTTGCAGTTACATTTCAATGCCTAAAGAGCTACAGCTTATGGTGCCCAAAAGCTGTGGAAGAGGATTTCTTATTTCCCAGTTTAGTGTGACCCAAAAAACCTGACAGAGATAATTCAGGGCTAAGTTGTTTCCTCTAGAGTGTTTTGTACTGGAGTGGCCCACAGCTATAAGTGCTTAAGTGGCATAAGGGAATAGATGGAGGATTTATCACTACAGATGATATCTTTTCTAATAGCTTTTTTAAGAATTAAAGAATCTGACTTAAAAATGGGATAACTGAAACACAACGAAGTAGAAAAGGAGCCTTCTCATTGGAGACAAATTAATAAAAAAAGTTGTCTGGGTTTATTCTAGTTATTATATTTCTTAATTTTTTTTCCAGAGATGGGTATCTCCCCCAGGAACTTTCTATAAACTTCGGCATGGATAGCTTGTTACATTTACCATGGATAAGTACTATGGTGACTGAAAAACATATCATCTAATGTACATCCAATAAAAACATATGGGACAATTTTCTTCCTTTACATTTTTACTTTAGAGGAAAGCATAAACAGTTCACCAAAGATCTTTGTAACTGGAGGTATCATGTGAAATACCTGAAGGAACATTTGTGTTGTTACACAAATTCATCTTTCTAAACACAGAAGAATTTAGCAATTTTGAAAGTGTGCATTAGCACATAGAATCATTGTTGTAGGAAAATTCAATCTGTTGATTTTACTTCTATGGTGGACTCTTTACAGTCTATATCATTTCCACTCCACTTCACTGATGGTGGAAAAGCTTTTTTCATGGTTTATTTAGCAGAAAGTCATTTTGATTAGCAAGATGAGTAATACTTTACAGCTGTTTGCAATTACTGCATCTGTTCTATCAGTGGGTTCAAATATTGGAGGCTATATTGACAGAAATGCGAAATGGAATGGAAATGGGTACAAGAGAGGGCACACAGACACACATACTTCATGGATTTAGGTACATTAAGAGATACCAAACATAGTGGTGTTCTCTAACTTGTACCACAAATTCAGAATTCAGATTTAACAGATTTGAATAGTAGAATTTTCTTTTGGAAACAGGAGAGATTTTATCCCAAATGGCATAGTTTGAAAAGATAGGTCTTAATTCTGCTTCATTTAAACATAATAGGAGTTCTGCAGTTGTCTCCAATGGGATCAAGATTGGATCCATACAAATTGTAAAACAGAAGAGAAGTATTTGAGAATGTCTGGAAGGCATCCAAACACTATGTACACAAAGCCACAGATGGTATCTGAATGGTGCCTCTATAATCTACAAGTCTGATTCTTTGCATTATGGCCCATTTGTAACTGACATCTTAAAATAAGAGGTGTAAGATTTCTCATATTTTAGACTTCGTTCCTCCCTCCCCTTTTATTTAAAGCAGAACTTAAGCTTTCTGATATGTGAAAATTAGGGAAAATTCTGTTGTCAGAATTGAAAAATGGAGTTTGAGTCTGGCATCCTGCTCTTCCAATTTATGTTGCTTTGAATGAGAAATCAGTGCATACCTGAGGAGAGAGAAGACTAATGTCTAGAGCTTTGGGTAGGCATTTGAGAAACTGAAATGCAAAAAGGGAATATTATCTGTGTCATGATTAGTCATAGATTTCATAGACATTCGGGCTGGAAGGGACCCTAGAGGATCATTGAGTCCAGCCCCCTGCCCCATGGGCAGGAAGACAGAAGGGATCATAGGATCCCAGCAAGATAAGCATCCAAATGTGTCTTGGAGGCATTCAAAGTGGGTGCTTAAACCGCAACTGGCGGCAGTCTATTCCAAACCTTGGGGGCTCAGACAGTAGAGAAGTTCTTCCTTATGTCCAGCCTGAATAGGTTGCAGCACAGTTTGTGACCATTTGATCTTGTCATCCCTTGGGGTGCTCTGGTGAACAGTTGTTCCCCAAGATCCTGATGAGCACCCCTGATAAACTTATAGGTGGCCATCAGATCACTCCTGAGCCTGCGCTTTTCTAAGCTGAAGAGTCACATGGCTTTCAGCCTCTCATCATAAGGTCTGTTTTCCTGACCTCTGATCATGCACGTGGCTCTCCTCTGGACTCTCTCAAGCTTCTCCACATCCTTTTTGAATTGCAGAACCCAAAACTGGACGCAGTACTCCAGCTGTGGCCTCACCAAGGCCGAGTACAACGGGAGAATGACGTCCTGGGATTTGCTTGAGAAAGATCTATGAATGCAAGCCAGCGTTTTGCTGGCTTTACTAGCCGCAGCATCACACTGAAGGCTCATGTTCATCTTGTGGTCAGTCATAACCCCCAATCCCTTTCATCTGTAGTGCTAACCAGCATAGTACTGCTGAGCCTATAAGCATGCTGCAGGTTTTTCCTCCCAAGGTGGAGAACCTTGCATTTTTCAGTATTGAACACCATCAGGTTCTCGTCCGCCCATTTCATAAGCCTGTCAAGATCTGCTTGGATCACCTGCCTGTCCTCAGGTGTGGATGCTTTACCCCAAAGTTTGGTGTCATTGGCAAACTTGGCCAGCCCACTTCTGACACCAATGTCCACATCATTTATGAAGATGTTAAACAGTATAGGACCTAGGACAGAGCCTTGAGGGACCCCACTGGGGTGGGTGAGGCATCCATGGGGGGGGGGCTGGCAGAGTGAGTGGGGGTTCGGGGGTGCTCATGGCGGGCTGAGGGAGTAGACAGAGAATGAGGTCTGGCAGGGGTTTCCCCACGGTCCTCTCCCCACTCCTCCAGCCCTCCAGTCTGGGCCAACCTCCCTGTTGCAGCAAGCAGGGACTGCCCGAATCACTAAAGCTCTCTAAATCATTTCCAAATCAATTCAGAGAGCTTTGAATCTATTCAGACCTTTTAATTGGTCTCCTGATTTGATTTGGATTCGGAGATTTGTCCTCCAAATTGAATCAGCACCCAGAACTTTGCACGGCCCTATGGTATATCGGTAGCAGTTAATATTATACACAGGCTGGCTTCTTCAGTCCCAATCCTGATAGGTGCTGAGCATCTTCAGGACCCACTGAATTCAGTTGCAGGTCAGTATTTCTCAAAATTTTATCCAATGTTATGTGGCTCTTTGCCAAAATTGGCAGGACAGCAGGATCTCCAAAGGTGCTAATTTATTATCTGGGTATGTAAAGGATGGATTCCTTCAAATTCCTTATAGAGAGCCTGAGAACAGAACACCTACTGTAGACATTTGGATTTCTTACAGATGCAGAGAAGTGATGTGTCTTCCATCTTATCAAAAAAAAAGATGCCTCACTTTTTGCCTCCAACCGTAGACTATGGTAATATTCTTTGTTTCAGTGCATCTCAGCCTTGTCTTTAAAAAGATTGATGTTGTTTACAATGCTTTCTGTAGGTTTTTATTGTATCATACTTTTGATGCCCATCAGTGAAATTTATATGATGTATTAGGTTGTCCATTTCCTTAGGTTAGACTGAAATGAACTGGGCTGGTTTTGATGTAATTCTGTATACAATGAATCAATTTTATGCTGTATTTATTTCAACAGTCAGAAACCAAAGAAAACACTAACATCCTTATAGTGATCATTAATACCAACCACTTTAATGGTCTGAAATACAAACTTGGTACTTTTATGCACAATTACAGAACAGCACTGGTCTGAGATACTTTCCCTGTGTCTGTAAGAAGGACTAAAAATGATGCAGAATTTACCTTTTGATCTTTAGAGGAACAGTAGTCAATACATTTCTTCTGAGTATTTTGGAAATCTGTATCCCTCTTTACCCTAGCACAGTGGGGGCCAATCATTTTGGCAGATGTAACACAAATTAGCCCTGCACCATCCCTGGGTGCCATTCCCATCCCTTTCCCCTACCTGTTCTGCTTCTCAGTTTTCTGTTCTCTGACCAGGTTGATGCTCTGCTTTCTGCTCCTTGTTGTGTTCCCTGCCACTGTGCTGCCTGTCCCCTCTCCAATTTACCATGTGCCACACACACAAGTTGCTCGTGTTACTTATGGCACCTGTGTCGAGGTTGACCACTCCCTCCCTGCCACATCATTGCATGTAATGGGGCAAACCCTCGACTTAGTTGCATATGTTGAATGCCTGTGGTATGTGGGAGGAACTGTATAACCCAGAACAGATATTGATGGAGTAAGTTAACTATCATTTTTTGTATTTTATGCTTTGCAATTGATAGAGAAAATATTATGCATATTTTGCAGATTAAATTGGAGTACATTATAGAAAATGAAGTATTTCATATCAAATAGTATTAAATCAATAAGGGCTGAGCCATGATCAATATTTTCTTATGGGTACATTGTTCTATAATTCTTAATGAGTGCAGAAACTTTTTCCACTGAGATCAGTATAGCTTGAAAACTTAAATACCAGGTTCCTTCAAAAATCACAAACAGCAGCACCTAAGACTGTACTGTTAAAGAGTCTTATTCCAGCTCAGCTGGATGGGCATGTTGATGCAAGTTTGGCAAAGAAAACATAATTCACTTTTGCCAGTGATGGAGATTTTAACACTTACTTGAAATAGCTGATAATCTGACACAGGAGAGTTAAAGGATTACTGTACAGTATTTCATTTGTCTAATATGAAAATCTATTTTAAAACTATATTATAATCCTGCTTGATATATAGCATTGCTTTAATATATTGTCAGCTCCTATATATTGTTAGCTCCTCTTAGTTATACTAGATTTTTTCTTCTAAACATACAGAAGTAATATAAGCAAGTTTGTCTTTTTCCATCTATAACATTTTCCTAAAAGAATGGATCTTTAATCCGTCAATCAATGACAAATAGACATCTTAGAAAATTAGTCTCTTAGTTTGTGTTAGATCTGTGCAGTGATTTTAAAAAAGGGGCCCCAAATCATTCTTATTGGACATATGGATGTCAATAAATGTTTCCTCATGTCATTTAGGCTCCACATATAAAGCTATGGAGGTAACTGATGCAGTCCATCATGCAAGACAATCTTTCTTGAGAACGGACAAAAAACCATCAAGATCTATGAAGGCTGGATTATCCTTATGAATGAACAGTGAGCCTAACTGTATTCATTTTGAATTCTGTAGGTCATTTGGAAATGTCAGTGTACCATGAAACTTTGATTTGATCATCTTGTATTATATGCTGTTTTTAAGGTACAGATTAGAATAGAATCTAATGAAGGAAATGCAGTAGATTTTCCTTCTACGCACAAAGAACATTTCAAACCTTTATCTGTTCAATTCCAGTCAAAGTGTCTGCCACCCAGTAGCAGGAAAGGGTAAAAAAAATTGGTTATGAGTTTGAATGTGAGATTAATATTATTAGAAGTGCTTCTTATTGCTTTTGCAGAAGAAAAGATGGTCTCTAATTTAGTTAGAAAGCTTGATACAGAAGAAATAGTAGAATCACTGTCAATATAGATCATATTCTTATCTCCAGAAGTGGTGTATTGTCTGGAGTAACAGTTAAAGCACCTGCCTTACATATATGTTACTACGTAATAGAAAATAATCCCCTTTAGATCTTAGATCTAACACAATTACCATTTCAAAATGCTACTATACCTTGTAGAACTTACTATTATGGTCAAATAATTGAAATTAAAAGATTCAGAATTTATCATGGTCACACGATGGGGTCCTTAAGGATGGCTGTGATCTCCCAAGGCCCCTTGACCATGCCAATTCGGCTGGATGGACATCCTTGGTTCTCACCTGCCACGTCTTTGATGGAAATATAAAAATAGGGAGGCTGCCTTTAAGTCCTCTTGGGCATGGTTTGTTGGACTCTCTGAACCCCATGGGTCCCATTTCACTATGGGTGTTTAGGGGGCACCCTAGCCTTATGGACTATATGCGTAGCTCTAGCAGCCCCTTTACCATGTCCCAAGCCTCACAGATGGTATTGGCGTTGTCTTGGCTGGGCCTCATTATAATTCGGCCCCTTGTCTATGCTGGGCTCTCCACAGCCCTTGTCTCTGCGCCCTCTCTGGTGCTGGGGTCTGTGCCCCCAAAATGCTGCTCCTTCTCTGGCACCAGGGTCCCCATGCCGCAGTGGGCCCCCAATGAGGCCTCCTCCTTCCCCATATCACCTCACCCACACCATCGGTCTCATAAAACGGCAAACAAAACACAAGCTATAACATAACAAAGTGCAAGGCATGCTCTGCCTCTTTAAAAGAGTAAAACTCCCTCTCTAATACTGGGTGCCTGGAGGCAAGGGTACCTTATGGGCTCATGGTGCCCCATTAGCCCTAAAGGTAGCATATTAAATGGCTGTAATGTCTGAGCCCTTCCTCCCTGAAGGCTCCTTCCCCTTCGGCTGCCGTCAGGGAACTGAACTGGCTGGTCCCCACCCTAGGGTTTATATGGGCCTAGGGCCCTGCCTCTTCTGGCCAACTGACCAGGTGCAGTGTGGCCAATTCCCTCATTAGCCAGTTGCCAGGGCAACCTGCACCAGGGTTTTTATTTGGCCCTTTGTGTTCCCTCCCTGGGCAATCTCTGCTCTAATAGGAGCAGGCACCTTAGTGCCCTGCAACAATCATCAATTCATTTGTCTGATACAAGAGGTTTATAGATGCAAAGAAGTGCCATCATATTTCATGCAAAGCATGATAGCTATATACAAATACCATGTTTTTTGTGAACAGCTTGGCACAATATATTATAGATTATTAGCATTCTTACCCAAATCTTTGAAACTTTATTCTCAGGCACAACGAGCTGCTGGCTGTTATTATATTGTCCTCCCCAGTTCCAATGTAGAAGCAAAAAACACGATGCAGAAAAGAATATGCATATCTCCTAGAATGTCCCACTATAGAAAAGGGACTAAGATGACAATGACACCCATATCAGTCAAATACTGCTAAATGTGTCACTAATAGTTGTTAAGAATTAAAAATATATATAATGTATTAGTTCAATCCTTCAGTTGTTGAAACAGCATAAAGAAAAAAATATTTTGGATATCTTCCAGAAAGAATATTTTCATGAAGCTAGGTTCTACAGGAAATGGATACCAATTAATAGACTGTGAATCAGTGGTAGCCATATGAATGGCTCAGGACCAGTCTACCAGAGGAACACTGCAGAGCCAGCTCCATAGGCTTGATTGCCAACCCCCTCTCCTGCCCTCTGGCATGTCAGATCTAGACCCTAGAGTGCTCGCTCATGCCAGTCCAGGACCGTGGCACACAAAGCACCCCTCTGGCTGGATCAGGACACGAGTCACATGTGGCATCCACTCAGTATGCTAGATCCAGTGCCTGCTCTAGTTGGTCCTGGACACTGCACTGCACACAGCACCGTCTCCAAGACCTGTGCTGCATGCAGTGGCTGATGGGAATGCTACATGTGGCTTGCATCCCAGAGCACTCAGAATGGGTGCTGTAGGTGCTGCATCCAGCATGCGAGGGAAGAAGTCCTGGAGTGGCCTTGTGCAGAGCCAGCACTGAGGGCCAGATGATGTGGCTCCATGGGCTGCCTCTTTGACACCCCTGCCTTACACCATACACTCCATACCTCTTAACAGTATGTGGGTCATTCTCTAACCCTTTTAGTTAATATCTCATTTTAAAGCCTTGTCTATACATACAAATTGTTCCTCTTCATACACTGATACAGTTAACACTGAGCAATCCTCTGTGGTGTGGACATAATTATATTGGTTCATGGTCACTACAGCAAAATAGTTTATCCTGTAAGAGAAAGGGAACAGGTTAACATGTACCTGTATAGCTAAGTCCACAATAGAGATTTCAGTAAGAATCAGTCTTCTAACCTGAATATGCATACAAACACTCTGCTTGTGTTAGGAAGGCTACATTTGTGCTTGTATACTTAAGGGAGCAAAGGAAAGAATGGAACCAGAAAAACAAGTAACAGGAGGAGATAATAATGGGTACGTTCAAAACAGACACCTCCTATTTAAACTCAGACATGTTTATTTACTCCACCTTTAGCCATGCCATTCTTTACCCCTATTAGAACAAGAGTCCATGCCCCCAGCATGAAACAGGGCAGAGCCTCTCTTCCCTAAGCTACAAAATGACCCTTCAAAGACATTTTAGCCTGTCCTTGAAGAAGTGTGTTAGGGGGTTCTCTAGTCAAGGAAGGCTCCACTGAGCTAACAGACTTGGAGAAGGCCACCTTTTTGCTTACTAAGCCATAATTTGTGTTTCAGGTAAGCACAGTTTATGCTGCTCTCTATGCAGGAGGTTGTGCTGGTACAAAATGTCCTCACTGGTGCCCAGGCCTGCTGAGGGGCTGTGTAGAGGGCAGTAAGGCCACCCCAAACATTTCAGCCCCTTGGCCCACTATGGGCAGCCAGAGCAAGCAGTTTTTTTAATCCCCTAGAGTTCAGGGAGTGCTGGGACTGCTACTGTGTGATAGCCTTCCCCAGTTACAAAAGGACAGGGAGAAGACTCTTGCACACCTTCCACTCAGGCAGCTGAGCAAGGGGCAACACACAATTTTGCTCTCAGCATGTAAGTTGCACCAATGGAGGCTCTTTTAATGTTACCTGTTCTTAAGGGAGTTGGAGTCGAAGGGACCCTAATTTATACACTATACACGTCATCTTAGAAATCAGCCCATGGAGATGCAGGACTAGGATTCTGTTTAGGGACTGGGGATGAAAAGCCTTGTATTTTTCCCATCTAACCTGCTTTCTGACACAGGGCCAACCTTTGCAAGTGTTGGACACATGCATACATTACGCAAGTCTGCAGCAAAATGAAAATAAATTATGTTTTTCCTTCAGATTTTCGCTCTCCAAGCCATGCTTCAGTTTGTATTTTCTTTCCTGTATATTTCATAGGGCTGGTTGCTTGTGAAATATTTGATCTGATTCTGGGCCATGACCATTGGATAATGACCTTGTAAGATATATGCTGAAACACCACATTTTTGTCAATATCAGGCTAATGTGATTTGCACCTTTGTACATATATTGGGGTTAAAGATAGGGAAACACATATTGACTGTTTTGCTGGAGGTTTTGTGTCTCTATAGTTGAACAGCAATGAAAAATGCTTTACGACTTGCATACAATACCAGATTCTGACTGAAAGTGAAACACATTGGGATTCATTAGTTTTTCTTATAGAAATTTTAAATAAGATCTTTTTAAAGATAACCAAACCAGTGGCACTGGAAGCATTTAAAATGTGATGTGAGGTTTCCAAGTGATAAATAGATAATTAAAACGTGACTTTTATGCCCTCTCTGACATTAATTATCAACCTTACACACAATGCAGGTTAACACTTATTTATGAAAGGGATCTGTCACTGTATTGCCAGTACTCTGTACAATTTTGAGTAATTTTTATAAACACGTTCATGTGATTTTTTTTTTTTGCCAGTACATAAGTGAGTACTTCTAAGTCATTCACCGCAGGGGACATACAATTCCAAAAAGGGCAGAGACAGATGGAAAAGTGGAGTTTCAACCTTTAAGAAAGAACATGTATGTCCATTTAATACCAGGAAAAAATCCTTTGAAAAATTATTACAAGAAAATTAAGATATCACAATGGCTTGCTGCAGCTCTGGAACAATTGGGGATGATGCCCTGACCACTGACAAAAATACTGGTAATGGCTCAAGGAGTTCCACTGTTCAACACTAGAGTGTACTGAAAGTGTCAGCGTGACTCTTACCCTGACACACTCCTTTGTAATAAAACAAAATCAGGCATTATGTTAAAACAGCTTTGACCTTGAAAAAAAAAGGAAAAACGACAAGCAAAAAAGGCTGGAGAGATGGCAGTGTTTCTTTTCTTACTAAGACCCCTGAATAAAGACAAGTGCAGCTTATTAAGTACCCCACACCCATCTGTATTTTCTCAGCAATGTTGGATAATTAAAGCTGCTCTTAAGAATTACAAGACAAGTCATTTGCCCAAATTCTCTGCTGTGACTAGTTATTTTCTGTGCTGAAGAAAAGGTGGGGAGGGGGAGAGAGGAGTCATTTGTGGCTCCCTGATTCTAGGGCCAGTTCTGCACTGGAACTGGCACAGAAATGAGCCTTTTTTGACTGTCCAAAAGGATATTTTTGGCTTACAAATACTTCAGTCATTTCTCAACTCTTACTCCCTACTTTAAATTTACATTGAGAAACAGAATGGGAAAAATAAGGTCCGTCCCAAAAATTTTGCTTTCCCATTGAATCAGAAGTGTGGATTGATTCCTTCTTTATCTCTCCCCATCTTTCAATAGTGCAATGGGTTTTCCCTACACAGTCCTGTAGGTTTTCTTCCTCTTTCTGCACTTCTTCAAGAAGAATTCCCTCCCAGGCCTAGTAAACACCCTTCTTTCCTCTGACTGTCCAGAAGACTTCAGCCTTCTGCCTTCCCGTGATGCCTAACGATCTTTACTTATTCCAAAAGGTGGATAAGATTATACTATTATTTGAAAGAAAAATCACCAAAGTCCACATAACTGTTATAAACAAAATAAAGACAAAGGGTAACAAATTAAAGAATAAAAAGGGGTTGCTTAGAAGGTCTGTGAAAGTGTGAAAATACTTACTTTGGTTGTCCAATATTTGTCATTCATTTAATCAATTAATTTACTTCTCACAGCCAAAACATTGCCATTAAAAAGGCTTACTCAGATGCTTTACCCTGTTCATATTGATTCATTTTCAGTGAAAATATCAATAACTTTGTATAGATCTGGACCTTAAAGTTACTTAATTATTGATTGAGAAACAGTTGCTCAGATTGAGCAGGCAGATTTCTGCTGTATTCAACAACAATAAGAAACCAAGTTTTTGCACAGATAGAAATGGTTGAGTGGACCATTCTTATTTTGTATATCAGTGGTGAGTAACTGCTTTTTAAGATGGCTTTCCTGCAATGCAGTGTGGCCAGTGTTGTCCATGTCATTTAACAACTATTGAAAGATAGATTAGAGAAACCCATGCCCCCGAAGATGTCACAGTGAAGCTGGAATTAAAACTATGGGTAATAACAATAATTTTTAATTAATCCACTCATAATCATATTGCTGTTCCAGCAGCCAACAACTTTTTTGACATCATAAGGATTATTAAATGTTAACACAAGTTTAATTTAAATATTTTGTGGTTTTGATGACCTATGACTAGTAAACAATTATGAAATCACCCACTCATATAAGTATTTTTCCTTAACTCCTTTCACCTGGTAACAGGATCTTCTGTAGAAGTACAATATTTTTTTTTTATAATTTTTGTGTACTGTTAATCATACTTCCTGGGCACATCTACACATGATGCTAATATGACACAATAAACTCTGGGGCAGTTTGCACCACAGTTTATTGCTTCTGGGAGCAGCTTTTACACCTGTACCTGGGACTACAGCACAGTCACAGATTCATAGATTGTAAGGCCGGAAGGGACCTTGGAAGATCATCAGGTCCAGCCCCTATTGAACTGGGGTGGCAGAGCCCTGGCTGGTGAGGGGCCCAAAGGGTCAGCTTGACAAACTGAAGCTGCTCCCTCTGGACTCAGTATGGCACAGAGGGAATGCCTGGGGCATGAGGGTGCTACAGTATGGGGCTAGCCAGCAGGCAGCCCCCTTACTGTAGTACCCTAGTACCCCAGTCAGCTATGGTCACCATCTGCATGTAGGTTGCAATGGAGTAAATAACTCTGCTGTAGGATAATACTTGTATCAGGCAGTACTGTCCTATGGTGGAGTTAATAAATTTGCTCCAGCATAATAGAATCATGTCTGTAGAAGTTTGTGCTTTACTGTGAAGCTAATTAGTCAACTCCACAGTAAGGGTCTCATGTAGATGCACCTCCTAATGTTTTGTTTTCTTTTTCTTGTCCATCCTGCATCTTTCCTAGAATATAAGAATTAGACCTTATGAAGAAGAACTTAATGAAAGCTGGGCCAGGTAGGAAGAAGTGAAGGAAGCCTAGCCATTTTGACCCAGCTTTAAACCATTCTGTATTAAGCTATTATTGTTGGTCCAGAATTCCAAAGTGATTTAAGATAATTCAGAGTATGGGCCTCTTATTCCAGAATGAGAGCATCCACATAAAAAGTTAATCAGAAATTGTTAATTAAGAAAAGCAATTGTAAAATAACATTCAATACAGATACGACCTAAATAATTCATCATAATTACTCTGTGATTTTATTTCTGAGACATCACTAAAGACTGTATACAACTTACTAAATAAGTTTAAAATATCTGGACAGAGATAATGATAATCTTCTCACATTTGCACAATCAGAGCTGCATGTGGGGGCATGAGGTTGTGTAGTCACATCAAGGTTGCCAATCTAAGAATTATTTTTTTACTGATAATCTACAAACTTTTTATTGACAACCAAACTTTTTTACATGCATTTATTTTTACTGACATATCTTTTACCTAATGTAAATGTAGCCCTTCTGCCAGGCCCTGGACATCAATAACAAGGATTCAAATTTAGGGGTTTAATGCCAACTTTTAACACCATATTACTTAACTACAGCAATGGTTTTATACATGCTGTCCAGGGGTTCCCTACTCATCCTCACATTGTGGTACCCCCCCAAAGATGCCCCATACCATGCTGCCCCCTTCCCAGCTCACCCACCAAACCTTATCCCTTCTGGCTCTGCTCCCTCCCATCCCAGCACAGACTCCCACCCACTGCCTTTCTCCCCTCCCAGCCCCAGTGGCAGCAGATGGCTAGGAGGGGGAGAGGACTATAAAGCCCCAATGGGCAGCTCCCTGCAGAGTACTGAGCTGCGCTTCTGCTCAGAAACATGGTAGCATTGCTCTGCTTTGTCTTTTCCTCAGCACTTCTTGCATCCAGCCTCATTCTGATGACAGATCTTTAATTAAGCTCACAATTTTTTAGTTTTTTTAAAGACAGCTCCATTTTTCTGTGGGCTTTACGGACAAGCATTTTTAGCTCTTTTCTATATGGACTGTCTGTAAATTTATGGAGGACAGTTGGCAACCCTGGGTCACATCCCCATTCACCACCAGTTCACCACTAAGAGCTCCAGTCTTGGCTATTAGATGCATGTGCAGTGAGTTCTCTGCTCCCATTGCACTCCCCTTTTCACTGTCTTAGATCTGCTATTGCATCCAACACATTGCATCTGGACAGATCTGCTAATAGTTAAACTTTATTAATTGAGGGTGTGGATACCCAACAAATTTATACTAGTGTAATTTACTCCTTTTTTAACATTCATACATTTTACAGAATAATTTGGTTGTCTATGCATGCTGGCTTCTGATGTAATTTACATGGGTGCACAAAATTGATGTAAATGTCACTAGGATCCAGATTGGATGCACAATCAGTTTATTCTGGAGCAGCAGACAGACTGTTATTACACCAGCTCAACACAAAACGGTGGGGAGAAGTTATAAATTGGAACAAATGGCCAACTGCAACAGTCAGTTGAAACTGACACAGTGGATATACATAAGTGGTGAAACTTACACAGGTACTACAGGTTTTTTCTGGAGTAATGTGACATCAGACTAGAGTGACTTATGCTGGTGCAGTGCCCACTACACTTTTATCTTTATTAAGCTTGAGTGGTACAAGAGTTATATTAATCTATACACTATTTTCTTGTTTGTTCATCTGTTTGAGTAAGAGTTCTAATGCTTATTATTGTTTTCAATGGAATGAAACATCTGTTTAAGAATGCACAACACTATCACTTCAAGACAGGAGGTGAAGAATACTGTATCTGTCTAGTTGAAATTACGGTGGCGATTCAAATAGGGAGAATCAGTTTTAGTGTAGTCTATCAATCTAACCAATGGTATTTGCAAAGTTCATATCAACCCTATAGATCTAACAACCTCAGTTTTCTGGGAAGGATCATGGATAGTAACAACAAAGTTCTTTGGTTTATATCTTATCAATGCCACTCTGACCTATTTAATGTCCCCTAATCTCATGCCAGCATATTGAATCCATATTGACTTAACTGGTTAGAATGTTTCCTATTAAATTATTTCCTGCAATACATTAATTTTACAATTGGCCTCCCAGCTTTAGGCATTTGACCTGTTCTTATATGAAAGTAGATGGTAGTCTACTTCTTGTTCAACAGTGCCAGTCAAAAGTAATATTTATTATGTTAATAGATTTATACCAATATTAAATGCCACAAAAATGTAGTTCTTTGGATCACAGAGGTAAGACGTGGGTACATCTGAGAAAGACTTGCTTCAGTAAATAAGCCTGCTACACAGTGGAATATTTAAGGGCAAGACTCTTTTTCAGATATCATAAACTCAAATAGGAAAGAGGGGCAAATTAATGCTTGGATTCCCTTTTAATGTCAATATAATATTAGTTTTAATTAAATGTCTCTTAATTCTGAACAATGGAGTGCTTTACGTGTTATGTGTGTAAAACACACTCTACCAAGAACTTGCTGCACTTTTTTGGCTTTCTCAGTTTATACGTTTACCTACACATACCTTTTCTCCCTAATATGAGGCCTCTGTGCAGGAGGGTATGGTATACAGGTTACCCTGTATTCAGTAAAAACATCCCAGATGTATGGCTGTGCATTGGCACGTAGATGGGTTTGGGGCAAACACAAATTTCATTGATGGTATGCACAGAAATTCTGCCTTTTTAATGATGTCAAGGAGCAATGCTCATTTTAATGAAGACCGTGCTCTTTGTTTTACACAGTACTCTGCATCAAAGAAGTAGTCTCCATGAGCATGTAGTGCACAGGAAGTAATTGGTTTTGGTGAACAGTGTGAGGGAACTGCCTCAGCAAAATCTTCTCATATTAGCATTCTTGCCACAGCCATTTCAGAGGTCCTAAAAGCTCTTGACTTCATGTATTTTTGCTGCTGGTGTCTCTCGAGAGTACATTTCATATCTTTGCATGCAAAGAGAAAAATAACTGATCACAGTCTTCAAAAGAAAAAATGACTAATGCCAGCGTTCAGTGAACCCTACTGGTTATTCAGAGACCGGAAGGTAGATTCGGTGCATTCTGTATTGTCTCTCTCCTCCACTACCCATCTCCCTCCCATATTCGATGTGGAATGTAAATTAACTTATGCAAATTGAAAGTTTAAATTTCTTTGCATCGTTGAAAACTGAAGCAATCAAAAGAGAAAAGGCCTTTTGTTTCAGGAAAGCTTTGTTTGGATACATACATGGAAAAATCTGTTCAGTGATTCATTCTGGTGCACTTACAATGAAAAGAGCCCTTGGGGTAACTGAAAATAATCACAAAAGGAAAAATTTACCCAGCTCCTATCTGCACTTGTGAACTCAAATTACAGATTTTTCAAAGGCCTTTGTTTTGCAAATTCATTGAAGGTCCTCCCTACAAGTAACCCTCTGTCCATCACATGTATAGTGATTGCCCTGTATCTGCTGGGGATACTCCAGGATTCACAATAGCTGAAAAATGAATCCCAGGTTCTTCCAGCCTCCTCCTGAAGTGAATTTGGAGGAAATGCAGTGCAGAGAACCTAATAAAGTTTTCTTCCCAACTCTACTCCTCAAAGGGATTTTCCCATGGGAGGGTATAATCAGGTCCTTGAAAGCTGGACAGGATGCAGATTCTTTATTGAAATGTTCTACTTAAGATTTTTTTTTTGTCACTTCTTTTTTAAAGATGCCACCACCAGCAGCACAGTATATCAATGGACCATATGGGAGTGTTCCTTCGGTACTGATTTTAGAGGGAGAAAACCTCTTACCACATCACCGACTTCCTGCAACACTCTTTTTAGCAGTCATGTATATGCAAAATTACAGGTAGCTGAATACTGATGTAACGTATAATGAAAGGGAAGAGCCATTTACCACATTTTTAGACAGCTAAAAGTCAGAAGTGCAAACCATGCTAAAGTAATGTTCTTAGGGCTTGATTTTCTAGCACCTTGTACATGAAATTGTGTGTGGCAAATGTGTAAGCAGTTGTCTGCCTAATTTAAGTGTGTAGCTCTTCTATGCAAATAAATTAGGCGATTGCATGATCAAATGGCTAGTTAAAATAGCTGTCCATGTGCATAAGTAAGTATTGGCTGTGCATATCAAATCGTATTAAATGACCATGCAAATTAGAAAGACAGTTGTACACTCATGTGCATGTACAAGTGCATGCCTGAAGCACTTGAAACCTTTAATAGGCTTTTTATTCATTATTATGATAAAAATCATTGCAAGAAGTTTGTACAGTTTTGTCCCATATGTCAGATAGGGATTTTAAATAAAAGATGTATAAGCATTGAGGGCCAGCACATCGGCTAATGTAAATTAACTTGGCTCCATTGACTTTGACAAAGAAAAGCTGATTTACACCAGCTGAGGATCTGGCTGGGAATTTTCGAGCTGTCATAATTGTTTAAATAAAACAGTCAGAGTACTTGGTTTAACAAATATATCTGATGGTGAAAGACCCCATATTTGTCAATTCTAACTAGCTTATGGAAAGCCTAATCAATGAATTAGTCTATCAATTTTTCTGGGCAGAAAATTACTCCATGTACTGTTAGTCCATAAAAGAGATCAATAAAGTCAAATGTCTGCTTTAATGTTTCTCATGTAATGATTATACTATAAGCAGATTGTTTTAAAAATGTTTGTATGTAGTAGATAGCTGGGCAGTTGTCTCAAAACTGTTAGAGCATAAATTCAAATAACCTAAATACATAAAGTATGTGTTCTGCATTTTTAGGCTCTGTCTTCAGAGACTTTTAGTGTTTTAAGCCAGAAAAGAGCACAGGTTTATATGGATTTCTGTATACTAGAAATCCCTAGGGTATACTAGGAACCCACATTTTGCATCTTTCCTCAAATAGGATCCTGTGGCAGGAAATTTATTTGCAAGGTCAAATTCCTGCTTTTGGTCAGAGTGTGATTTAGTTGCCTCCCTTTTGATGGCTCAAAAGATGCACAGTTTTTGGTTCAGTATTGGCTGAGTATTTGAGCATGCACTAGGCATAAAACTGACGGGGATAATTTAATGATTCTATTTGACTAGTTAAAGCTAGTAAATCATTGTCTGATTTTAATAGCTTATTATTGTCCTGTGTCCTATTCCATGCATGTCAAGGTCAACACCACCAAAATTTCTTTTATATTCATGGCTGACTCAACAGTTGAAATGAACATGTTTTCTGTTACAGCACAATAAAGTTCCAATTTATACAGCAGTTTAATTTTGACTGTTTCCCTGTTGTATGAGAGAGGTGACCATTTATATAAATACTGTAGTATGTGTGTGTGTGTATGCATATATAATCATACAGACACATACAAAAACACGTGCACATGTTATGTACTTTAAAAGCATTAATTTCACTTTGAAAATATGAGTTCCATGTCATACCTGAATAAAGTGGAGAAAGTGAAAATCATATGGAAACAGTGGAAATGCTTTGCAGCTAAACAGTCCTAGAGGTAGCTGAAAGCATATTTTACAAAGAAGAAAAAGGAAGATCCAGAAGTGCAATTTTACTGAATGATACAAAAAAAAATGTTGCAGTAACATTTGAATTCTCATAATCCATTGTAATGAATACTAAACACATAGCAAATAGCAAAATAAGGAAATCTTCAGTCACTGAATAATTATTCCTTTGAGATGAGCTAGGCTTTGGTGAATATCTTGACTATTTTTAATGTTGGACATAACCTTTTAAGTTTTTCAGTCCATTTCTCAACTACAATGCTATCTTTAAAAGCTTAGTCTTCTACAGAACAATAATGTGTTACTTCATGTTTCATATTCTAGTATCAACTTTTCTATTAAAAATAAATTAAATTTTAAGTAACTAGTGATGATACATTCAATAAGAGCTGGCTAGATGAAAAATTAATGCCTGCAGTCCTTCTGTTTTGTGGGGATTAACTGAACTAGTCAGAATAAAATTTAAATGTGCCTGATTTTCATGGGTTCAGCATATCCTGCCTAAATCTGTATAGCATGCATGCTTTAAGGTGTCTAAAATAAAACAGTAGTTAAGTCTGATGTAATGTCACCACCAATCCATTGTTCTGCTTCCTGAAGTCCCTTCACAGCATTGGCTGAAGCTACTACTTACAAAAGATCATGCATCTCTTATTTAGTTAGTCTATAAGGTACAAATCTACCCTGCTTACCAGGCATATGTTATCCAAATTAGTTAATTTGGAAAAATATTCTGGCACCCATCTTTAATCCAATTAGTCCCAGTGAAATACACATTAGTAATCATAGAATCATAGAACCGGAAGGGACCTGGAAGATCATCAAGTCTGATCCACTGCCATGGGCAGGAAGTTATTGGACTCAGACAAACTCGACAAAGTGCCTGTCCAGCCTCAACTTGAACACCTCCAAGGAGAGTGAATGTTGTAATGTTGTTCCTTTCTCTAACAACAGGGTGCTATTGTGACACCAGAGTCAACCCTCCAGAGAACACCTGCAGATATGCAAGGCTTTGAACGTCATCTTCCCAGTGAAGAAGAAATCAGTGACATGGAGTCTGGACATATCCCAGACAAAAGGTAGTAAACCACCATGAAGAAGGTCCCTATTTCCAGGTACCTCATCCCAGCACCAATGCCCATTTCTCAGAAACAAACACTTCAGTCTCAGAAGTCTGAGGCTGCTGAGCAGTAGGTCTGTGCAAAGCTTTGGGTGGTGATTTCATTCAGAGGAGATTTGGCCCGATTCAGTGGCCAAATCTCTGAATCCGAATCAAATCAGGGGACCCATTTAAAGGTCCGAATTGATTCAAAGCTCTCCGAATCTTCGGAAAAGATTTGAAGAGCTTTGATGATACGGGAAGTCCCCAGTGGCTGCAGCAGGGAGCTGCAGCCAACTCCAAGCTGGTAAGTACTTGGGGTGGGAAAGGGAGGGCTGGGGGAGGGGACCCCTGCCAGCCCCCCTGACTCTCCCCCTGCCAGCCCCCCTGACTCCCCCCACTCCCTCATCCCTCCCAACCCCCCCGCCCGGTCCTCTAGCCCCCTCCAATGGCTGCTCCTGCCCACCCCAGCTCCTGGCTCTTTAAAAAAAAGCCTTGGTGCTCATTGGGTGCTGCCAGGCGGGGGGGTGATCCCTGCTGCCCTACACTGCCCCACGCTGCATGGAATGGTGAGTCCAGGGGGTTTTCTCTGGGTTTTTTTCTTAAAGGGCCGGAGCTGGCCTGGGTGGGGCACCCATGGAGGGGCTGGGACAGCAGGGGGTGGGGGAGGGGGCTCATGCAGAGCCCCCCATGCAGCATGCAGCAATGGAAGGCAGTAGGGATCGCCCCCCCCCACCTGGCAGGACCTGGTGAGCCAGGGGTTTTTTTTCCCAAAGAGCTGGGACAGCCGGAGCAGCCATTGCCGGGTTTGGAGAGTGGGTGGGAGATGGGCCTGGCCTGGATGATTCAGAGACTCAAAGATTTGGCAGCAGCCAAATCCCCAAATCAAATTCAGCCAAATCAATTCAGGACAGTGATTCGAATCACTGAATTGAGTCACTGTCCCCTGAATTGGACGAATCTGTATCTGAAGCGAATATTAGCTGCTTTGCACAGGCCTACTGAGCAGCTCTACCAGAGACTCATCAAACCTCATGAAAACCCATCCAAGGGGAGCCCAGCATCTATTACTGGTTTCTGATTGGGTAAGGCTTTTGGGCCTTTGGAGAAATCCATTCACTTCAGTGGAGTTACTGCTGATATACAGTGCTTCAAGGGAGAGGAGAACCAAGCCTATCATGTTCTGTGAACATTCGGTGGGTTTTACAAGTTCAGGTCTCTAGAGGAGGTCAGGATTTTGTGGCTGGTCGAAGCTGAGTGTTCTATGAAAAAATACACATATTTCACTGAGCATCTTAAAATATAAGTAATGACAACTGAAAATCCTGAGATTCTGCAAACACAAGTGCTTTTCACAGATTTCATTGTGTCATATCATCAGGACTCTGAGGTTCTTTGTTAAAATGTTTTTTTCTGTAAGACTCCATAAAACTCTGCCATGCTGTCCCATTGTGTCTGAGAGACTGAAACAGTGACACAAGCAGAGGTGTGAACTTCCCTATCTCCTTAATGGATTGTTGTTTTTAAAGTCCAAGTGTGACCATTGAAAAGTTAGCACTTACATGCAAATTTGTCAAATACAAGCAGCTGGATGAAGAAATATTTTTATACTGAGAATTCAGTGGTACTCACATCACTCACATGACATTGATTCAGCAAAGTTAAGGATCAAGCACAGTATATATAACATTTGTATTTATTATTTCTTATTATTTGTTTTGTCTTGGTACTTACAAGCTCTAGTCATGGTCCAGAACTCCTTTGTGTTTGATGCTAGACAAACTATGAATAAAAAGGCATCCTGCCTTAACGAGTCTACCTGAAAGCCAGCACCAGAGCATTAGTGCAATTAGCTGCTTGGGTTAACCGCAGCTTAATATGTGGTTACCCATATTCTGATCAAGTGTGATTAAGGGAAGAATTAGGACATCAGACATCAGTGCATGCAGTGTTTTTTATAAAGAAGGTTATAAAATTCCCTGTTTTTTCAAGGTGAATTCTTACCTATCCTGGATAAATTCCCAAAGGCTACAGATTCCAAAGATCATCAACAAATACCAGTGCTCACTGGATTCTTGTGTCCAAAGGATCTGTGGGTTCTGTAAAATGGGGCCTGGAAATTTCATGAGAACAGAACATCTCAGAACACTACCAGCTATTCTGTTTCTAGTCCCCTGGGGCAGCAGAAAAAATGGAGATGAGTGAAAGTGGAAAATATTGCTTGGAACCTGAAAAATGGATTTGAGTAGACTTTTGACCCAAGGTGTAGGTCTGTTCTTGTCCACTTGTCCATAATTGTCATAAAACTAACATGCTTAAAAGAATGCCTAGCAAGTACCTATGAACTGAGCATTAACATAAACTGAATTGAATCATGGCAAAAGATTTCAGGAATTACTACTTTATTTTCCTTTGCTGTACACAGTTGATGTCACCCGTGTCCTAGATATGAATTTGTTCCCTGTGTTAATAGATGGTTATATACCACAGAGAGAGAGCATCAAAGGTAATTTTCAGTAATTCTGTTTTATAGAAACATACATAATGCTGTTTGCTACCAGGAATATCAAGGTATTTCACTATAAGCAAAATACTGCAGTCCTTATAGTACTTACTGTAATTCCATTTTCTGGAACAGGAGATTTGCTTCAGTAAGGTTTAGGTGTAAAGAGCATCATGGAAATGCAACTAGCTTTGAACTGTAGTAAATGTCTAGCTCACTGCACAACACTGCAAGGGGATGGATTTGGGGATCGGCCAAACCCCTCTATCATAAGAAGTGCCTGTGTTTTTTTTTTAATACCCAGATGAAGCAGACTGGACTCTAATTTCTAGGGTTTCATATGAAAAGAACTCACAGGATAAAATACCTCTGTAGGTCAAAGAGATGATTCCACTCTGCCCAGATATCTGAACCTAAGATTTCAATATTTTAAAGCTGCTGCTTAGCTTAAGTCATCTCCTTGACTGCAAGTTACTATATATAGCATAAAATAGAAGGCTTATTTTTACAGACTTCCCAAATTTTATGATTTTTATGTAATTCAACAGAACTTATTTGGAAGACCTAGGAAGGAAACTTTGAAAAGATGAAAAAGTTTGTTTATAATTGATCTAAAAATAGCCTGGTTAGAACTGTGCTTAGTGACTCATGCAAAAGAGTCTTGAAGAGTCAATTAGACATGCACAAGCTAACGAACTGCAAAAAAAGGCTTTCCCTCCATTAAATGCCTCTCTGCAATTGTCAATATTCTTAAAAAGTGTAATGATTTCTTATCAGTGCTTGAATGAACCGTAAAACTACCTTTTGAAATATTGACATTTCCACAATTTTGAGCACAAGAATGTTTTACTTTTTATATACAAGCTGACGGGCCATTGTCTTGAAGTTTATTTTATCCTGCCAGTTTAGAAAGAATGTTGTATAATGCAAATAAGTACTGACTAAATTGCCTGGTTTCTTTTCCCAACAGGTTGTAGTATGTTTCTGTTTCATATGCTTTAGCTTTTGGATTAAGGTTTAATCAAAATATTCACAGTGTAGGCTATTTCATGTGGATAACAGACATAGGTATCTTAGATTTTAAAATTTAAAAGAGAGATATTCAATAAATTGCTTATTCTCACAATTGGTTTAGTGCGGGTTACTTGCATGAGACTTCAGGCTTGATCCCCAGTCACTTTAAATCAGGCTAGCTCAATAACTTAAATGTCATTACATTGATTTATACCACTTGAAACTCCAGCCCTCAGTATATTTAGAACCTTGAAAGTAATTATTTTTAATCTGATCATACAATAGATAAAATACTACAAAGTTCATGAACTGCCTAGATTGCCTTCTCTATTTGGACCATACCGGAGATGAATTGTTGATATGATCTGTTCTGGAATGTAATTTCTCCAACTGATTGGAAGAAGTTCAATGGAACAATTTTCCATCAGAAAATGTTCTTCATTCCATCAAAAAGCACCTAAAAAAAAATGCTGAAATTTTAGAGAAACAAGGCAGGGAGGAAGTTCTGACAACGTCCAAATACCTTGTTTTGACATTTACAAAATAAGGGATTCCAGTTTTTCTTTTTTGAAATTACTTTTGTTTTTGATTTTTTTTTCATTTTGTATTATATTCTAATACTTTCTTCCTGGAAGAATTTCCAAAGGTCAGGGTTTTGTTCTGAGTTAAATGAGAAGAGATTTTAAAATCTTCATGTCCTTCTTGGACTGAAATTCTGACTCTCTAGTCATTTCTACTAATGACACTACATTGCCTGCAACAATAAACTCAACTAAAGCTGAACAATAAAACAAACAAAAACTAAAGAAGTATAAAATAAACTAAAACTAGAGAAACAGGTAGTAAATCAAAATCACTATTAAAAAACATTCCTTAAAATTTCCTGCAGTTACAACAACAGTTCTACTAGTAATGGAAACTGGGAGCTATAGGCCAGGAAAGAAGCCAATGATCAATGGTGTTTTAAGCTGCTCTAAAGACCTTTTTCATCAGTGTTACAGTATCTTCAGTGGTTGGCAAGTTTTTGGAGTTGCGGGCTGGAACAACCCACCTCAGGTCTGAAGTGGGCCAGTGTTCTGACCTTGCAGCTGCTGCTGCTGTGGCTTTGCCCTAATTCTGCTTCTCCCCACTCCGTAGCTGTGGGACAAGCCCAGCTGCCTACTGCCCAACCCCAGTGTGGGCAATGCCCTCTGCCACCAACATGCCCCCAAAGCCCCCTATTACCCCCCTACCCCTCGACAATACACCACTAATGACTCCTGGCTACATGGGCCAGATCCAGCGACTCGGTGGCCCAGACTCAGGCCCAGCCCACAGGACATATGTTCTCCACTGTCTTGCTTTAAAATGCAAGTGACTTACACTGGTGTATTGTAGAGCTCCAACCATTGCAACTTGTGCCAGTTTTAACTGTATTAGGAAAAGAAATGGCTTATATAGACATCATTCACATGTAGTCTTTCTCAGTCCTGAACAGAGAAAAAAAACTGTCATAAATGCCTTTTGCTTTTTATTTTGAATTTGCTTTTAATTGTAACATATACTTATCTCCATTCTGGCTGTAGCTAAACCTCTAGATAATGCAAAAGCTTCAGTAAACCGCAACTTAACGACAGAATTGATTGTACCATTACAATTTTTATCAGACCTTTTATGATTGTCAGTAATCATTAGTCTAAATTCACCTTGTCCCCCCCACACACACATACATTTGTAACGCTTGGCATTGAGCCTTTCTCTAAATTAGTGAAACAGTTTTTTGAAAAGTGCCTGTCAGTTGCAAAGCTTTATATTATCCTGTGTCAGTCACTGGAGCTTATGTACAAACTAAAGTCAATGGAACAAAAGTTAATTATCTGGTATGGCTATTGTTATTATGTAGAGGAGCCAGCTCTTATTGATTAATGAGTCAGGGCCATGTTTGCTCACAGGAATATTAATATCTGGTGCACAAGATAAGTCATTAAATGAGTAAGGAAGACCTTGACTTTAAACTTAAACTGCACGTTGCTCTTACTATGTGACTGATTTTGTGAGGTATAAGATCATTGCTATCAATTACTGAAACCAATACTTATTGTAGAGATACATCAGCTAGTCTGATTCAAATTAAGCCAGTCAATATATTTCTAACATTATATTCCTCATTCTTTTACAATTCAGAAAAGACTTAATATGGGGGAAAAATAGATGGAAAAAGGGTAAAAGCCTTGTACTTGGAATCCTGCCTCTCACTCCATAGCAAAAATAAGTAAGCCACCCCTCACCTTTTGTTTGCAATATGTAAACTAGCTTCTCATGTACCAGGAGTGACAACAGATTCACTTTATGTGATACATGTGTAATAATGAAACTAAAGCTTTTGTTTATTTCTTCACATTCTTTTGTGACTGCACAGTAATGTAAATTTCTCAAATCCTCAAAGGCAAGAGGGACTTTTGTTCTTTCTAATACAAGTCCATTGGGTTGGCATAGCCTGTTGCCACCCCTGACATTCTGACTGCACAAAGTTACGACTGAGTTGAAATAGCCAGCAATGTGGTAGCTTTTGCCCTGATCGGGAAGCTGACTTCTTTAGATAATTAGCTTGACTCTAACATATTATTTTTAGTAGAGCTGCTGTTTGAACAATGTTCCAATGGAGAATGCAGTTTCCACACAACTCATGGAATTCCATGTAAAAAAATATTTTGCTTAAAATATTCAGTTTTCTTTAGAGAAACACAAAATGTAATATTTCATTTCAGGATATATCATTTCTGTATCTGAACCGTACTATATTTTTTTTTTTTAAACTGACAGACGGTATCTAATTTTGCATCAATTCATAAAGGAACTAAAACAATTAAACTCCACTGACCAGTAACATATCGCCTTATTGGAATTGTAGTCCTAGCCCCCATTCTCTTGTATGGGCCGGATTTCTTGCAAGGATTCCTTTAATGCACTATATCTCCAATAAAACAATTATTCTGTGTAGTGCCTAATGGTAGGAGATACAGTTTGGCCAAGAAGCCTGACTGGAATGACAATTCCTTTGAGGCAATAGGAAAATATAGTTTAACGTTGAAATGTTTTCATCAAAGTGAAATGAAATGCTTCCATTTCTGGAAGATGGAAATATTACATTTCAATCAATTTTATTTCATTCAAATAAAATGAAAATTGTGGATGTTTCCGAATATTTTTTCCTTACAGAATTTCCATTCTCTGGAAAATTTGACATTTCAAGTTTTCATTCTGTATAGGGACAGAAAACAAAAGTTGAAATGTTGGAAGTCCCCGGAGATGGAAAGCCCAAATGTTGTTCACCTCTAAAATTTAGAAAGGCTCCCTGGTGAAAAATGACTGCAAACATTTGCTATTTTCATCATGGAAGGACGAAATCCTTTTTCTTCTACCTGTAGCTCATATGCTGACAAAATACCCTGATATTTTATTATTTACAGGGAAGTCAGAAGACATGGGGGGAGGGGGATGCAAATCCTAAAGTGATTTGTTGCACAGGCAACTGTTGATATTAATAGGATAGAGCAGAATTTATTACAAGTATATTTGCTTGTAATGCAACATCTTAATGGATGTTGATTGGTCAGAAAATTGATGTAAATGGGTAATTCTTTGCATGCTGAGGTAATAGTGTGTGGCGGGAAGAGGGCCCTAGTATGGCTCCAATGATTGTGTCAAGAGAACCTCTGGTAAGCTAGAGCATTGTAAATGGCTCAGAAATAATTCACAAGTATGTATTAAAGTACATTTTAAAATCCATCTATACTACTTAATTATTCCTGCGTTCCCAGGATCAAACTGAATTCTCTGCTTAGTGCTTCTCTGTGTCAGGCCAGAGTAATCAGTAGCTGCAAGGACTAATTTCTGCCTGTTTATATGTGTTTACAAGACTGGGCTCTAATTAATTGGGTGAGCCTAATTGAAGGTTGACGGTACATATATATCCATCTGCCTGTCAGATAAACCTACAGCAGATGGGAACACCATTTCCTGCTGCTGCAATTTTCCTGTCTGGCCCTGTACATTTCTCTTGGAAACAGACCACACAGCACATCTTCACCTGGCTGCAGTGGCAATACTGTGACGCCCTTGAAAGGAAGGGGGTGTTGTTGCTTGCATTAGGTTTATCACCTAAAAAACCTAATAAAGGCAGAGCACCCCAGTTGGCTACAGCCACTTCCTGCTCTGGCCCCGCATGTGTAAAATGGGGTGCCACTAAATTCAGACCACTCATGGAGGGGCGCCTTAAGTCTAAAAAGGTTGAGAACAAATGCTATAGGCTATTACTTGAAAGGTGCGTTGTTGTCAGCAACACAAGAGCTTTGCTTAGTTTACTACAAAATTCTCAGGGGAAGATTCTGCTCCATAGAGGTGGTCTGGGTACAGAGGTGGTCAGGGTACAGGGAGGCGCAGGAGTTCAGACACACCTCTGTGCTCAGCATTTCCTAGTAGCCAGCTGCAGTTTCCTCTGTGATCAGCATGTGGGTTTTTGTGGGATGGTCTTTGGAGGTTCCCATTATTTATACAGGTAGCTCAGGCACTTAACCCTGTTCCTCTGAATCATCCTCCTAGAGATGGGCTCCTTATCTTTCAGCATGTTAAAACTTAAATTGGAAGTGCCTATGGGTCCAGTCTGGATTCTCCCTTAGATTTTAAGCTTTATAAGACTGGGGCCATGACTTCAAATACGTTTTTATACAGTGCTTAGCACAATCCTGATCCTGATTGGCGCCCCTGGGCACTCAAGTAACACAAATATATTTTTATTTGAATAATCCACTATGGAATTTGGCTTGTCATATGTACCTTGGAGCAAACATGTCAAATTCTGTTCTTAATTAGTCTAGCACAGCCCCATTGACTCCAATTTGTCCTAGCATCTCCATGGCTGTTGGTGAGGCTGCCATCCAAGTAATCACAAAATAAGTGTTTCTGTGCCAGTTACAATGCCATGAAATATGACAGCTGGTTGGAGGACAGGTTTAATGTTCTTGAAATGCATTATGGATATGGTTTAGATAATCCACAAAATAAACACTTTTGCATTGGATTTAATCTGCTTCTGTATTTTACATACTTTTTTTTATTAATTTACAATTAGAGAAAAAAATCAATGCTAACTAATGACTGCAATTAAGCATCTTAAATTTTTGCATTTTTTTATCTATTAAACTTGCACTTAAATGTTTTAAGTTTAATAGATTATGTCTGAACCCTGAGGAAATCAAGCTTCTTGTGCCTGCCTGTCATTTAGTGGAGTGGTTACTTATCTGTCAATATTTCTTCCTTTTTTCAAGTCCCAGGCCTACTTGATCTTGTCCATTTGGCACTGCTGGAGGAATAACAAGTTTCTTCCCATCATGCAACATTCTGGGATACATCATGACAGAGAAATCTCAAAGCCCAGGTCAATTATAACAGAAGATGTGTAGCACCTCTGCCCCCACAATGTCTTCTGGGGCTACAGCTGGCAAAATGATATAAAACTATTTGCGAAGAAGACTTCCCCATGATCTGGAGCTGCTTAGAACTAAGTCACCTGAAAAATGTAAGGAAATGTGTGTATGGCTTCTGCTTCCCTTTGATTGTTTACCAACACACAAATAGCTGTCGACTAGTACACTATGTTGCTGGGGGGAGGGAGGGGGGAGGGACTGCAGTTGGCAGATTCCTCATTGTACAGTAATTACTTTTTAATTAGAATTCATTGAATACAGATGGATTCTCTCCGTACTTTCTCCCACTGATGATTTTAATATTCCCATGTCAGGTATTACGAAGCTGTAGCTGGCAGTGAGTTACATAAAATAACCCTGTAGCTGGTAGTGACTAACATAAAGTAGCCAACTTAACCATTTGTTTTAGATGAAATATGGTCTTACTCCACACTTCTTCTTGTGGAATCTGTCACTGGCTTTTTGATGTAGTATTTGTTTACTCTTATTCCTGCAGGAAGAAATATTATAGTTCATGTATCAAATTACAGTAAGTGACTGGAGCATTTTTATTTAAAATAATGTACAGTAATATTTTTTTTTCATCGTGTCATTGATTAATTTGCAGGGCTTCTAGTATTTTTACAAGTAATTTGATTATCACTTATCTGAACATGCCTTTCTAAAATGTAATGTAATATTGATTCTTATTATAAAAATCACTGCTTAAGATGAGAATGGAATAACTAGATCTGTAACTGTCTAGATGTTTGCAGTATTTTGATACAAATAAGAATTTCCTTTTTTTTCCCTTTTTTGCTCCAGGGCCTCTAAACATGAACTGACATGTGATGTATTTTTGAAGTCAAAGTTAATAATTCTCTTTACATAAAAAATAAATACCCCCCTATTGAATACACACTCTAAAATTAGAATTGCATATTTCTAAGTAATATACCTAAGGAAAGTGATTTATTCTAATGCAATAATGGCAGAGATTTACAAAGCTTGAGTGATACAATGTTTCTCGTTATGGTTGTAAAATATTTGTTGCCACTCTGGGATTTTCTAGATCATTATTTTAAAAAAGGAAAAACCCACTTTGACAGATGAACTGGGGCCATTCTGAGCAAATCACAGATACTTCATATAACAAGGCCTCCAAAGAGGGGAGCACAGACTTATTACTATGGCAACCCAGATCAAAACATTATTTTAGTGGAGAGTTTCCAGTTTTACAATGCAATGATGATTGTTTATAGTACCATTGAAACCAGATTCAGCAAAGGTTCAAGAAATGAGCTGACAAGAGGAAAATCATTATAGATAAACTGGGGATACTTGAATGACATATATTGTGAAATCTGCTGTTATTTGATCAAATGATGGAATTGTTACACAAACATAGATAAATAATGGTAGATGATACAGGCTGATAGACCATATTATGTTAGTTTGTGTTGTATTGCATCTCTAGAAGATAATTATGTGTTCAGACTTATAAAGTGCAAAAGCAGAGCAAATGATAGGAATTCGTCACTTTGAAATACTCCATTTTTCTGCTTTGTAACTCACAGTATTAATTTCTCAAAAAAGTTAGGCTTCAGAATATCTTTTCTTTTTTGTAAATTTCTCCCCTATATCTAAGTACTCGCATGCATCCCACTGAAAAGCAACAAACATTAAAAAGTTACATTATTTAATATATTTAAGTAATACCACTATTAACTATATTTTGCATTTATAAAACATCTAATCAGAAATGTTTATGGAAGTGTACAAGTATAATAGATACAATGTAATCCAGCTCAGCTTGGATAATGCCATATGCATGCGACACATATGTGTCTCCTGTCCAAATAACTTTATTAACATGTAGTCAGGGTTCAAAGGAAATGAATCAACACCACAGTCAATGCTCAAGGAAATCTTTGACCTTCTCTCTCATACATATTGCAGCAAAATGGCTGGATTTCCTTGCTGCCTCACCTTGTTAGCAGGTTCTGGATCTCTGTGGTTGGCTTCTGGTTAATATAGGTTAGTAAGGGTTTATTAAATTCCATCCTGGATATAACACACATACAAACTCTCTGGGAAAAGTTGTAGGACACTGAAGCCTAGGGAAGTTGGCACTTTTTATATTTACAATTATTTTGATAACAAGAAAATGCCAGGCTCCATGACTGAAGTGACCTCTTTTGATGTTATGCTGAACATGTGCTGCTTTTTGCAGGGGAAAGATTGTGACTCCACTTTTTTAAAATGGATTAAAAATCCAAATCATTAGAAAATCCACATGTATAAATCCACATGTATTAAAAATCCAAAACATTAGAAAATTCTGAAAATGTTTGGACTGGGCACCACCAATCAGTTCCTCTTTTCCCAGTCAGATATGACTGTCACCTGAACTTTGTTACTTGCCCACTTGCTCTCAACTTTTCTACTTTAAACCCTTAAAAATTAACCCATATGCCACATAACCAAGTACAAACACAGACATTGATCCTGCAAATACTTATGCACATGGGATCTCAAAGATGGAAATGTTTCTCAACCCAGATTGGTTTAGATCTGCTGGAGGTATAAGGCTTCCCCATGGAAGAAATTAAAATGAAAGGTGGTGGTGACAAAAATTTCTTTCAAAGGCTATCTCCTGTGTGCCTTGTGGAATATTTTGGGAGGATGAGTCTGGCTGAATCAAAATTGTGCCTCAGACTTGCTCTATAACATCTTCCAGAAAGGCATATTCATATTTGGATTTGACTACAAAACAAATCCTTAGTAAGCATTGCAGCTTTAACTTGCTCACCTTCTCAGACCATTTGAATTTGGCAGCACAACAGAAGTCATATTTTTCCAAAGATCTGTTTTTGAACAATGTCTTCAATGAATTAAGAGCATGTAGGCCTTTTCTTTAACATCAAATATAATTTATTATCCTTTCACTTATTTTGTGCCTATTGTAAGGAAAATATGTTGCTCTCTTTCAATAAGGCAGAAACTATTGAAACAATACCATAAAAGAAGCCATAGTGTGATCTTTTTCTTAATTCATTGCACCAGCTGACACCACACCATGATGTAATTGCAATCTAACTACACTTTCCTGAAAGCAGATGGATTCTCCTCTCAGTTCTTACCATATATCAGTATTATGAAGCTTCTGTTTTCCATAAAATCCAAAGCCTCTATTTAAAAGTTTCCAAATTATTCCCTTGCAAAGATGCATCTTTCATGTCACTGCACTCTTCTCTTGTTAATGTGAACAGCAATAGCAAAGATATAAACACCTGTTCCATGTAACCAACTATGTTAAATCCTAGCAGGATAGTTGATGTCCTAGTTATTAAACAAGTGTTTCAGATATACAGTACAAACTAGTGGCGAGTTAGTTGTTCCATCATTAATGTATACGCAATAGATTGTTCATTCCTTTGCCTTGTCATGTAACTTAGAGCATAAGTGAAGGCTACTTGGCTGAGATACAATGAGAAAAAAAACTGTGGTAACTCTTGTAAGTTAAAGGAAGCAACTGGAATAAGTGGAATGAAAAACAGGGAAAATGAGAGGAAAGAGTTTGTCAAGCGTATTTTTTATCATTTCTGATAACCTAAATATGTGAGATGAGCTCACAGAGTTGAAATTAAATACATAAAATCCTCAAGCCAAAAATGTTCAGTTGCAACGATGTTGGACAACATATAAGGATAGAATAGAAGCTATACACTGGTAATACACTGCAAGCTGGATAATGCTGCAGTTTTTCTCTGGTGTATCCTTAGCATTTTTTTTTTGGCAGGGGGGATGGGGAGGGTTGTTTTGTTTCATTTCCTAATACTGTACTCATTCTTGGTGGCATCTTTAGCACCTCATTTCCAACCCAGAAAATAGCTGGACAAATGAGGCTTCTTAATATCAGCTTTATGGTTCAAAGCTACATATAAAGCAGAGGTAATGGTCAGGGGTTGCGAAGCGGGCCCTATTCAATCTGGACCAAATCAGGCACAGTGATTTGATTCATTGATTCAGATCACTGTCCGCGATTCAATTCGGCCAAATGCAGATCTGAAGATCTGGTGCTGATTCAGAGAATCAGTGATTTGGACATAGCTTAAATGTTTTTTCTACATACTTCAAGGTACCAGCATGGCTTGTGAACATTGTGATGCTGGGGCACATGGAGCATCCCACAGGAGGTCCCTCCACATGCTTGGTAGCAAACCGAGAAGTGGACCTTCTGGGTCTAGCTGCCAAGCTCATTTGGGAGCCCCCTGTGCTCCTGTGGGACACTCTCATGCACCCCAGCATCATAGCATTCATTGATTTCATAGACATTAGGGGCTGGAAGGGATCTTATGAGATAATCTGAGCCAGCCCCCACCCCCCACAGATGGGAAGTTAGCTGGGATCAAGTGCCCCCAGCAGGAAAGAAGTATTACTCTGCTAGGACTCAAACCCAGAACCTTTGAACTCTTTATCACCTAGAAGGCCAATGCACTATTCATTGCACCACAGAGCCACCTACTACCCAGAGCTGCCTGCTACCTAGAGGTATGTAGAAAAAACATTTAATACTGTCTGTATGTCCGACTCTCGGAATCTTTCCAAATCTCTCCGAATCAATTCAGAGGGTTCCAATTCAAGTCAGAGAGATTACAGGGCCCTTTGATTTGATTCAGATTCGGCGATTCGGCCACCGAATCGAGCCAAATCTCCACTGAATCAAATCAGGGACCAAAGTTTCGCACAACTCTAGTAACTGTTAAGTAACAAGGACCTTTCTCTTTGTGGTTCAGTGGACAGTCCAAAGAGGACTGATGGTACAAAGAAGACTGACTAGCCTCTGAGTAGTGGAAGCCCATACACAGACTTAAGATTGGGTGTCTCTTCTCCTCATCTAACTTCCATAATTTGATGAATTATCCTGCATTGCAAGATTGATTGTGTATAGCTTTACACATATACAAACCCTTGCAAAATAAGTCTTCTCTGTCCATTCTTTCATGGAATCACTCAGTCCCTGTTGCACTATTATGTTCATCACCAAAGTAACAAGCACCTTAAGGTTAAAATCTGAATAGCTGACTTGTAACTGATCTGAACAATTCTATGCCACAGAAAGAAATTGGAAGTTGCACTTCTCTCAAATTAAGTTTTAATATCTCATACCAGCTTCCATAGCACAACGATCAGTCATATCTGTGATTAAAATGAAGCTATTTTAGAATATGATTTCTCACCACAGTTTCCTACATGCTAATTGCAAAATCTTACACAATTTTTACTGAACTCTTCTCCAATTTCCCAGTGGCTCTGCATACGTACAGATAATTCAGCATAGAGTCCCTTGTCATAGTAATATGTACTCTAGCGTGGCACTGAGAAGTCGTTTCACCATGTAAAAGCCATATTGCCACACTGTATTATGCTTCAGCTGTCACAATGCCAGAAAACATTTAGAACAGAAGAAAAACAAGGCGAGTGCATGTGTTGCCAGTTATTCATTATAGGTCATTTACATTTAAACCAAAGGAAGGTGCTGGAGTGTCAATACATATGGCTTGCTTTCACTGACTAGTAGCAGAAAACTGCCAGAGTTTGCACTGCTGCCCCTTTTGCAAATGCAGGTAATATGGATCCAGAGTGCTTAGCGAAGTCATTGTGGTTTGCTGGTCTTTTTCCAGATAAGCCTGTCTGTGAAAGATCTAAAACAGGAAAAACGTAACCTTAAGGAAACTGCCTATTAACAATTTCTGAGAAAGAGGGTGGTCCATTGGGTAGGGCACTCTTGTGGAAGAGTTTGGAGATGCTGGTTTTCAAGCCACTGTTTTGCCTTTGTGAAATTGAGCAAGGCCCATATCTACAACAGAATTTGGTTGCTTTGATGCTCAGTGCTGCAGCACCCGATTTTTAGAAGCATGGTCTCTAACTCTGAACAGGACACCTTGGCTCCCCATGCAGTGCATGAGCAGAGTTGAACACCTCAGAATGGGATGCTGGCACACTGACCAAGGAGCCACCTTAAACTAGCTAAGAGGGATATGTTGAGGACAGTGTTGTATCTTAAATGTTGCCCATCTCCAGGAATTAGCAACTGTAGGTTACAGACAGCTAGGTGCTTTCCTTCACTCAGGGGCTGACACCTACAGTCAGCTCTCTCCTGAAGGTAGGTGTATGAGCCATTTATTTAAAAAACAGAGCAAAGGCCGTTCTTGTCCATAAAAAGCAAAATTAGGGAAAGAAGAGGGGGGAATTGGCATGCTCCCTAGTTGTACAAATAGCCCATTGGTTAGAGTACTCACCCCCAACGTGAGAGACCTAATTTCCCTCTTTAGTCTGATGGGGTTTTGAACCCACATCTAACACCTTCCAGAAGTATGGTGATGGGTGATAGGTGACGGGGGTATGTTCTCAACCCTTTCTCTTGAAGCTATTCCACTTTGCATAAAAGTATTAAACATGCATTAGCACAAGGATATAAGAATGAGCATGATGATTGTACCTATAGCTAAGGCATTAATTTGGGGTGGGAAACTGGAGTTGTAGTCTCTGATACATGGACTATGTATGCACTTTACATTAATCTGACATTGGAAAATATACACAAGGAGGCCTTGGAGCAAGGGCTGGGAGCTGAATGACCCCTCCCCACAAGTGAGTGCCCTGACTTTTAAGCCAGAAGCACCAAACTTATCTGACCTCATGCAGCAGATGAGCATCATTGGGCTGGTCTGTGCACTGGACCAGGACCAACCCTCTGTGTAGCACCCTTGGTGCTGAGTCCATCCCACACTCCACAAGTACCACACAATATGCCCCAAGGCTGGCACAGGGCATATACTGCCTGAGGTGTGTGAACTGGATCCAGCACTGCAGGCTGCAAAGGGTGCTGGGCCAGAGTGCTACACACAGCCTGCATCCTGAACCCCCTGTGCTGTGTGCAGTGCTGGCTCCAGGTCATGCATCACAGGAGCATGCCCTGGGCTGGACCCAAGGGTTATGTACACAATGAGCCCCAGGGCCCATGCATGGTGCACATGGCATGCAGGGCAGCATTGGCCATGTGTGCTGGCTCTGGCCTTGTACCAACCCTCTATGCCAAATGCTGTGCACACGGGCAGTTCAATCCCATGTACTGCACACATCAGCCCTGGAGCTCACTGGGCACACAGCCTCCAGGACTGGCACATGGCAAACATTACCATGAGCTGAACCCAGTGCTGCACACAGCACAGGAGGTCCAGGGCTCAGGCTGCCTGCAGTACACCAGACCACTCCCCTGGTGCTGGGTTGAGCCTGCATGCTATATGCAGGACTTCGGGCTAGGGCCTGGGCCAGTGCATGAGGTCAGTCCAGTGACCCACAGACTGGACCATATGGCTCCCTGAGTGGATGTTTGACATCCTTGCCTTAAGCTATAGACTTAGCTCCCTCTTGCTCCCTCTCTCTAGTCCAGTGAATCTTCACTTCTTACCTGCAAAAGTGGGACAGCTTTAACAGGCAGCTGGACAGTATGACTACCCAAGAACAGCCTACCCCTGCATGGTTAGGGAACACCTGTAGGGCCTGTGGGTTTCAGTCCTCTCAGACAGAAAAGGAAATGAAATACATTTCACCTACAGAGGGAACCAGTACTCTCACCACTGCAGTATTAACAAATCAGAGAGAGGCACTGCCACCGAGGTGTTTCAAAAAAACATTGATGGGGGGGGGGGGTTCTGTCCAGAGCCCAATTTGGCAGGTGGGCTTTAAAAAAGCTGCCTGGATTGACCCCCCTCAGGTGAAAAAGCCTTTAGAGTTTGCATCTCCCTGAAGCTCAGGTATTCAATGCAAACCTGCTTGGTCAGACCTTATTCTGGGCAGGCCCTGAAGCAGAACTCTACGTACTCAGGAAATTTAATGTTGAAAACGCAGGTTCCAATGATGTGTAGCTGTTTTTGGAGTTAGACAACTGCAGAGCACGGTTTTCAAGGATCACCGTTTTATACTAAGGTATCTAACTGCAGCTTAAAACCTCTTGTGGATGTGAGCCCAAGCCATGTAGCTTCCCTGTGCCTCAGTTCCTCATCTGGAAATGAGACAACCTCATACATAAGTGGTGTCAGGATAAAAACATTAATAAAAAAACCTGTGAAATACTCTGATACTGTGAAAAGAGGTACCATGTACATAGCTAAGAACTTTTATTTAGTGATAATATTTTCTCATCAAAAGTAAATATATACATATTTAATTAGGGCAAAGATCCTCTTTTGTAGAGAAAAATGAACATTCTCCCCATTCATTTCCACCCCCAACCGACCTCCTTAGGTGGTGGGAAAGTGTTGATAAACAGAAGAAAATGATGTCAGTTCATTGTACAGTGGCCAGCAGTGGTTGCATTTTGTGCAGACAACTGCTCACTGAATTTTGAAGTAAGCCCCACCAAGGTGGTTAGTGGCAGGTCTTTCTCTCCTCTCTTAAAAATCATGTCTCAGGCAAAGATGGCATGGCTTAGGTTTGCATTTGTAAGGTTATCTTTTCATCTTAGTTTTGGAAACTAAAATTAAGGCATTTAGGTCCAGATATAGCCCAAAGACAGGGACTTCAAAATGGTTGGGGCCAGATTCTATTCCACCTATGAGATTCCGTTCCATCTATGTCAAACTGTCATTTAGGCATATAAATATAAGGAACTATCAGCCCAGTCTTAGTATGTACTTGCACATTTGGCCAGTGGCATTATCGGTAGTCTTAATTTGTATGATTCAATGTATTTATTGTTTCGATTGTCTATTTTGTACTTTAAGTATCATAGCTCTTTGACTGGTTGGTGTTTAGTGCTATACAGGATGCTCTTCAAGTAAAGGTTTAAGTCTGGGCAAGACTTAGTACAACCTAAATCATACCTTTTAGACAAGGACCAGTTATGGCCTTGTGATACTGAAGAATGTTTTTTTCTGTTTAACTATTGCCTGGAATTGGTTTATCTACTATGATATGGTAGGACTGGAAAGATTATATTGCATATTACATGGGTGAAATATATGAATGATGCTGAAAAAATAGCTTTATTTTTTTGTGTTATCCAATCCCAGTAAAATATGTTACACTATAGTCTAATGTGATTTGGAGTTTTACTATGTTACTTGAATATATGTCAGTGTAATACGAGATTAATGCAGAGCATGAGGGACTGATTCACAGCTCGTTTACATTGGTTTCTGTGTAGGAACCTCCCAGGCAGAAAGTCTGCTGGGAGGGAAATTGCAGCAAGGAAGATAACAGTAACTGTACTCCATGAGAGGGCTTGTGAGAGGCTCATGCTGCTCACTGGGGCAATGATGCCAAGTGAAACAGCGTGGCAGGGTAGGCAACAAATGCACTAATTCCAATATCTCTACAAAAACAGCATTGGTAGGGATACTATTAAGTATCCAGAAGAAATAAATCTACCCTATGCTATTAGAATTATGAGGACTAAAATTGAGGCTAACCCCGATTGCTCTCTCTTGGCAGTACATTTCCGTTAATAAATGCACTGGTGTCTTTAGCAGGGGGAAAGTCCAAGGTAAACTTGGCCTCTCTGCTTAAAGTGTTAGACATCATCACATGGGAATCTCAATTTTCAGTTCATTTTACATAGGCTGGTTTGTGTAAAACGTTCCTTACATAGTAATGTGGGGACTCTCTTGTAATTCTGCCCATAGATGGATAGTGTACATTGGTTGTCTTCATTTTCAGGGTGTTAGAGCTAAAGCATTATCAGCACACATGGCATTACCATGAGTTTCATGAGATTTTGTGATTTTTTTTTATGCTGCAGCTCCTGGAGTCTGATGAGAATGAGAGGAACGTACCATAGCTGACCTAGGTTAAAGTATGGTTTTCGACTTCATGGTTGTGGAGGAGATCTTGACAACATAAAGCTAGTGCACCCCAAGGCCCAGAAAACAGAATGTAACCAAAAGGAATCCCAGCACCATTGGGTTTTTTTTTAAATCTTGCGATTTTAAGCCAATCTCTCTTGCTTACCTGGTCACTGCTACTGTGAGGCTGGAGAGAGGAGGATATGGTGCCATGATGTGACGCTCTGGTTAAGGCTGAAGCAGAGGTTAAGGTTGATTTCTGTACCAGCTCTTCAGACTGTACCTCAGTGTCTACATAGGTGAATCTAGCCCAATGTATGTTTAAAATGTTCCAACAGTTATAATATTCTCTCAATGAAATGGCCGTTTCCAGCTGAGACATTGTTTGTTTTAGAGCTATATAATAATCTATGCCATCCCATCCTCTTAAAAATATCCTTTACATTTGAGAACATTTTTCCCAGGGTGAGTTCTTGTAAAGAATTTTACCTAAATCCAGGCTTTGGAATGTACATCAAGAAGCAATCTGTGGATCGAAAATGACATTAAAAAATTAAATCTGACCAAGAAAACATCTGCAGTGAACAGAGGCTTAAAGCAACTGCTCTTATCACATGCAGCACATGTGTGTGTGATACAAAGTACCTCATTGGTTCTTCTGTGAACTTTACACACTGCTTCTGCTGTGAAGGAGACTGGGGTCCAGAGGTTGGATAAAGGACTGGAAGCTAGAGGGAGCTAGGTTGAGCCACAGAATCTCGGAGTGCCCTTGAGTAAGTGACTTGACTTGCATGTTCCTTAGGATGACCTTCGACAAGTCTCTTAAATTTCTTTTCCTCAGTCAGCCCAGCTGGCAAATGTGTCGGGGGAAAGAAACACCAGGATGTCACTGAAAAGCAAGCACTGCCTCAGAATTGCACTTTCCAGGGTAAACAAATCATATCCCCCAAGCAACCCCCAATCCTCTCCATAGAATTGTTAATGTGTCATTAAACAACTCTGATAGACTATCAAGTCTGTGCAAGATAGAATAGAACCAAGTGTGTGAGAGATCAAGCTGTCTGGCCACATTTTTTGTATACTAATAATCCATGTATCTAGGTGCTTTACACAAATTACCACTGAAAATACAAAAGACCCTCCTATAATTTGGTCTGTTTAATCCCTCCTTCCCTAAAGGCAGCCAGAGATATTGCTCTTTTTTTCCATCTCTCCTTTATACTCTTTTCAGCCACAATCAGCATATTCTTATGTAAAATATACAGTAGAGGCAACATTTAAAGTGCTAAAGATGGTTTTCTTTTCTTGAGAAGTCAAGCTATTGAGATACAGCTTTGTACAGTGGGTAACAGAAAGCATTAGGTTTATATTTAGGTATAGAAACTGCCATAGTTCCAGTAGTATTCTCTTCTAGAAAAACAATCCTCTGTTTTCTATACCTAGAGGTGAGTTTTTACTCTTTCTCTTTGAATTACACTGGTGGTCATCAGAGTGGTGGTGGAACAAGTGTGTGATGCTGCCGGAGCACTTCAGTTTTAGTTGCTCAGAGCACTGCCACTATAATTCAAAGAGAAGAGAGTAAAACTTACGGCAGGCACTCCAAAATGGAGGACACCAAGGTCTTTGTTTACTGTCCTCTTCCTCCTTCCCTTTGGGCAACAACCAGCATCTGACATCTGTGTTGCTAGGTACATGAAGTTATGCAGCCAATTATGCACTGCTATCTCATGCAAGCAGCTAAATGCAGAGGGTGAACATCAAGGGACCAGCAGGGTAGCAGGTAGGGAAGGAAGGGGTTCCCTAGTGATTTCTCTGCTTTGCAGCACTAGGAGGCACTTTACCTCCGAACAAGCGTCCCCATTATTTTGAAATGTTGGGGGATTGCTATCTACCAGTGTGGCAATATTGCTGATAGAGATCAGTCTTCTATAAAAGTAATGTTAAAGGTTAAGGATCCTTTCTTCTTTCTCTCTCTGTGAGGTAAATCAGGTATAATGCTGCTCAAGTCACAAGGCCTATGAAGGTATGTAGTGGATGTGACTGGACAGAAAATTGAGCTCAGTCTTTCTGATTTCAATGTTTTTTCCTTTTAAGCTGCAGCAATTACTTTGGTACTTTCCACAAATATTTAAGGATATTTACAATTCTTGCCACAAAAAAGAATATTATAAGATGATTGAGCTCATAGTAGCATGCATGTTTCCAGCTGGGTTCAAACCTCACATGAAAACTAAGGTTTGGGGGAAATTTGGTTCTGGATCCAAACATTGCATTTCAGACCCTAGGTGCTTCTCTTCTTATTACCCTAAGTGACTTGATTGAGCACTGTAGAGTTTGTTGCAGTATAACTCTCATGGTAGAGCTCTCTTTGAGAAACAAATTTCATATTTCTACACACAGTCTATAGATAGTAGGTTGATTGCACCACTGGGCACAAGTGAGTGCATTTAGTATACATGTTTTTAGCTTGTTAAATTTGGGTCCAAACTTGGAAGGCGCATCAATGAATGGATCCTTACTCATTTTCCTGAATTATACCAAAACTAATCAATGTCTTCAGCTATGTTGTCATCACTTCTGGATGTATTTATGAAAACTGTTCCTCTAATTTAAGCATCGTCATTCCATTGTTTGAATAACTGAAAAACATGAATCCTGTATCCCTTAATGACTTCTCCATAAATTAATCTACAGTCTAATTATGAGTATTTATTAGGATGGTTCATTGGATAATAATGCCTTTGGTTGTACACTGTTCATATTTTGTGCAGAATTTAATTCCATTGACAGATTCTCCAGGTAATACATTTTTGGGGGGAAAAATATTTTTTAAAGAATTACTTGAATATCTCAGGTATTTATGGAGGCCCCTTGACAGTGAAAGAAATTATATCACGTCCCTATAGAAAAAAAACAGTAGAAAGAGTGAGACTGTACATAAACTTGCAAGCTCTGCTTATAATGTGGAGTAACAATACATGAACATACTGTTCTTCTACTGTTACTCTGGAGAAAGAATGAGAGTAAAACATGTGAGAGCCACAGTTAAATTACTCACTATTAGCCCCTACAGTGTGCTTCCAACCTGTGTTGATATATATATACAGAGAGAGCCAGAATGTCACAGTTAAATTTTTTTTACTAGTATAATGAGGAAAGAGACCAGCAAAAGAAGTTCCCTTGGCTAATTTTCTAGCCAGCAGCCACTGCAATGTTCCCACTAGGAGAGACTGAGGAAGTGAGAGAGTGATATAATAAATAATGACTAGCTCTGCTGGTACAGAGAAATTATCACTGTGCTTGGGGGATCTAAGTATGTGCTCACCCAAGCTAGGAAGGGAGGAGGGGAAACAGCATCGTTCTGATGTGTCTCTAGAAGTACATTCAACTACATTTGAATTGAAAAGGTTTTCAGCCACTGAACTGTCTGCTACACTATCAAGAGGGAGGGAAAGCTAGACGAAAAGTTTCAAAGTGAAATGCCAACTGTCTGTGCAGAGATGTCAGAAATGTTTCAGCTACCCTAACCATGATTTTAATAATTGCTAATAAGTCAGCTTTCTGAAACCAGTGTTTAAATAAAGCTGATCTCTTAATTAAGACTGATAGATACCTATGAGAAATCTATTGAATGTTAACCTAGGTATGGTGCAGCATCTATTTGATGTTCTCCTTCCAAGACCAGATTGTTCTCAGTCCTGAACTAGGAACAAAATGCTTTGAGGGACTGAGCAGCTTGCAAGCCCCAATGAGTTTACTTACTCTTAAGATGTTGCTATACACACCTATGTTCTAAAATCTTCTTTGTGAGTCTACTGTCCTAGAAGAAAAGAGAGATTACCAGTATTGCTGAAAGAACTGCACTTCACCCACCAGGGCCTGCTACAGCTTTCTTTGCAGTCAGTGGAAATTTTTACATTAATTTCACACCAATGATGTACCTCAGTCAGCCTTACAAATGTCTGGAAATGAGACTCTAATTCTAACAACTAAAAATAACGGGAAAAGCTGTGATATCTATCTGTTGCTCTTTACTAAGAGAAGGCCACAACTGAAACACTAGGAAAGAAATTCTGCCTCTACTTAACGCAATGGCAGAACATTGATACTATGGTGGGAAGCATAGTACAACAATCTAGAAATGTTCGATGTGGAAATTCAGACAGAATCACTGTTTGGCTATCAGAAGCACTTTATTTTGCATGGCCACGGGAGAAAACAAAGGGGCAGCTAGTTCTCAACAAAAGCAAAGCACAGACTTCTTTATATACTGATAAATTACATACAGATCAGCCCAGCCCATAACATGCTCTTGGGAGTCTAACAGCGACTCATCCTGGTGTCTTGCTGAACCAGGCGCGTTTTCTCAAGCTGTCTCCTGATAAGCTTATCCTGAAGGCCGCTGTGTTGTTCTCACTCGGCCTTCACCCATTTCCTTCATTCTGTCCCAACACGTATACACTCCTTTCAGTACTTTTCCATTCCTCATCACGTTGACAACACGAATTCTATCCAAGACTTGCATTAGAGAAAGACTGAGGAAAATACAAATATAAATCTTGTCTAGGCTATGATTTGAAGACTGAACCAGTACAGTGTTTGTTCTGGTTTGGTATTACTGAAATCTCACAAGCTCTTCTTGTGAGATCAATCAAACTAAAATGCTACAATTCTGGTTGCCACTTCTCATACAGAAAGAGCAGCCATATACTTTAATTCTGAATTATTTTTCATTGTATGTTATGAAAATGACTGTATGTTATGAACATTAACTTGGAAAAGTAAAGTCTACATAAAGAACACTGGGTGCCTCTCTTCACAAGCTTTGCCTTAAAATATGAATCATACAGATTCCTTAGAAATGTATAGGTATACTATAAAGAAAAAATAAGTTTCTAAAAGGAAGAAAAGAAGAGTCACACATGAATCAAACACAAGTTATTGGACTCAAACTAAGGACAATTGGGTGAACTTTAGGGGCCGGTAATATCAAGGAGTTTATGCTGCCCACTTCCTTGTAGTTTTAAATTCCATGAATTAAACTCCATTAGTAAGTCAAAGGAGTCTCATACACTTAAATCACTTAACCACAAGTGGTGACAATATGGAGAGTTCAGCTATACTTGTGTGATTTCTCACATTTTGGAAATCTCATTATAAAATTTGTGAGAGGTAAGGATTTTGGGGGCTCATAATGGACTAAGTGCATGGTTGGGATAGACTTAGACAAGATTTCAAATGCAGTGCATTCTTCAACTAAAAAAATTGCAAGACTCTGGAGCCCTCAAACCGCCTTAAGGCTCAAACCCTAGTTCAAAGCTACCCTGTTTTTTAAAAAAGCCTTTACATTCATTTAAAATATTTATGTATCACTTTTAATCTAATTTCTAATCATATGCTTGTTGTGTACACACAAAAAGGAATAGCTCTGAGTTTTAATAGTAATAATAATAGTAATATACTTCTTTTATGAGCTGTTTATATTTATGCCTCCGAGGGCACATCTACACATCACTGTATGGTGACATTGCTACGGCACCGTGCTTTAGGACTTCCTTTTGGAAGTCCTAAAGAATGGCACAGTAACCGCCTGTACTGTGCTATGCGCATGGCACATGGTTAGATTTCACTGTTATGTCATTGTAGTGGTGCGCTAAAAGGGGGGAGTGTACTGCTACGGAAATGTAGCTGCCAATCATGTGTAGACTCACATGATTGCTACATCACCATCATGGGCCATACAGCAATGTAATGCATTGCTATGTTGCAGTAGGGCAATGTGTAGACGCACCCTTAGGGTATACCTGCACAGCACAGTTCTTTATAGACACGAGCTAGTTCTGAACAAACTAGCTTAAGTACCAAACACAGTCTAGCCTTGTTAGCATGAACTGCTACATGAGCTAATTAGCCACTGCAAAAAATATAGCATGTGTTTAGACAGGGAAGTGTGTCTAGACTGTTGTAGCACCCAAGCGAGCCAATTGAGAACTTGGGTAGTTCTATCCAGCAGTCTTGTCTGTGTAGACTTCAACCTATACCGTGCATTTCACTCTTTTTCAGAAAACGAATACTGCACTCTTTTTGCTCACCACAGCATCCTGAAAATATGCATGGTGAGATGCATTTCTCACCACATGCCAGCTGCAAATTGTATTTGAAATGAAAGTTTTTAATTAAATAAGCTTTTCTGTACTGCCTGCTGACAACTGCCACACTGCTGAACACTTGACTACTTACTACATGAAAAGATTTTAAATCTAGTGTTGGAGAACAGAAACCAGTGTCCATTACATTTCACTACTGGTTTAACAAGCCAGGTAAAATCATAATTTAGGCATAAAACATTTTGTTTATATCCTTACCATAAACAGGCTTCCTCAATGACAGATTTAGTAAAAAAAACCTAATTTACTGTCATCTTTGTTGCTTGGCTGGGCTATTTTGCTGGGCTATTTAGAAACAAACATTCATTAAAGCAAAATAATGGTAACTCCTTTGAACAATCAGGTAATTGGTCAAACAGTAAGTGTTAAATCATATCATAGACTAACATTTGAGAGGAGTTCAAAGGATTTGAAGATGCAATAAAATTCACTTCATGGAATTTTATACCCATCATCCAAAAGGGACTGAGGCATTTCAGAGCATGTGGCAGTGTATCTGCACATGCCTGCACACAGGCACATCCACAAACTTTGGGTTAGGTGGAAACTCCCAGACATTATGAGGCAGGATTCACTACATGCAGAAATACAGCTGGTCAGGATTTTTTCTATGAAATACTTTTTCTGAGAAAATGTAAATGTTGAAACCAGGATTTTCCATGAATGTGTGCTAGTACCAACTAAGATTTCATTGGAAAGTTTTCTGAGGATCAGGGAGAGAATTTCTTGTTCTCACAAAGCAGACCCTAGGGCAAGTGCTTGAAATTTGGTTTTCCACATCTTCCCATGAATGTCCTGACCACTGAGCTGTTGGCCAGTGCAAGTGCCTGGTTGCTTTTTGCAATCATTTCATAATGTCCCAAATTTGCCCCAACTGCAAAAAAAATAAATAAAATCAGTGTTTTCTACTCAATGCTGAGAGTTAGAGCTGCAGTGGCATTGGGAACAAACATAGCCCTATTTTAAACCTGTAGCTTTACTTACTGATCTTATTCGTTCTTCCAAAACAACCTGTTGACCAAGCAGTGTAAGTAGGGGTAGGCAAGCAGAGCATGACTTGGAGTTAGAGAGTGGCTCTCGAGGTCTCCTTCACTCACCCTCCTGTCTATTCAATGTTTCCCAAACCTGGTGGGCACTCTCACATCCCTCTAATGGTCCCCTTCACCAACTGCTCCATCCTAGATGCTGCCCTACACCCCAAAATTACTCTCTTTCTGGTTACTCAGTCCACAGCATTCCAGCTGTTCTGTCATTCACTTATCCCCGCTGCCAAATTTGGCTCTGTATGATATCTTTTAGCAGACATTTCAGTGGCGGAGAGAGGGAGTAGCACTCTGTACAGAGCAAGGAAGGCTGGAGCTCTTCAGAGGCTGCTGGAGCAGGCACCAGTGACCATTACTGGGTAGTGAGAGACTGCCCACCAAGTGCTGGGGCAAAGATCTTACTAGCTGTGCCTCCATATTTGCAAACCATAATGTCTGACTTCCCATCAAGGTCAGTGGGGTGAAGAGCCAGCCCCTGCCACGTTTTCAGAAACCTCTCTGTCAATGTCCTTACCTTCTATCAAAGGAAACCATGCTGCCCAGGGGACCGCTGTATTCTTCCCAGGTTTTTGTTTTAATTGATTTGTGAATTTCTAAGGCCTGGTAAACTGTTGTTTTTGTTCTTTTTGTCTTGTCCTATTTTCTTATGAAAGTAATATTTTATGAATCCTAGTGACCATCTCATGTTACAGCAAGGATAAATGGGAACAAACAGTAGAACTGCTAATGGGGAACTGCTGTATTTTAATAGTTTAAAAAGTTAAAAGGTAAAGCCATTAAGACTTGGTTATTCTATTTCATGCCTATTTCTACAGTTCCATGTGGAATTCAGCCAAGCTGGCAGCATTTGCTCTGTTGTGTAAGCACAGGCTAACTTGGATGGTGCCATGCTGTAGTTGACAACAGGGTCTCAATGCCAAGAGACCTGGGTTTGATATCTAGGTCCACTCTTTTGCCCCTGACAGAGAACTCAGAAGAGACAAGAAAGTACCTTTTGGCTTATGCAGGGACCCTGAAGCAAATCCAGTATGTGCCAAAGGATAAATAGCCATAATACTAAGGGTCTATATCCTTGCCACAGTACCTTCAAATCTTGTTGCACGATGTACAAAATTAATCAGCTCTACTGTCAGAGGACACACTGTGGCCTGAACAACAGAGACACAGACACAATTTTAGCTTTCTGCTTGCTTGCAGATATGTTCTTGATGAACCCTTGGTTTTGAAAAAGGTTATGGCAGTCTTAGTGATATGAGATGCTAACATGGCAGGGGTGTGAAGGACGGCTGACTGTTTCGGGTGCCTGGAAGTGGGTCCAGGGCAGCTGGGGTTCTCTTTCTAACTCAGCTGTAGACTTCTTGTGTGACTAAGTTGTTTAATCTATTCTGTAAAGGAGATAATAATTTAGTACCTTATAGGAGTGTTTTTGGGTACAGACAGAAACTCCCCGCTGTAACTAACAACGCCTTGCAGGAAGCATTTTGAGGTGCAATGATCCCTTGAAACAAACAGAATTACAGTGTTGGTTCCAGGAGGGAGGAGAATCTAGCTGCTGGCTGGGAGCCTGTAGCTGGTTTTCCCTAGCAATGGTCCCTTCATCCTGTGAGGCTCTAAGGTTTTTAGGATGGGAGAGGGGAAAGGGAAGAGAAGGAATTTATTCTAGGGGTTCTCCAGCTAGTGTTGGAGCGTGTAGGTGAATTGAAGCCTCTCTAGCCCACCTAGGGTGGGCTGCATTACACCTGCTCTACCCTCTAGCAGGGGCTGGAAATCCCCCCCAGACTGAGTTCCCTCCACTCCCTTCCCCCCCCCCCATTCTAAAAACAGCTTGAGGCTAGCAGGCAGCTCAGACAGAAGTTACAGAAGACACTCTGTTTTGAAATGTCTTCATTTGACCCCTCATGCAATGAGGGTTCAGATTTTCACTCGATCGGCCATTTTTTAGCTGTCTGCAGTCATGCACTTGTGTTTGTTTATGGCTATAAGCTGCTTTCTATGGCCAGATCAGGTGAAAAATGTCACTTCTGCCTGTGCCTACAAATATAGGCTACCTATAGATGTTCTTGTTTGAATTCTAATTAGAACAGATCAGAGCAGACTCAATTAATCAAGTCTGCTCTGCATTATAATTAGAATGCTCCAGTATTGCCTCGCCATCACATGTATTGAGCTCTCCCCCAGCATTTCAGAATTGGTGCGGGGGCACTTTAATTAACCATTGTTGAATGAGCTGTAGTTAAAGTGCCCCTGTAGCCATTTGAAATGTGGGTGGGCTTAACATAGGTGAAGGTGAGCTGTTTTAAGTTAATCAGAGTAGCTGCCTGGGAACCGCTCAAATTAAAATGCCCCACCACCTCTGAGCATGTGTACAGGCAGCCATAAATTCTACCCAAGTTGTGAAGATAAACCATTGTGATGGGCCAGAAAAGTACCTAGAGAGAGTGAGAGGGCACCCATCCAATGCTTATTGATGCCCCTTTTTGCCAAGAATTCCTCAACGTAAGTAGTTCAAATGACACTTAGCTTTTCTAGTTCTGTGGAGGGGAATATAGCCTCTGAGGTCCCTGTATTGCTTCCTGGATATACGACCCTGCAGAATGAGAGGGTGAAGTGTTTTGTTGAGGACAGTATGAAAGATACTTCCTAATAATTCCTCTACTAAGAGAAAGAGAATATGCCTAACTCCTACTTTGTTGCCTGGATCATTTTTTCTAGCAGGTGTTTTCCTCTTTCACACATTTAACTTCCCCATGTAAATAGAGGTCCACAAAAACCCCAGGTTAGTGTATGTCTATGATAACATGCAGAACACGTGCAATCCCAACCCAACAAAATCTGAGGGAAAACATGACCTGAGTATTGCCTTTATGAATAGAAAATGCACTGAATTTTTAATATGTGTGGTGTGCCTAATCATTTTGAGTGTGCAGTACTTAAGTTAACAATATAAACTAGACCCTGAATAAACCCACAGAAATATAGCTATTGTAATCTTTTAATTATTTATCCATTTTAATCTTTTTCTATTAAGAGACTATGTATAATTTATTTTTTATTTTTGCAATGAATAATATAACTAAGAACCTTTATTTTTTTTCATTTTAAAATCCTGTTTTAAATGGCTCTGTTGAATAACATTAGCTATGTTTTCGTTTCCTGATAATAAAAGTGAAAATAATATGTTAAGCTTTTGTTCTAGGCTGCCTATTAGAAAGGTCCTTCTTAACACAGAGAAATGCTTTACTCTCAGGAAATGCAAGAACAATTTTAACAATGCATTTAACACAGAGAAACTCTATAGTAGAGCACCAGCATTTAGTCTCGTTTCAGAGACTAAGGTCCTTAAAAGTCTATGTAGGTGTGTACACACATACACGTCCATCTAAACATATACCTCTATGAATTTTCATAGATTTCATAGACATTAGGGCTGGAAGGGACCTCGGAAGATCCTCAAGTCCAGCCCCCTGCCCCAGGGGCAGGAAGTCAGCTGGGGTCATAGGATCCCAGCAAGATAAGCATTCAATTTGCTCTTGAAGGTGTTCAGTGTAGGTGCTTGAAC
>NW_017728907.1:35284314-35290036 GCF_001723895.1 Crocodylus porosus | reverse complement strand
CGCTTTTCCAGGCTGAAGAGTCCAATGGCTCTCAGCCTCTCATCATAAGGTCTGTTTTCCTGACCTCTGATCATGCGCATGGCTCTTCTCTGAAGATAGCTTTCATTGCTCACTAATTATGCTTTCTGAGTGTACAAACATCTATACATGGCAGTGGGTTCTCCTGGTCTGAATGCTGCCATCTAGTTGCCTTAAAAGCTGTTATAGTTTAATCTCAGTCAAAGATGAAAATATTCAGCAAGAGATCTGTCATGTAATGGTATGATCAGAGGTATGGGATCCAGGAATTGACAAGCTTCTAATCTTGGCTATTACCACCAGTTCTTTCAATGGTATCCAGGGCAAGGCCCTCAACTTCTCATCCTCTTTCCTGTTTTCCCAGTGGCACAATGGAGAGAGCCATATTTACCTACCTTATAAAGATGTTAGTGAATTTATGCAATGCCCTTTGAAGATGAAGCCTACCACTGCCTACTAAACCTACTCTAGATGAAGTTATGCTTAGCACTATTTATGTTTAGCACTAATATTTTGTCAAAAAAAATAAAAGGCAGGTGAAATTAGGAAGAGCCAGATCCATGGGTTGCTATGTAGAAAGAAAAGAAGATAGGGCTTAGATTTTTTCTGCCAGGGACTTGTTTGAAGTTTGCAAACAAGATACCAAAATGACAAAGTGTGTGTAAAAAACAGGATAATATGAACTAATAGAAAACTGCTTGCTGGTACCACTTCCCAGGAGAGATCCTGAACACAACCTGCCCTCTTCTAGATCTCCATTGTGAGAGAAAGGATTTATTTATCGAGTTAGTTCCCTTTCTAGTAGGTCTTGTCATATCCCTGCCTCCAAATCCTGGCTGCCCTGAAGAGAATCTCTCTCCCAGCGCAGGCTGCCCGGGGATATCAGAGATCGCTCTGACCCACAGCACCAGCCTGGTCGCTCGCACTCAGTGAGGAGGAGAGTACTAACTCCCTCTAACCAGCTCTTAACTAGACCTAGTAAATTGTGAGAGAGGGGTGGGCAGTGGTGCCCCGAAGTGTCTCACTATCTTTACTGTGATCTGGAGTGGTGTCCTCATGTTGCACTGCTCTGAATGAACAACTTCCAGAAACAGCGTGGGCATGGCCACGCAGTTCTACAGACAAGCCAAAGGATAAGGCAAAACCAATTAGCTCACCCAAAGCATGGTGCAGATATGGCAACCCTGCTTCTGGTCTTGAAAGCAGCCCATCAAGAACGCGACTGGAAGATGCCACTCTGGTGCCAAGATGTTTACCACATAGACAGGACCTCTGAAAACCCCTCTTCTCTTTCAGTGTCTCTATGTCTATTTGCATGGGCATTTTCATTCTTTGGGAGAAAACAAATCTGAGGCCAGATAGTCAACTATCTCTGCTTCCTACCTAACAGAAGGGAGAAGACCATCCCTGCAATATTTGCATGGTTTTGTATTAGTTTAAGATTTCTCTTCCATGTGAAGTTTGGAGTCTGGTAGCACACATTTTACCAATCTCCTACCTTACAATTAATTATTTTAGTGTGTTTGTGAATAGTTAAACTGCTAAAATAGTTAAAGTTCATTCTCATAGAATAATTAAAACTATTTAATTTTATTTATAATTTAGCATATACCTAAGAAATATGCTGTAGAATATCAGGGGGTTTCCCTTTAATACTGGTGTTCCATTTACAAACTGTCACATTTATAATGCGTCTTTAATCTTCTATGGTCTGCTAGAATTTTATATTAAAGTCTGCTTTGTGCTTTAAATATTAAAGATTTTGCAATACTTCAAAAGGTGATAATGCCTGATGCTCTGGTGGTGCTTAAATCTCAACAGCTAAATATATTGAGGAATGTTCAGTGGCCCTAGCTTAATTAAACATGTATGTGTATTTTCAAATGCAATCTTTTTCTGCTTGTTAGGTTTCTGACAAACCTCCAAACAGGTCCAGGTGGAACAAAGCATGTAAACAAGCTTGTGAATGCAAGCTTAAAACACTCAAATTAGCACCTTCTTACAATTAATATGCAAACCTTGGGATCTCTGTTATTGATAATGCCATTTAATATTATTTGCAACTTAGCAGTGCATCCTGTCCCTTTTATTTTTCTAAACCATGTCCAGTTTAATTATGTGGAAATATAGTGTTGGAGTTAGCCAATGAGATGCCATTTACTGTGAGAAACTTGTTCTACCCTGAGTAACATAGTATATATAACAAGGCTGCAACAGTGTTTCAGTATGGCATTTGTTTTACAGTTTTTAATGCTCTAATTTAGCACATCTAGTTAAATTTACAGCACATAGGTTAACACATGTTCTTTTTATTGTTACCTTCCTCATCTATCTCACTTTCTCTCCTATTGTTGGTGACATTCATTTGTTGCATTTTTGCCTAAAATTTAATTGCAAGTTCTTTTATTATATTCCACCGCATCCGTACAATGTACTCTGTATCCAGATCAGCAGCAGTGTGGAGTGCCTTTCAGGATCATGCTGCAGAGCTGCACAGCTATTAAGGGGAATCACTTTTTGGCACAGGTAAAATTGCCTTTGGCAGCTCATACAGTCCAAGTAGTGATTATAAGAAGGTAGTATCATATAATCATAGAAAATTAGGGTTAGAAGGGACCTCAGGAGGTCATCTAGTCCAAACCCCTGCTCAAAACAGGATCATCCCTAATTATACTGTTCCAGCTAAGGCCTTGTCTAGTAGGTCTTAAAATCCCCCAGGGACAGAGATTCCACAGCCTCTCTGGGTAGCCTCTTCCATTGCTTTACTATTCCCCTAGAGAGAAAGTTTTTCCTGATACCTAACATAAACTTCCCTTGCTGCAACTTGAGATCATTGCTCCTTGTTCTGTCATCTGCCACCACTGAAAATAGTCTAGCTTCATCCTCTTTCAAACCCCGCTTCAGGTAGTTCTGAATGCCACTGTTAAATCCCCTCTCAGCCTTCTCTTCTCTAGACTAAATAAGCCCAGCTCCTCAGTCTCTCCTCATAAGTCATATGCCCCAGCCCGCTAACCATTTTCATGTTTTTAAATACCAGTAATTCTGATTATCGCCTAAACACTGAGAATCACATCTATTCACATGGTTTACTTCTCAAACCATGTCCATGGGGGCAGCTGGGAAGGGTCATTTTAAGTGGCAGTCTTGGTACTATGATATTCAGTTATCAGAATAATGGATGCAGGGGAAAATCATGGGTAAAATAGGTTTCATAGTAATGTTGCTTTGCCTGGGTTACATTAAACTGCTCAGGTTTACTGGTCTTGTATTGCAAACTTACAAGAACCTCTAAGCTAAATGAAATCAAATGTACATTTTCATTTTCAAGCTAGCAAATAATTATTGCCAAAAATGAAAATGGAAGATTTAGATTTTTCTGCAGAAGGAGGTCAAAGCTATTTGGGAAAAGAATCAACATTTCTAAATATATTTCCAAAATATAGCTATAACGCTAAATAGTTATTCCTGTATTTGACAGCATCTGCCTTCCAAATGCTGAATAAATAGATATTGGCCATAGTTTGAAAGGGAAGGAGATAATCCACCCAAGAATGAATTGAATCATTCAGAATTGTGCTCTATCTGCTTTAGTGCAAATATGTAACAATTGTCCATATGTATATGAGATGTGATGAAAATTTATGTGGAGGCATCCAATAAATGTTTGATTATAATACTGTACAAGGTAAGGTAATGGTAGATGTGGGGAGAGCTGAGGTAGCATTACAACATTTTTATAGGTGATGCAATGTTAGCAAGATATGGCAGGGTAGGTATTGTTATAATACCTAAGGCAAGGCAGCAACCATGCAAAATGATAGACAAATCTGAATTAATATGATATGATGGGTGATGTGGCATTTTAATAAAAACTTACTGTACTATAAGGAGAGTTGTACGAGTATTATATTATAGAAGTCTCCCAGCATATGCAGGAAGCAATATACGTCATATAAAAAGTAAATTATGGACTGAAATGTAAAATAATTACCCCTATAACAGGATAAACTTCATTTTTATGTTTAGAACCAAATTAGAAATATGGTTATAGCTTTCCAAAACATTTAGCTTTGGCAATATTATATCCATAAAACAAACCACATGGAAAACTAAAACCAAATTTTATTTTAATTATCCATGCATTTTAATATTCTACTGCTCACTTCTCCTGGCAGGATTGTTGAGAAAATAATCATTAAGTCCTTCTGAGTGAAAATTGTTTGTTTTCCTGCTGGATTCAGCATGTTTTCTTGAGCTGTGACCCCCACCTATAATTAAAATGTCGTCCTAACAACATCAAGGTGGGGAAACTAAAGCAGTCAGTTCACCTCCGAAACAACACACTTTATTAAGCTACACAAACCCTCAGAAATGGAAGCGGGTAGAAACTGTCTCCATGATCTTTAATGGATTTTTAAAGATGACAAGAAAGGAAATGGGAAACTAAAGCAATGGAAGACATAAATTCCCTGAAGGTGCATTCTGAAGTAAATCAGAGCAACTGAAAAAGTGAACTCTTTGAGCCCTGGGATATCTCCCAGGTTTTTCAGCTGGACACTTACGGCATGTAGGGTCCCTGAACACCTCTGTTCTGGGCATGCTTTGACACAGCAAGTCATAGAAAGATGAACAACATCACCTGAAGTGCTGTTTGAGGGGCAGAAAATTGCTCCCTTTGCACACTGTGCTGCCTTTGCTTTAAATCACATGACTTATTACAGCCTTTCCTTTATAAAAGTGCCATTTATGTATGTTAACTTTCCCATCTGTAACGGGCATATTTACCCCTTTACATCCACAGCAGATAATCAAATAGAGGTGAGGATCAGGTTTTATAAAATCAAAGGTAACCTATTCTTAGGGCTATGCACACATTAAAGCTAAATTGCTATAGACAAGGAAAACAGTAGGTGAAAGAGAAAAAACCTCCATGTTACAAATTATTTGTTGTTCAAACATTTTTATGCCTTGGAACTGGTGAAAGGCCTATTAAAAATAGAGTGTTTCTTCCAAGAATGACCTGACTAAAACTATGTTTTGTAGCTTTGAAATTATAATGAATATTAAGTCTATACTCAATAAAATTCTTTAAGACAAGAAACATTTTTTTTACAATGTGGTGAAATCCTTTTACAAAATAGTCTAATGTGTAATATCATAGTGTGAAGGGATTTACAAGTAAAACTATACAACTAATCAAATATCTTAAACATGATGTGTGCATGTACATATACACATGTATTCTTCTTCAGATTTTAGCCAAAATTAGAAAGTGCAGAGGCCCATTAAAACAAAAAATAATATTCATCTTGAGTTTCATTACAGGTTCTTTGGTTGAAGTTTTTATTGGCTCTAAATTTATGAAGACTAGTCTGTGCATCTGAGTTTAAAGTCCCATGTCACACTAGGTACCACCCTGGTTAAATATTTAATTTGCATGTAGTTGCTGTAATGTGGTAGATGCCTCACCATCTTTGTTATCAACCTTTCTAACTTTTCTCCATGTAACAGGACCCAGTCTTACATTCCTAGTGTACCCAAAATGCCTGTTTACTTCTCAGGGATTTCATGGGGCACCAAGAACCTTAATATTCATGTGACAGAAAGAATAGTGCCCATGGCTTACTTGATTATCCTGTAGTCTTTGAGCTATATATGACAACCTGCTCATGTATCTCCTAAGGCTCTGAATGAAATCTTTAAA
>NW_017728907.1:35251814-35279314 GCF_001723895.1 Crocodylus porosus | reverse complement strand
TGCACTTAAAAAATAACTCTGTAACACTTAGGTGATTCCTAAAACAGCTCATGTAAACTGGTACAACTCTTTGGCATCATTGGAGTTATATCAATTAATACCACCTAAGGATGTGCCTATTAGTTTCCATCTAAACTCCAAAATAAAATCATGTTTTAATTACATTGACAGAAGCTATAATGGAATTTGCTCCTGCAACATGGCTGCATCTGGAAGTGCATGCAAGGTCTGAGTTGTGGTTTTCCTTAACAAAATAAATACTGTAGCTAAGGCGTAGCTTCCTGAGGAGTCACCTGAAAAAGCCCAGGTGATCAAGGAACTTTAAAATAATTGCAAATCCAAAGGCATGCTTCTCTCCTGAGGATCTACTTAGATGGTACGTGATTCCTAAAGCTTTGTATGAAAAAAAAACAGAGAGAGGGAGGGAGAGACCTACTCCATGAAATAGTCCAGTTGTGACAATGGGACAGATCATTCTCCTGATTCCTAGACAGATGCCTGGTTATTGGTTATTGTTCAGTCTCACCCCTTCCCTTCTCTCATTTTGGCTAAAATTTCATCCTGACCCTAAGAATCTTTCTAACAAATGTTTTTTCAAAACTGCTACCAGAACCTACTTTCTTGTAAAAAGTTTTATTTTTGACAAATTGTCATTTTCAGATTAAAAAGGATATCATCTAAAAGTTCCCAGTTAACTCTATGCTGCATAGCAGTGTTTTTTACCTCATAGCTTCACTTGTATAGATTCATAGATGCTAGGGTCAGAAGGGACCTCAACAGATTTCATAGATTTTCATACATTTCATAGACATTTGGGCTGGAAGGGACCCTGGAGGATCATCGAGTCCAGCCCCCCGCCCTAGGGGCAGGAAGTCAGCAGGGATCATAGGACCCCAGCAAGATAACCATCCAAATGTGTCCTGAAGGCATTCAAAGTGGGCGCTTGAACCACCTCAGGTGGCAGTCTATTCCAAACCTTGGGGGCTCAGACAGTGAAGATGTTCTTTCTTATGTCCAGCCTGAACCTGTCACAGTGGAGTTTGTGACCGTTCGATCTTGTCATCCCTTGGGGGGGCTCTGGTGAACAGTTGTTCCCCCAGATCCTGATGAACACCCCTGAAAAGCCTATAGGTGGCCACCAGATCACCCCTGAGCCTGCGCTTTTCCAGGCTAAAGAGCCCCATTGCTCTCAGCCTGTCATCGCAAGGTCTGTTTTCCTGACCTCTGATCATGTGCGTGGCTCTCCTCTGGACTCTCTCAAGCTTCTCCACATCCTTTTTGAATTGCAGAACCCAAAACTCATGCAGTACTCCAGCTGCAGCCTCACCAAGGCCGAGTACAAAGGGAGAATGACGTCCCGGGATCTGCTTGAGAAGCATCTCTGGATGCAAGCCAGCGTTTTGCTCACTTTACTAGCCACAGCATCACACTGAAGGTTCGTGTTCATCTTGTGGTCAACCATGACCCCCAAGTCCCTTTCATCTGTAGTGCTCACCAGCGTAGCACTACCGAGCCTGTAAGCATGGTGCAGGTTTTTCCTTCCAAGGTGGAGAACCTTGCATTTTTCGGTGTTGAACACCATCAGGTTCTCGTCCGCCCATTTTATGAGTCTGTCCAGATCCGCCTGGATCACTGTCCTGTCCTCAGGTGTGGATGCTTTACCCCAGAGTTTGGTGTCATTGGTGAACTTGGCCAGTCCACTTCTGACACCAGTGTCCACATCATTGATGTAGATGTTAAACAACATAGGTCCTAGGACAGAGCCTTGTGGGACACCACTGGTTATAGCACACTAAGTTAATTGGTTCCCATCAACCACCACCCTCTGGGTCCTACCATGGAGCCAGTTCCCCAGCCAGTGGATTGTGGTGACGTCAAGGCCACAGTTAGCCAGTTTAACCAAGAGGTGATCATGGGATACCAGATCAAAGGCTTTTTTAAAGTTGAGGTATATGACATCCATCTCTTCCCCTTTGTCCAGGTGATAAGTCACCCGGTCATAAAAGGAAATGCGATTGGTCAAGCAAGACCTACCTGCAACAAACCCATGCTGGGTGTCATTGAGTCCGACCCCCTGCCTAGGCAGGAAAGAATACTGGGGTCAGATGATCCCAGCCAGATGCCTATCCAGCCTTCTCTTAAAGACCCCAAGGTAGGGGAGAGCACCACCTCCTTTGGAAGCCCATTCCAAATTTTGGCTACCCTTATTGTGAAGAAGTTTTTCCCTGATATCTAGCCTAAATCTGCTCTTCGTCAGTTTGTGACCGTGATTCCTTGTCACCCCAAGAGGTGCACTGGTGAACAGAGCATCTATGATTCCTTGCTGTGTCCCCCTAATGAATTTGTAGGCAGCCACAAGATCACCTCTCAGCCTTCTCTTGCAGAGGCTGAAGAGGTCCAGGCCTCTCCTCATAGGGCATGGCCTGCAAACCCTTAACCATACTACTGGCTTCTGGACACTCTCGAGTCTATCAACATCCTTCTTGAAGTACGGTGCCCAAAACTGGACACAGTACTCCAACTGTGGTCTGACCAATGTCAAATAGAGGGGAAGTATCACCTCCTTGGTTCTATTTGTCATGCATCTGCTGATGCACAATAAAGTGCGGTTACCTTTGCTGATGATTTTGTCACACTGACAACTCATGTTCATCTTGCATCCACTATGACTCCGATATCCCTTTCACTTTTGTGCTGCCGAGAGGGTCACTTCCCAGCCAGTAGGTGCGCTGGGTATTTTTGCTCCCTAGGTACAGCAATCTGCACTTGTCCTTGTTGTACTGCATCCTATTGTACACTGCTCACTTTCTAACCTGTCCAGGTCTGCCTGCAATTGTTCCCTACCCTCCAGAGTGTACACTTCACCCCACAATTATCATCCACAAACATGGAGAGTACACTTCACACCCACATCCAAGTCACTGATGAAGATATTGAAGAGTACAGATCCAAGGACCGAACCCTGTGGGACCCCACTACCCACATCCTTCCAGGTCGATACTGACCCATCTACTACCACTCTCTGGGTGTGACTGCTGAGCCAATTTGCCACCCACCAGACTGTGTAAACATCTATGTCACAGCCTCTTAATTTATTTATGAGAATGGGATGAGATACCGTATCAAAGGCCTTGATAAAATCCAAGAAAACAACATCTACCTCTACTCCTGCATCTGAGCATTTTGTGACCCTGTCATAAAACGAAACCAGATTGGTCAGGCATGATCTGCCTGCTACAAATCCATGCTGGTTTTCCTGCTGCATTATTTTTCCTGCTGGGCTCCCAGAAATATCATCCTTCATAATCTTTCCAAAGACTGGCTGGCCTATAATTACTCAGATCCTCCTTCCTCCTCTTCTTGAAAATAGGGACTACACTCGCCCTTTTCCAGTCCTCTGGGACCTGACCCAAGTGCCATAAGTGCTCAAACAGCCATGCCAGTGGTTCTGCTATGACACCAGCCAATTCCTTCAGTACTCTTGTATGCAGCTTATCCGGGCCTGCTGACTTGAACACATCCAGTCCTTCCAAGTGACTCTGCACCAAGTCAATATTGACAGTTGATGGGGTGGTGTCCCTCTGATGCCCATCTAAGAACCCATTAGGAGACTTATCTTGACCCCTGTTCAGAAACCCCAAGGCAAAAACCTCATTGAATAGCTCAGCCTAGTACCCCCTGTCTGTCACTAATTGCTCCTTCTTGTTCAGTAGGGGTCTTATGCTGCCCTGCACCTTCCTTTTATTCCCTACATACCTAATAAAAGACTTTTGTTTTCTTCAATTTGTGTTGCCAGCCTCAGTTCTGTAGTTGCTTTGGCCTTTCTAACTGCCTCCGTGCAAGTGCGGGCCAAGTAGATATACTCCTCCTTGGTAGCTTCCCCCTGTTTCCACCCACCTATATGCCTTCTTTTTTGCCCTTAGACGCCTTTGGGTTTTCCTGTTTAGCCAAGGAAGTTTTTTGCCTCCTTTACCCCTTTTTCCTTGTACTGGGATAGTCTCCCTCTGGACCCAAAGGATCGCTTCCTTTAGGAACGACCACCCTTCCTGGATTCCCATCTCACCAATACCCTTATCCTGCAGTGTGTCATTGACTAGACTCCTGAGCACACTGAAGTCAGCCTTCCTAAAGTCAAGCACTTCCACCCTACTAATTATCTTACCCACCCCATGCTGTATGGTGAATTCGATTGATTGGTGATCACTGTTCCCCAAGGTGATCACAAATTTTCAGCTCCCCTACCAGGTCCTCCCCTGTAGCCAATACCTAGTCCAGTAAGGCATTTCCACCCTCCACCCCCAATACACCTCCTGCATTAGATGCACGCAGGTTAAGAACCTACATGAATGGTTGGATTTGGCTGGCTGCTTCTTCCAGCAGATGTCAGGGTAGTTTAGGACCCCCATGACAACCACGTCCCTAGGCTGTACAGCCTCTGAGAGCTGCTTCAAGAATTCCAAATCTAGCTTTTCCTTTTGGTGTGGTGGTCTGTAGCAGACCCCGCCTCCCTCCACCAAGTCTCAACCTCAATGTATCCTAACCCACAATGCCTCAGCTTTGCTATGAATTTATGGAGCCAGGACCTGTATGTACACAAATATATGTAGCAAATCTTCTAGGTAAGATGGAAGGGAGTCTCCTTTTATCAATGCCAATAGGAATTGCATTCAGCCTGGGCTAGCTGGAATGTACACTGTTAGTACTACATGAATGCTTAATAATAATCTCCCTAGGCTTCAAAAGGCAGATCTTTGCTTTTATTTAAGTGATAGTGCTACACCTGTCTTGTATGCTGTTTACTCTGAAAGGTAGAACAAAACAATATAGACAGTATGTGTATATGGCAGGAAACATCAACATTCCCTGAATTAGTACTTCTACATGTTTTATACATCATTTGGGATCCTTCAAAATGGACCAAGTCTTTGAGATAGTAGAAGGGAAGATGAAGGAGACTGATATCTTTTATAGCCTCATCAAAATTTGGCCTGTTAGCTCCCAGATTGACCTGTTTCCCTGATTCTCCATGCTCCTATGACTGAGCTGTGTGACAGGTTACAGTTGTCAATCTCTATCTCTCTCACTGTTGACATCCCTTTTAGTACAAGTAGATTGTATTAAAAACCTTACGGAAAAAACTCTTGGCAGCTAGAGAAAAACTAGTGCTGGGAATAAACAAGTTTATAATGAAAGTTTAGGCTGAAGTTTGTTGTGTTGCTTACTAAATTTTCCATGTAGTGGTTACTTATGAAACTTACATAAACTATCATAAACAAAGTAGGAGATTATCTACCTACAGATGGGTATTACTCACATGACCAGTCACTAAAGGTAGACCATCTGGCCATATTTCTCTTTGGTTTTATATTTTTATACACTAGTATGTGGATTACAAATTGAGTGGTAATTTGTGCCTAGTGGAAAGAGAGGAAATTCAGTAATTTCCACCTTAAAAGAACTCCAGTCGTCATCATGGTCTAGCAAACTGCAAAAAACAGTCAATGCATGTTTCTTTGCACTAGACTCCTTATGAAATTCTGCTATACTATCTACAGACAATGCCATTAGAGCATGTAAAATTTAATTTCCATCTCATCAGCTTCAAAAGCTTATCAAAGATTGCCTACAAAAATGAGTGTGCTACTGAGTGAATCCAGAGCATATGGGCATAACATTAGTCACCCTGGCCTCTGTAGTTCCTCTAGCAATTATCCTTAAGGAGAAGATGCATGTCATATATTTTAGCAATAAAGTGCATTTTTTCCAGTATGTTTTATGCCTTCAGCATAGCAAAAGAATGGGGGTATAGCTCAAGAAATCCACTGCATGACTAAAAAATTTGGCCACACCATCACCTAAAACTATAAACCCTTAGATGTGTGATGAGGTCACTTAAGACATTTATCTAAGGCTGGGCCTACAGTACAAGCAAGCCATGCATCTGCGCAAGGCACCTAAGATTGACAGGGTGGCAAAAAAAAGCAAAACTGGGATCCCACTCTCCTAATATCTGCTTCCTCTTGCTATCTTAATGTACTGAGGGATGACACATTCCTAACTCTCTTCACGCCAAGGGGTGTTTTCTATTGGCTAAACAAAGTCAAACTAAAATATGTCATTTTAGTTAAGCACCCTTGCAATCTCATAAACTGAAGCCATTATGTGTTTATTAGGGTAGAGACACATGTACCTTTGGAGCTGTTTCAAAATGGAACATTTCAGAAGGACAGCAGCTATTATGTTCTAATTGTTATGTGAGAAGCTGAGAATGATACAAGTGTAGCAAAAACACTCCAACTTCAAAAGCAGATGAATCAATGTTAAAGTTGAAATTGTTTTGTATCATTCACAGCTTGTCCCCACATAGCAAGTAGAATTGTAACAGCTGCCACCCTTTCCATTTTGAAAGGGCTCCAATTGTACACAGGTCCGTACCCTTAGAATTACTGGTAGCTGCAGAAACCAGATATTTATGAAATGGTTAGAATTTTGTCCCTGTTTTCTTTGCAATGTAATAAATTAAAATACAGTCACAAAGTCTACCAGAAAGTTGGAGGTGGGAAGGGCAAAGTAGGGAAGAGAGGTATACTGCACTTGTAGTATGCTTGTTTTCTTATATCCTTTACATTATCTATATTTTCATACTACTAAGTTATAAACAGGATCCTTTACCCCTTATTTTAAGATGCTTTTACTATTTTCTCAGCTAGCATAATGAATTCCAACAGAGTACCCTCTCTTTATCCAGCTCAGGTACAACATAATACAAACATATTACAATAAAAGAACATATATGTGATCAAATTAATCCTTTGTTTTTGCTTTTTTTATTTTCCATATGCCTGGAATAAATAGCTATGTTTAAAAAAAGGCACCTTAAAAATCACCACCTTAAAATTCAACCTAATAAAACTGATGGATAGTTTTGCAATGCAAAGATTAAATGATAGATGCAGACAGAAGACAAAAGGGTGGGGAAAATAATAAATATGGAAACAATAATAGATATACCTTATAATCATCAGATCATAGAAAATTAGGGACCTCAGAAAATCATCTAGTCCAAATCCCTGCTCAAAGCAGGACCTTCCTCAGGACTATATCATCCCAGCCAAGGTTCTGTCTACATGAGTCTTAAGAAGCTGTAAGGATGGAGATTCCACAGTCTGGGTAGCCTGTTCCAGTGCTTTACCACACTCCTAATGAGAAACTTTCTCCTAATATCTAACCTAAACTTCCCATGCTGCAACTTGAGACCATTGTTCCTTTTTCTGTCATCTGCCACTACTAAGAACAGTCTAGCTCCATTCTCTTCGTAACTGCCCATCAGGTAGTTGAAGACTGTTATAAAATCCCACCTCAGTTGTCTTTTCCCAAGACTGAATAAGCCCAGTTCTCTCAGCCTCTCCTCAAGTAAAGTTCCCCAACCCTCTAATCATTTCTATCACTGGACTCTCTCCAGTTTGTCCACACTCTTTCTGTAGTGGGGGGCCCAAAACTGGATACAGTACTCCAGATATGGCCTCACCAGCACCAAATAATCACTTCCATCAATCTGCTGGCAATGGTCCTACTGATGCAACCCAGTATGCTGCTAGCCTTTCTCGCAACAAGGGCACACTGTTGCCTAACATTCAGCTTACTATCCACTGTAATCCCCCACATCCTTTTCTGTACAGCTGCTGCCCAGCCAGTCAGCCCCCAACCTGTTCTGGTGCATGGGATTGTTCCATCCTAAGTGCAGGACTTTGTACTTGTCCTTGTTGAATGTAAAGAGATTTCTTTTGGTCCAGCCCCCCAATTTGTCTACGTCTCTAAATCCTAGTTCTACTCTCCAGTGTATCTACTACTTCCCCCAACTTGTTGTCATCTGCAAACAATGGGATGGAGGGTGCACTCCATCCCATTGTCCAGATCATTGATGAAGGTATTGAACAAAAGTGGCCCCAGGCCCAATCCCTGGGGCGCTCCACTTGATAACAGCTGCCCATTAAACATCAAGCCACTGATTACTACCCTTTAAGCCTGATGATCCAGCCAGTTTTCCATCCACCTTATAGTCAGTTCATCCAACCCGTACTTTCTTAGCTTCCCTGTGAGAATGTTGTGGGAGCCCGTATCAAAAGCTTTGCTAAAGTCACATGCTCCCCCATTCAGTAAGGGACCCACAGTTTCCCTGATCTTCCTTTTGTTGCTGACATACTTGTAGAAAGCCTTCTTTTTACCCTTCATGTCCCTTACTAGCTGCAACTCCAATTATGCTTTTGCCTTCCTGATTTCATCCTTGCATGCCTGAGCAATGCTCTTATACTCAAATAGTCTGTCCAAATTTCCACTTCTCATAAGCTTCCTTTGTGTTTTAGATCATTAAAGAGTTCCCTGCTAAGCGAAACTGGTCTTCTGCCATACTTGCTAGTCTTCCTGTGCATTGGGATGGATCATTTCTGCACCCTTAGTAACACTTTTTTTTAAGTACAACCAGCTCCTTCAGACTCCTTGCCCTCTCAGACTGGCCTCCTAAAGGATTCTGCCCATCAGTTTCCTGAGGCATTAGACTGTGGAGGTTGGCTAAATGACTGAAATGCATAGGAGTAGGGAGACATAAATGGAGAAAGATCTGGGAGGGAGCAAGTTCTACATCCTAGTGTCTATCACAGTAGTAGTCCAGCTACCTGATACCCAAAAGCACAGTGGTGGGATGCTCATCTGTCATGTGCTAAGCCAAATGCCCATCAGGGCAAGCTTTAGTATAACTGGCAAGGGGGTGAGCAGGGCACTGGCTCTACACAGCAATTATGGGGGAGCACCAGAATCCTCCCCTGTGAGTCTTTCTGAAAACTCAGTCATAGTAGCAGCCTCACACTCAGCAGTGGATCTGGCAGTGGGGGGCAAGTTGAATAGGGCTTCACACAAGGAGTTTACCTCACAGCAAGCATAGCCCCACTCCCAGCAACATATCCAGGGAATGAATGCAGATGGCTCCCAGGGATCCCATCCCATGCAGTTGCTGTGCCAGACTCTCTCTCTATCTCTCCACCACTGCTGCCCAGGCTCTCTGCACAGGAAGGCAGTGTTGGCAACAGCAGCAGCAGTAGTAGCAGCTGTGGTCCATATACAGAGAGCCCAGGGCGGTAAGATTCCCCTTTCCTTTCACCCCCTCCACCACCAAATCTACATTTGTCAACATAGCACCACCACTCTGCCACCAGCCCCAGGCCCTACATAAGCTTATTATGCCTTGAGGTACTAGCTTGAAGGGAAGGTTTAATACAGCACAGGACCGTATCATTTTTAGAGAACTACAAACTGTTACTTGTAAGTCAGTCTACCACCTTAGTGTTTATAGATGTATAGGTGCATGGTAAACACAATACAATCAATAGCCAAGAGTAAAGAAGCTTCTGTATTCTGTGCAAGCTGCAGGACTTCCATTACTGCCATTAATAATGCTTGTCGTTATAGCCCTCAATGGAAAGCAATATGTTCCTACATCATTTTCACTGGGGCTTTCCGTAGAAACTATATGAGTCATCAAGATTTATAGCTGATTTCACTGTATCCTCTCAGTAATTAGAGGAGAATATAAAGAGCTTTCTTATGACAGCCACCTTTAACTAGTATAAAGACTCTTCCTTTGCCAGCCTTAGTGGTGAAATAACTCGGGTGCACTGAGGTGGCAATAATACAGGGTTCCCTTGCTTTATGCAGGTTCTGTAGTTGCCAATTCACTCTTATCCGATGACCCTTTTTATACCAAAAATTCATTATATGAAAGGTAAATTCACTCTTATGCAATTGGTGGGGTGGAAGCCTGCAGTCAGCTGTTTTGTGTGGTGCATTGTGGGAGTGATGTGCACCAAAATATAGTCTCCTGTGTGGCTGTGCGCTTCTCGCTCATTGTCTGTGACGTGTTTCTGTAGTTGCCATCCCCATTTGGATAGTGCCCTATGCTTGTGAGTACTGTCTGCTGTTGGTAAGTACCAAAATCATCTTGTAAAAGTGGTAGAAATGGGTCTGGGGTCCAGTACACTCGAGGTCTTGAAACGTATCCCTATTTGTTACATTGTAAAGTGAGTTCCCTTTATGTGGGGCTGTTCTGCATTGTATTTGTCTCTTGATGCTGAAAGTTGCTATGCTTAAAGAGTACTCAGTTAGGACTTTTGGGTGTGTCTCCACAAGCACACGTGTGCGTTTCCCTGGGGACAAATAACAGCAACACATATTTGTGCCACTGTCACTTTTCCTCAGGGGACACATCTGCAAGTACACTGTGGTGGTGGCAAATTGCCCTTGGTGGGGTATGGGAGGCTGGAGTGGGGTAGGCGAACAGCCTTACTTGGGGCACTGGGGGCCTTGTGAGGCTGCAGCAGTGGTGATCCAGGCACACAGAGCCCTGCTAGCCACTGGAGTGTGGCTCTGGCTGGTCAGGCTCCAGTTCTGGGCAGTACATGCTGCAGCCATGTGCACTGGCCCACATTTTTTTAGAGCTTTTTTTTTAGATACCAGAATTTCCCGGTATTTAATTTTGCAAATAGTGCTGTGAACAGATTAATATGTGCCATATGCATTTTGCAGTGCCTCGAAAGGTTTGGAGGCACTGCAAACTGCATGCTCCCACTTGTAGGGACATGACTTTTGTGTTATTGAATAAACAGATATTGAAGAGATATTGAATTCTCGCTCCTACCCTGGGGATCTTCAAAAAGAGGATAGATAATCACCTAGCCAGGGTCTTTTGACCCCAGCATTCTTTCCTGCCATGACAGGGGGTCGGAGTTGATGATCTGCTCAGGTCCCTTCTGACCCTACCAACTATGAAACTATGAGAGTTGTCCTTTTGCTCCTTGTCTGAACTCACTGGGACAACCAGAACCTGCAATACATAAAATTCTTTATGTCTCTAGCTAAGGAAAAGTTGCTTTTAAAATAAGACTTTTTATCTTCACTTAAAGTTCTTGTACTAAAATATAAACCCCAGGCAATTCTTGAGGCCATGCCCACACTGCTTCCATGCCTGTGGAATTATAATTATGCCATGGCATCTTTGTGCTTCAAGAAGCTAACAGGGCAGAAAAGAGACCTGGGAAGAAAAAGCCCACTGGCAAGAGCTTCCTGGGTATCAATCAACTCCCTGGCTGGTAGGGAGGTTTTAGATATGCCTCCCTATTGGCAAGGAGGCCATAAAAATAAGTAGAATTTGCTCCACTTTGAAACAAATATGAAATCTATAACCAAACTTTCCCTCTGATATGGGCACGTAACAGTTTCTGCATTAAGTTGAGCAATGTATTATTATTATTATGAATATTAGTAATAATAATTAAGCAAGTCAGCTGATTGTCAGTCCCAGCCCTAGGAACATCCTGTGTGTAGTCCAGCTGCAGGCTACACACTGGGCTTTAGGGTCCCCTTGTGCTGGGGATGTCAGAAATCTGTGTGTGTAACCAGGCTGCACCCATAGTTTTTAAAGATCCTGGTGAGGTGGGACCCTGGGATCAGGGAACTTCTACCCAATCCCTGGGTCCCCATGGGTGGCATGTGTCAAATAACTTGTTCCACAGCTCCCTGTCAGGTTGTAGGAGGACAGCTGATTACTTTCCCTTCACTCAGCACCCTGAAAACAGCAGGATGTAGCCCCATACAAGATACAGAAAATCTGAAAACCACAGTTGAGAAACCCACTATTTTGGGGGCATATAAACACCCCTCCCCACATACACACAATTTATATTTATATTTTAACATATCTGGATTCAGTGTAGCTTCATTTTACATTTTCTTCTAGGAAAGTACTTTGAAAACAAAATGGTTTGCTTAGAAAACATTCCTCTGTGCCTACTCACAAAGCTACTTATGTTTTTGCAAGTAGGACCAACAAGGTAGCAGATATGATAAATGGGTTGTTACTGATCCTCTAAACAAAATGTGCTTCCTCAAAAGGAGAGATTTGCCTATACAACTGGAATGGGACACCTAATGCCAATAAATAAATCAGGACAGAACTGTAGTTTCAAGTTAGCTTATTTAAAATAATATAATTTTAATATTTAAAATTGCTTCATGGCTTCTTGTGGGCTAAGGTCAAGTGTAAGATCTTGCACTATACCGTGCATTTAAGATGCTGCTATACACAACTCAAATAATTTACATCAGGCTGCTATTCAGTTTGTTACTAGCTGTGGACACATGCTAAAAAAATGACTACTGTAATATCTTGATAACAGTCTCCACACTGATCAACTGCAAATGATCTGATTAACAGTCAGCTGTTGATTCCCAGTTTAATTAATCCTGATGGGCTATTGATGCACTGCAACTGTTTGTCCTAATAATGAGTTTTGAAATTAGACTGTGACAAGCCACTTAGACAGCTGCCAAGGAAAATAATCATTTAAGAACCCGACTGATGAAGACAACAGAAGAGGAATGGCTGTGATTTGACAGAAAATTCACATGGCTGTGTCACATGTGTTTTATTTTTACATTTGGAGCACATTAAATGTACCAGCAGTAAATGGTGACTGCAAGAAGCAAAACTAGCTTTACAATTAAGAATGCTACTTCTCATCAGTATACAAAAGCTACACATGAAACATGAAGTGTGTTAATAGCAGAATATATGTAGCAACAGACCACTGAACAATTTAGGTCAGTTCCTTGCAATGTTTAATTAGACTAATATATCTGTTAGAAATTAATAGCAGATGTGACAAGCTAATGTGTCCATGTACTGACAAATTAACCTTTGCCCATCAGCTGCTCGGATCTGTGAGAAAAGTACCATGTTTTACCTCTGTTCAATTGAACCTAAATAAAATTACAGGATAATTATAAACATAAATGTTAATAGAATATGCTTTTCATGGAAAGTCTTATCCAGAGGAAAATGTTTCTCAGCCAGGTCATCATACTCGACTCTGAATACACCACAAAAACAGATTATACTTTGCAATTTTTTCATCAAGTGGAAATTATGCTTCAGAAAGGCACTGGTTTGACCATCCCCACTTCTTCTCAGTAGGCCAGGGACAGCTCCTGAATTGGAAGCAGCAGTGAAAGCTTCCACACTGTGCCTTGACAGTCTCCCCCACATGTCACTGGATAAAAACCCACCATTACAGTGAGAATGTAATTCAGTTCCCATGATCAGTCCATGATCATTTAGCTTTACTTGGGATATGGAAAAGTGTTCATTAGAACCTGGACTAAGATTCTCAGTATGTCAGGTGACCAAGGGGAGCAACTCTTATTCACTTTTGGTTTGGAGCATATTTGATCCAGTTATCTGAACATAAGCTCTGTTCTATTTCTAGTCAATACTTCTATATACATATATACATGTAGATGGATAGACAAGCACTGTAAATCCATGAAGGACAATAAATAAGATTTTCCTGGAAAAATAAAACACCCCAGTATATCGCTATGTTATACTGAAGTTTTACAGGGAGGGGGTTAGAAAAGGTGCCCCAAACATGTGATGTCCCACTGTACTTTACCCAGCTGGATAGAGGCTTCCAGGAGGTTCACTCAAATTGCAATCGGAACACAAAAATGTTCCTGGAACATACATCCTGGAATGTACAGACCCAACTAGAGGACCTGAATGTAGAACAGCTTTTGTTGCCAGAGAACTCTTGCGGTATAACACTGATATAGCTGCTGTCAGTAAGACCAGGCATGCAGACAAAGGCCATCAGGTTGGGGATGGTGGGGGGTTATATTCTTCTGGAAAGTGAAACCTGCAAATGACAGGTGAATACATGACATTGGCTTCATCATCTTCAGATACTGTGACAGAGGTAAAGATGTAGGCTTAAGTCAAGGAAAACTTTCTGGTTACACATACTCCAAATTTCATCAAATGGTCTGAGCACTGAGAGCTGCTGGCACCAAATCTGGTCTGCAGCAACAGTGTGCAACAAAAAATTGGTCGCAGATCCAACCATCAAGCTTCCAGGTTTCCACCTAAAGTGAAAATATTGGACTGTGACAGGTAAAAAAACAACATGGCAACACCCCTACCAGCTCTTCAGGAAACCCAGATGGGAAATTATTTCAGTGACCTCCCAAGGACTGCTGAAAAGAAGGCAACACAGAACAAGTAGCTTTTCAATAGTTCCAGAGATCCCTGGAAGCCTTGCCTGCAGTCAGCTTTCTCGCATCCAACAGGTTGGTGATGGACAAGGAACAGCTGGGGTGTGCCAGGTTGCAGATGGTTTTCACCACTCCGTTGTCCACTGCAAGGGACACACACATGTTGATGAGCATCCTCTACACTTTAAGGCTCACCTATGCACAACTGTCCTGAAACGCTGCTTTGATAATTCTAAAGTCCACATGCCATTGTTGACTGTCCTAGAACTAGAACCTACTTACTCCCACCAGTCTGTCCTTGACAGTCTGGCCAAGAACAACTGAAGCATGATATGGAAATGAATGCAAATCTGAGACACTGACACTATACAAAAGATATCCTTCTCCTCATCAAGCTGCTATTCAATCCTGGGAGCAATTTGTAGAACTTAAACTCACATCTTCAGAAACAGGTTATCTGCACACTGGCTATCATGGTTTCAGAAAACTGCCTCATATAGATGGTTGACAGTGGGGTCTAGAGGGGCAAGAGAGCATCATTTGCAGTTTTGAAAGACTGAGCAGCATGAGAACCTGATGACATGCCATTGTCAGGGCCTGCAGAAAATGGGGAAGCCAGCATCCATCCTGATCCTTTGCCAAGTGATCTAGGAATGAAGAGGATTAATGTCTTCTCCCAGGCAACTGACCAGACAGCAGAGGCTACCAAACACCTGAGATTCAAACTCACGATGTGGCCTCAATCTCAGGATGCACCTTGGGGAATGATCAGCCACAGGTAAGTAGGAGCCTGAGTCTGTGATTCAGGAAAGAGGCACTGTATTAGAAGGAAGGAAACTCTGGGTTCTGGTCCCTGCTATCAATATGCAGCCTACATGATTCTTTTATGCCAAATGTGCTGTGTACATGTGATATATATAAAACCACACCACAGAAAGTAATAGAAGTATTCCAGCTTGCATTTTAGTAAGGGTGGGGGGCATAGTCTGGCCTATCAGATTGTCATTAATGCAAGCAGAAAGGGCTCTGAGCTGCAGTGCACAGGGGGATGTGCACACATATGGATAATTAATCATTGGCATACGCACACAACTGTTCCATGTGGCACCAGGTTCCACAGAAGTGTGAGCTGACAGTGGCAAGCATCAGCCCGTGTCATGTAAGGCAGGGTGAACTAGTAACAGAGGGCTAGAGAATGCTGAGCACTGTACATGTGGGCTTTCCTATTTTCTGACAGGAGAGACAAAGGCCTTGAAGTTGGCTACTACCAGTCCAGCAAACTTTCTTTTCCTCTGCAAACAGAAGCATGCAATTTCTCTTGTTTGTTAGAGATTCTAGTTCCTGTCTCCCAAATGCCTCTTCTACGTGAAGTACTGTAATGAAGACTGTCACTCAAAGGCTTTCCACATAGTAAAGTCTGAGCTTCTGGAGTTACAAGCAGGTAGAGCACCATGTGAAGAAGCCTGCTTTGTACCCTAAATGCTGTTTGTGCAGTTTTCCCAAAGACTGTCATGCAAAGTGCATTGACAGCATTCGAAAGAAAGGCTCACTCTCTTCTTCCCCCATAGGGCAACATCTATCACCCTGAGCCACAGTCATGCTTCTTCTTGCTTGTTCTCATTCTGGCTCCAGGATGCTTGCTCTTGTGTCTGCCCAGGGACTTAGCCTCAACAGGAAGGTACTTTTCTTGCTGTTATGTCTGGGCTGTAGGTTAGTATTCGAGTTGCTCTCCTATGATGTAACTGGCTGTGGGGAATGAGCCTGGAACCTGGGTTCCACAGGTCTCTGTCTCTCCTGGGTGGGCACTCTAAGTACCAGGGTGCTGGGCAAAAAGTGGTACATGTGCACCAGCATTAGTTGTTAGTGGAGGGTGTAGGTTGCCTACAGTTGCCACAGTCGGGTCAAATACGGTTTCTGTATAGCCATGACTGAACTGAATTGTAACAGCGTGTAAATGGACATAGCTCCTTTCAGCACAACACTGACTCACTTCCAGGCCTGCACAATAGGGATAAAGACATGGAGGACAGAAGTAAGGCACTGAGGCATGTACAGGTGAGTCAAGCTGTTATGTGAGGCAAAGGAGAATGGCGCTGCATGACTTACCATGCCTAACAACTGCGTAAGTTATACCTATTGGTCTTAGCAGTGAAATAGAATTTTGCCCACTTCTCTATAAGCATCATAAAACTAAAGGAACAATGTCCAAAGGTATATTCTTCAGCTAAGTCATGTTTTGTTTTAATCCATTCCTCTGTCCAAATGCACCTGTCATCTCATTCCATCACTGATGATCCAATTGTCAATATTTCTATCATGTCTGTTCAGAGGAAAATGATGTCTGGATCATGTTTTTAACCCTTCTTCTTATACCAGTCTATGTGGCTAACACTGCCTGGTTGGAAAGGTTGCAAAGAAATAAAGAATGGAGAGACATACATCAGGGTGCACCCATTGATTCAGAATCCAATCTGCTATTTTATTAGATGTAGTAGTAAATCAGAATACAAAATAAAAAAGTATGAGAGTCCTAGACACACAAATCAGTACTGTATATCATACTACCTATGTTTTTATTATTACTAGCTATTGCTCTGTTTTCATGTTTAGTGCCTTGTCACCTTCCCAGAGTTATTTTGATCTAATATCAGCAGCCAATGCTCTTTTCTTCCTCTTTTCCTTAGTAATGTTCTTTTTCATAGGAATTCCATCAAGAAGGGAAAAGTACTATAAACTCTTACTTATATTAGTTTATTCTACCTTAAATGCTTTAATGATGTGTCCCTACTTCCTTTGGGAATATGCTGTATCATGTGTCATATTCCCATTTATCTGCTGTCTTAAACTTTTAAGGGTTTTTAAGGGTTGACTTTTTGCCATTCTCCATAACTACTCTACTGCCATTTAATGTTTCATGGCCTCTACTGCCAAGCTATTTAATGTTTAGGATCTCACTGTGAGATACTAGTATTGCCTTTGAGTCCAGAAGTCTAGAAATGGAAAAGCACTACCTAATCCATTTTAATGCATTATTGTTTCTGTTGTACACCTAGTGATGGTGTGCCTGTGTGTTTTTTCTTAACTCTCCAACATTGCTACTGGCATCATACTCAGTCCTATAGGTTAGTCTCTGAAAACTTTCTCTTTTTTGTATAGCTGTTCACCTCTCCATTCATCCAGATTTTCATTTGCCTGTCCATGGACTCACGATACGAATCCATGTAAATGCCCTCTCACTGACATGCAAAGCCATTTATATCATAGAACACAGTGTGGATTTGCACCAGTGTAACCCATAGCAGAATTTGGCTCACTTTCCCTGAAAGATGGGCATGTTGGGGGGATCTCATAGTTGCACTCTGGTAGATGCAGTAAAGTTTCCTATCAAGATAGCTTATGACCAATTATTCTATGGAGCATGACATTACCCTGATAATCAGTCAAGTTTGGGATCTCTTACAATGACATAATATAAGTACACCCCCAAACACTGGATGTTAGCAGAAACTTAACACATTCTCTCAATAGGTAACTACTTCCTCCCACACCTACTTGTTTGGCTCTCATGTTTCACCATCCTCATGTCATCCCTATGTACTGTGAAATTATCTAGCAGACAGTACATACTTAGCATCACGCTTTTAAAAAAAAATCATAAAACAGTTCATCTTTAAGACAGAAAGGGTTCCTCAATTTCATTTACTTTGACTTTCTTCAACATCTTCTATTCCTTGGCTGCCCAAAAGTATCTATTCAAATGAAAGGTATATTGAAATGAATTACCCAAATCAGTTCCTAGAAGTACCAGGTAATTATCTTTCAGTAAAACTACCACATCCTTCTATTTTCCAAACAAAAGGTCAGATGTTTGCTACCTGACTGCATTACCTAAAAAATGACTACCAGGGTTGTCCCATTTTGTCATCAGCATTCAACACCATGGCCATAGAATAAAAGGACAATACATAGCCACATGAGAAGAGGAGATAAAAGGAAGCAGCCAGCAGAAAATGAAATGCCTTAAGTCTGTGCTGCAGACTTTCTTATTCACTAATCGATCATCTTTCCAATGTACTCTAAGTCAAGCCACTGGCATTCTGTGTGTTCTGCAGAAAGACCAGCAATGGCACAAACACAGGGCTACAGAACTGACAAATATGGATAATGGAAAACTTCGAAACATCCCACAGATCTGTCACCACCAACTGGAAGCATGGCTTACGTAGTAAGTAACCTACCCCTGTAAGTCTCAAGAAGAAACCTCTGTGCATGCTTTGCACCGTAACTCTACAACGTAAGAGACTGGGGTAGCATTTAAGTTAGAAACCTGAGAAGCTAAAATACTACTTTTCCTTTGACTCTTAAATGTTTGGTTGGTCTTAGTGTTCTAATGGCTCTTGCAATTCAGAATAGAGGAGCACTCTGTTCTCTTGTGATACACAGTACCCTCATTTGCAGCCAGCTAGAAAACCTTGGGGGGTGGGAGGGGGGCATTGGGAGATGATGGCAGTGGGAAGCAGCAATATCAAAGGGACTGTTGTACAGTTGGTAATGATGCCTTGACCTGTTAACTCTGGCTTTATTGAGAAAACCAGATTATCAATAGAGTATTAGGGATGGATCCTAAGTTGCTAAGTGATTCTTCCATTTTTTGAGGCTCATGTTCTGCTCCTCTCTTCTTTTGAGGTCAGCCTACATCAGGTAGCACTCAAAAACATTTTGAAAGACATCACTGTCTCACCAGATCCTCAAATCTTTAAAAGCAACAACATTTTAAAAAATAATTAAAATAAATGTGTTCTTATTTTAAAGTCTCAGTGAGTCTTTTGGAAAATTCTAAAATTTGTGCTCAAATAAAGCTCATGCCCAAAGCACAAGACACGACACATAGCCCTATGTCAACTATATTACCCACCACTGTCTTTACAAAATTTGTTTTTAATCAACATACTATAGTTATATAGTTTGAAAATGCGAATGGGCTTTTAGCTAACTCCTGCCCCTTTTATGCTTAACTTATTCTTGGAGCATGGCAGAAAGGTAGCTACTTGTGCTCATGGGAAAAATAAGTTTAATGGATTGGAAAAGTATGTACTTCACTTTTAAAAGTTCAAACGCATGTTTTCTGAGTAGTGTGCAAAAAAAATTCTATAAATGCTGCATAACTTTTTCATGAATCTGGCCCTTAGCTAGGCTGGCATTCCAAAAACATGGTGTTGAGATGTTCTGTGTCTTGACATCTTCCAGGTTAATGTCTTGATTTGCATATTTACAGGAATCAGGTATCACTCAGTTAAATATGTATATCTGAGTATCGAATGAAGAGTTTACATAATCAAGGATCTCCAAATGATATGTTAGATGGTTAAACAGAGTGCTGAGCTTACACCTGTAACATTATTACCAATAAATTGTGTGTGTCTGCTTACTTGTTGGAATAATGCCTGTGCAAGTTTTTCAGGGATTAGGCCTAAATCATATATTTGTTTCTCTTGAACTGCAAACACAATTGGGCTGGTTTTTTTAGGAGCAAGCTGGCCCTGGAATGCTATCCAGTTTACTAAAATAGAATAAAGGCTTTACATGAACCTAGGATCAGCTTATTTTTGTTGTAGTGGCACCACAGTGTAGCACTTCAATGCATTGCCTAATGCAGACACTGAGCAATGAATTTGCCCTTCTGGTGCCAAAGCCCTCACACCCATCATGCTGACAGACAGATGAACACCACCATGTAAGTCGTAAACGGTGCTCTAAAATCCATGCCACTTTTGTGGCTGCTGATTTTATCAAATATCACTCACTGTATGGTAAAAAGGGATTTGGCTGTACTCCAAGAGTACAAAAAGATAATGACTAACACTGGACTTTCATTGCATGGAGATATCACCCACTCACCAAAATGTAGGCTTAAGTCAAGGAAAACTTTCTGGTTACACATACTCCAAATTTCATCAAACAGTCTGGGCACTGAGAGCTGCTGGCACCAAACAGTGTGCAACAAAAAACTGGTCGTAGATCCAACCATCAAGCTTCCAGATTTCCACCTACAGTGAAAATATTGGAATGTACTGAACTGCATTTGTACGGGACTTGGACAGTGTGCTGTCAATGAGTCCAGTCGTTCAATGGTCTGAACACGTCCGGCCGCTAATCCCCGACTGGATGCACACTCACTCTGGAGCTGTACGCGTCAAAATCCCCCTGCCATGACTTTGATGGTGTCTTGGTTCAGTGTTTTTTTCTTTCTGACGCGTGCATGTCCAAAAATGAGACTCCCAGTCACTCGAAGTGCGAGATCCTTGAGGGCTCCTTCCTCCCCTACACCCTCACCCGGGCCTCCATGCACAAGTCCTGGTTGCCCTCCAAGTCTCCCCCCCTGGTGAGTGGGAGGGGCAATGCCTCGAATACAAAAGACAAAATTAGCAACCGCGAATCAAACGGACAGTTCCACCACCGGGCCGCTGGCTCTGGGTTCCTGTGTTTGTCGGTTTCAATAAAGTCAAGAGTCTCCTATCTCAGGAGTCCTCTCTTCCCCCTTACCAGGGAGAGCTGTCTGCCCCCTTAGGGTCTTTTCCCTCCTGGGGCGGTTCCGTCTCTCGCCACAAGCACACTGTGGCTGGGGTCAGTAGCCCTATCCTCCGGGCTACCCGCCGAGTAGTCCCAGCTGGGCTAGGTGCCTCCAGCCATCACCATTCCCTCGATTAACTTCAGGGCTTATCGCCCCTGGTGTCTCGCCCCTCCGGGACCTTACCCTTGCCCCAGAATGTGCATGCTGGGCGCGTGTTGGCGTGCCTCCGCCGCTCTGGACTCCCGCTGGTAATCCGCTCCCATCCCAGCTCTTCCGGTCCCGCCTCTCTCTGTTCCGGCGTGGCCTTCAAGCCAGCCGGTTCCGCCACACACCTGAAACGGGTGAGTAAGCGCCCCACCCTCCGGGGCCGCGGGTGGGTTGTTGCTGCGGAGGTTCCAGCCCCGTGGGTCTCGGGGTTTGTCAGTTCCGCTGCTCTCACACATGTGCCTATTTATTGAACAAATGGGGCATCAAGGACTTGCCAAATTGCATATGCAGTGGTAAAGTCAATGAGCCACATTGCAAATTCCTGCCCTAAACATGAAGGGGTTGAAGCAATCCACTTAGCCAACTGGGATGTCATCAACTGGCTATCAGATTTTAACATACAACTTTAATTAACCTGCACCTTCTCTGCCATTGCTTGCTCTAGCAATACAGAAGAAGAAGATGATGATGATGAAGAAGAAATTTAAAGTGTTCTCCCTATTTAGATAACAAATGAACTTCACCTGTCGTACTATCAGGATTTTATTTTTATGAAAAGGATATATTAAAGAACAAAGAAAAAAATGAAGGAAAATCTGATATCCATTTGTTATATACAGAAGCATAATTTAAAGGATGAAATAATCTGTTAGAGGTAGTTAGCTGTGTTAGTCTGAAGTCAGTCAGAAAGCTTATGCTATGCACGTCTGATTTAGATAAACTATTAAATCATCATTTTTTCTATTTCAGTTTAAAATGTAACATTTTAACTATTTCTACTTATACACCTCAACTTTCACTTCTTTCATCCCAGGAGTTTTCATTTTCTCTATAGAGCTTAAATCAAAGGATATACATATGAAGAACCTAATAATTTTCCGAGATTTTTTTCAAGCCATTAAAGCTGAAATATGTTATTCCCTTTCTAAAGCTTTCAGTAAATAAGGAGATGAAAGGTCTAGGCTTTTTCTGGTTCTTGTTCTTCCACTTGTACAAATAACATATAATAACATGTATTTGAAAACTGATTACTTTCCCTGTAGTTTCTCAAAACACTATAAATTGATGTGCTTTAGTGCAGTATTAAAAATTCCTCTCTGTTTTCACATCAATTTGAAGCGAGGCAACATGGTTCTGGCAGACCCACATTATTGAGATGCAGTGTTACTTCACAATGCATCATCAATATGGTATTAGATTCTCTATCAAAATAAAATTTTAGTAGGATGAAATTACGATTCTGTGTGCAGGTCTCCTGTTCTAGCATCAACATTGATGCAAAATTGATGAAACTTCCAAGTGAAATTGCATTGTTTGATCTTCACAGTCCTGGAATAACATAGCCTAAAGCTACAGTTTCTGTAAACTTACTTTGCACAAATGACTTAGCCAGTACTGATGTATTGACATAGTGTGCCCATGAATGACATTAGGGCTACTTAGAAAAGAGACAAAATAACAGCAAAACAATGCAGCAATTGGTTCTGAAATTACCTTTTTCCAGTGAACCTCTCTGAAAAATTACCTTTTTCTGCTGAATCTCACTCAAAAATTACCTTTTCCAACTGTAGCTCTTTCAAAGTGCCTTGATGTTAAGCAATATAGTTTTAAGTTGAAAATGTCACAAGGCCATGAAAAGAAATTGATAGAAAATTTCAGGGTTTCTTGTTGATATTTGAAGCAGCCTGTGGATTTTTGTTCTTTAACACAGATCTTCTCTGCTGTGCTACCACTTTGATTTCTGTATTGCCAAAAACAGCATGTTTCTAGGCTTAATGGCTTCACAGAGAAGAATGTGAAGGTGATTTAGTTATTGCTGCTGAGGTGCTGTTACCAGTAGGAAATAGATAAACAGATGTCTTCTGAATCCTTTCCATTCAGGACAGAAGGGTTTATATAGAGAGAGAAAGGGAGAGAGAGAAAGAGAGAGAGAGAGAGAGTAAATAAACTCTTCAGGTGTCATAGGTTTTGGGGTTTTTACAATAAATCCAGAAGCGTCCTGAGTAACTGAACCACTTTAGCAACACAAATATGTCTGAATATTTGTATATTTGTGTGTGCATGCACACATGTTTACACAATAAGAAACGCATGATCCTATAAAACCCAGGTTCATAGCCCATTGAAGATAATGGAAAAGCCTCACTAGCACCAGTGGGGTTTAGCTCAGATCATTAATTAGATGTTAATAAAGTAAGGTGACTGTTAGCACCACATTGGAAATTGCCAGAGGGAGAGTCTGGAATCTGCTGTTCTCCAGTTCTACAAGCAGAAACATGCAGCTGGACCCTAATGCTACTGACTGCCAGTGGATTTAGTGCAGAGGTTGGTAACCTATGTCCAGTGGGCCAGATCGACCCATGAAGTGGTCCAGTCTGGCCTGCAGAGGCATCTGATCTGTGCTATTGGATCCTTCTGGACTATCCCTTGCAAAGCTCTCTCTTCTGCAGAGCTTGCTGCTGCACAGCATCTGAACTTACCTTGCTATAGAGGGATTAGAAATATGAAAGCTGGTCACTCAAATATTGTCAGGGAGGGTAGCAGTATACAGGTAGAAGAAGACAACAAGAGCAGAGACTTGTGCCCTGCAATGATGGCCAAGTCACAAGCCCTGGCCCTCAGCCCCTGGTTTAGCGGATAGGGCCTGGGTTGAAAGCCAAGGGACAAAATTAAAGGAAGATCCAAAATGTCTTTAGACCTCTACTCTACAGCTTAGGCATCTAAAGTCAAGACACTGAGTCACAAAAATCTCACATAAATTCTTAGGACCATAGGTGCCTAAAGTTCTGCTACTGTGCGCACCCAGAAGTGCCAGCATCTTGCTTGGATTCACAGTGATTCACAGTGATTCTCAACCAGGGTACCATGGGGTACCGCTCAATATTAGCACAGTGAGGTGTGAAAACACCTACACAACTCGCAAGATAATGCCAGAGATTTCTGATAGAAATCCACAAGAGTCCAAAACATTCTGACCTGTTATGGTCCGAGCTCTTTGCCACAGAAAAATTGCTCTATTATTTTTCAATACTCAAAAAATGAGTGAAAGCAAAGAGCTGGCATTTTCCAAGGGGTGTGTTGAGTCTAACGGGATTGAGAAACACCGAGTTAAGGTATTCCAGTACCAGCATTCCCTCTAAGCTGTGTGGCATGTGCGGCCGCACAGGCATGCTCGTGCCACGCTGCCAGGCACGTCTGTGTGGCTGCGCACACCACACAGCTTAGAGGGAACGCTGGCCAGTACCAGAGCGCTCTGACAGGTCTGATCCGGAAGGCATGCTCAGACTGCATCCAGTACTCATTGACAGCATTCAGAGCCACTTTCAGTTGAAGATATTGGGGGTGTGACCTTTTAACTAATAGACTAGTTCTTAGATGACTTGACCAGAAAGTGGAAGACCTGGATTCTAAGCCCACCTCAGGCTTTGGGGCCTCAGATTCATACTCCTACTTCACAAAGCAGCGTCTGATTCACTAAGCTAGAAACAAGCCTGGCTCAGGGCCCCCCCCTACTTCTGTTGAAGTTGGGCCACTGTATAGAAAGGAATGCAGGATTCAGGATGCTGGAAGGGCAGCTAGTAAGAGGGAAAATGACTCTGCATCCCATTGATAAGGGCCTTACTCTGGGAAAGGATTTCTGAGTTCTGGTTGCCTATTATTGGACTACTTCATGCATTTTGCATTAAGGAGATCATTGGATAAAATGCGTGAACAACAATGGGGGCAAGGGCCAGATCCCAAGACACCTCCTCCAGGGAAGTAACTTCACTGGGATAGACTCTTCTGTCCAAACAAATGAAGACAAGGCTTACCACTATAAGAGTATTTCCTGAGAGCCTGTATAAAAGCCAGAGGTAAGCTCATACTGAGGATTCATGACAATAGTAAAGCAAACCTTAATGATATCTTTGACCTTGTGAAATTTTAGGATCTTCCTGCCATCAGCTGACCTTGTAGATTTCTAGGATTTGGGCCTGGAAATCTAATAAAAACACCTTGTAAAATTATGGGTTCAGTCAAATTTTGTATTTAGTTTCAAACCTGAAAGCTAAGCTAAATCTCATCACGGTTTAAACATCACCTTTCAGCCTCTCTTGTGCAAGGAAATTAAGTATTGGATTGGTTGTTACCTATAATAGGTCAAAATGCTGTGACCCACAAGGTCTGTGTTTGTGACATGCTTAGACTTGCAAGAGGATAAACAGACTTTCGAGGTCAGATATTCACAAGTCACATATGCTTAAAGAGCTGTGTGTTTGTATATGTACATAGATCAGTCTCGATCCATGTACACTTTTACTCAGAAGTGTAGGTGATTTTTTGCCTGGCTGGCCTTTTGGTTTGAAAGATAGGAATGTAAGGGTCCCCTAGGTTTCTCCTAGAAGGGGCCATGGGCCTCTAAAGTCCAATCCCCTGCATTTGCAGACAAACACTTATCCAAATAGTCCTAAAAATTGGATTCCCACCTCTTACAATCCAAAGCCATAACCAAAAACAACCTACATTCTGCCTCAGGAAAAAAGCAGAAGAGACATGAGACACTGCCATTGCAATGGCAGAGGAACACTTTAGTTAATATATATATGGAGGAGCCTAAGAAGACCATTCCTCCTGCTGCTGAGGAATACAAGTCTTCCCCAGCCCATGACCTCTTCACCCCCGCCGCCAAACCTTGCCAGTCTGACATGAAAGAAAAATTCCTTACTGACCTCAGATCTGGAAATCAGTTTGTCCCTGAGTGAAAAAATAAGAACCTTCAAACAGCCGCATGAAGTTAAAAAAAACTGACAGGAGTTTTGGTTGATCCTAAAAGTAGGCAAAACTCCTACTTTTAGCTATGGCCAATGTTTCAGAAGATGATAAAAACAAATAAACCCACTGAAGTCAATATAACACTTATGAAAAAAAGAAAAATTCCTTTTGGTCCCTAGCAATACCTAGCCCAAATCTTGCAAAATAGGATTAGTGCATCTCTCCTGCACAGAGGCAGGGTTATTGTTCAACTTTAGCATCATGATTACAAATACTTGAATTTACATATCACATACACTTATTATCCAAGAACTTCCCCCTTTCCCTACATGAGTTAATTTAGAGGCACTAGCACTACAACATTACCCCAACATTACCATAATCAATGGACTTATAGATTTCATAGACATTAGGGCTGGAAGAGACCTCATAAGATCATCAATCAGGTCAAGCCCCCTGCCCAAGGGGCAGGAAGTCAGCTAGGATCAAAGGATCCCAGCAAGAAAAACATCCAAGTGTTTCTTGGCATTGTCCAGAGTAGGTGTTTACTTACACTATCTCTGGGTGGAGTCTATACTAGGCCTTGGGGGCTCGGACAGTAAAGACATTTTTCCTTATGTCCAGCCTAAAATAGTCTTGCAGGAGTTTGTGACCATTGGACCTTGTCATCTCTTGGGGTCCTCTGCTGAACAGGTGTTCACCCCAGATCCTGATGCACACCCCGATGTACTTATAGGCTGCCACCAGGTCACCCCTGAGCCTGCACTTCTCCAGGCTGAAGAGTCCCATGGCTTACAGTCTGTCTTCATAAGGCCTGTTCTCCTGTCCTCTGATCATGCGCATGGCTTTCCTCTGGACTCTTTCAAGCTTCTCCACATCCTTCCTGAATTGTGGAGCCCAGAATTGGATGCAACTGTGGCCTCACCTGATTTCCTATAGGTGTGAATACAGGATCACCTAGATGCTTTTAAGTTACAGTTTTTTTGTTTCCCTGAAGAGTCTTAGTGTAATACTGATCCAGTTTGCTATTCAGAGAAAGGTGGGGAGGGTAACTAGCACAGCACAAATGCTTGACTTTAGGAAAGCCAACTTTGATGTGCTCAGGGCAGTAGTCAGGGAAGCACTCGGAGCCCAGAGGGTAGCTAGTATGGGGGTCCAGGAAAGGTGGGTCTTTCCTTGGGGCTCAGCAGGATGCAATTCCTCTGTGCAGGAAGGTGGGAAAAGGGTCCAAGAAAACTTCATGGCTGAGCACGGATATCCAGGCTGGCCAGAGGGCAAAGAAAAAGGCATACTGGTGGTGGAAGCAGGGGGCAGGGACAAAGGAGGAGTACACCTCCCTGACCCGAGCTTGTAGGGATTTGGTAAGGAAGGTGAAAGCAGCACTAGAGCTTAGATTAGCTTCTGGGATTAAGGAAAACAAAAAGTCCTTCTTCAAATATATAGGTAGCAAGAAGTCATCTCAGGGTAACATTGAACCCCCTACAAGGCAGGGCAGGGCAGTTGGTGATGGACGCGCGAGAGAAGGCAGAACTCTGCAACAAGTTCTTTGCCTCCGTGTTCCTGTCTGCTGACAATGGTGTACTCTTGGGTGATAGCATAGAAAGGCCCAGGAAGGATGCAAGTCCCCTGACTGTTAGTTCAGACCTAGTTAAGGATTATCTGGAGGGCTTAGATGTGTCCAAGTTAGGGGGCCGGATGACCTTCATCCGCGGGTGCTGAGGGAATTGGCTGGTGTCATCGCGGAGCCATTGGCACGGCTGTTCGAGGACTCTTGGTGCTCGGGCCAAGTCCCTGAGGACTGGAAAAGGGCCAATGTGGTCCCTATTTTCAAGAAGGGGAGGAAGGAAAAGCCTGGCAACTACAGGCCAGTCAG
>NW_017728907.1:35192741-35250952 GCF_001723895.1 Crocodylus porosus | reverse complement strand
CCCTGGAAATCTTCAAAAGGAGACTGGATAGGCACCTGGCTGAGGTCTTATGACCCCTGCCACCTCCAGTGCTCCTTCCTACCCATGGCAGGTGATCAGACTAGATGATCTGTCCGACTCATTGATTCTATGATTCTATGATTGTTTCTGCCTAGTATAATGATTGACTATTTCTCATTGCCGATAGCTATGTTTCCCCTAAAATGTAGATAAAGCAGCTAGAGATTAACAGTTTCATTTCTAAAAACTTTCAAAATTTGGCTTCATTCTGCATCAGAATAAATCCAAAACTTTCAAAAATTTGTAAGTTCCCTTTGAGGATTCTAATCCTCAAATTCTAATCCTCAAAGGGAATTTACAAAACACCTGTTGAAGACGAGCCTATAAACTTCACTTCATAAATCTACCGGATACAAAAAATGTGGACTCAATATCGACATTGGATTTATGACGCATTACAACCTACCTGATATCTGATTCACCAGGTACCTGCCTGACCTGACCTCTTACATTTTTCTTGCCTGCCCCCCTGGCCTTTTCCCCCCTCCCCACCTTTTCTGCCCTTTGTCTTCCTGATTTCCAACTATTTCCTTTTTCATTGAGAGACTCCTTTTTACCTTGTATTTTTACCACTGTAGTGTTGCCCTTTAGCCTTCTCACCCCACCCATGCTTTCTTTCCCTTCCCTTTCCTACTTTACCTTTTGTTTTTCTAATTTCTACCTATTTATATTTTCACTGACATCCTGTCACACTTTTAGCTTCTCTCATTCATGTTTTCCTGATCTCCTACTATTTCCTTTTTCACAGACAGCCTCTTGTCTACCTTGTATTCTGTCACTGTGATGTCTGCCTTTGGCTTTTTTCCCCCCTGCTTTCTTCCCCCTCCCTTACGTGCTTTACCCTTTGTCTTTCTAATTTCTACCTATTTACATTCTCACTGACATCCTGCCACACTTTTAGCTTCTCTCATTTCTTGGAGCCTCAGACCAGCAGAGACTCCCAATGCCTAAGTTGGGTGACTGTGCCTGAAAGCTTGCCAAGAATTTTTTTCCAACTACTCAGTTGGTCTAATAAAAGATATCACAGCTATTCAAAGAACCTTAATTAAATTGTACTTTTGATCATTTTACTCAAAACATTTAATGACTGGGCTTAGTCAATAAATAATTTATGATCTCTTTCAGAGTATGGGCGCATCTACATGTCACCGTACGGTGACATTGCTATGGTGCCATGCTTTAGTAGTTCCTTTTGGAAGTACAAAAGCATAGTGCAGTACGGGTGGTTACTGCACCATGCGAACGGCAAATGGTTAGATTTCACTGCTATGTCGCTATAGCAATGTGCTATATTGGAGGAGTGTGCTGCTACAGTGACATAGCTGCCAATCACGTGTAGACCCATGTGATCACTACATCACTGTAGCATGCTGTACATCAATGTACTGTATTACCATGTCATGGAGGGCAATGTGTAAATGCACCCAGTGAGGCACAATCCTACAATGAGCACTTCTAGCCCCCATTAAAGTCAATGGCAATCGCTCAGTAACTTATACAATTTTCACATGTTGTTAGGCAGCTTTTAGAAAACTGATTTTTGCAGATACCTACAGAACATAAACTATTTTTGAATGATCTGTTTGTTAATCTGGAGAAATAGATGGGTTCCCTTTTAGCAATAATTAACAAGGTATACTCAATTGTGTTCTGGCACATAAAGATTACATCTTAACACTCAACTTCATTTCATGCTGAAACAAATTCTATTGTGTTACATCTATGATACCCTATGGCATCTTACCTAATTAACCTGCTAATGGTCACATCATAGGACTCGTATGTGATTGCTTAAAGTATTGCTTTAAAATCAATGAAAGGAAAATTACCATTTGGGTTTATAAAATCCATTCTAAGCAGCAGGTGTTTTTCTGAACAATAAACGTGGAGAAAAGCTGAATGTTATTTGCATCAGTTCTCTAGTCTTTAGTTAGGATGGGGCTGATCCTTAATTGCTTTTACACCTAAAACTCTTATTGATTCCACCAGTACACACAAGTGCAGGACAGAACTCTACAAGTATATATTTTTGCAGATACCTACAGAACATAATCTATTTTTAAATTACCTTATGGTCTGATGGCTTGGGAACTGGCTCCGTAGTCAGACCCAGAGAGTGACTGCTGATGGAACCGAGTCAGCATGGCGTTTGGTGACCAGTAGCATCCTTCAGGGATCAGTACTCGGACCAGTACTCTTTAATATATTCATTAACGACCTGGATTTGGGTGTTAGCAACTAACTGGTTAAGTTCACAGAAGACACCAAACTGTGGGGAGGTGCGGACACACTGGAGGATAGGCTGAGGATTCAGGCTGACCTGGATAGGCTTGCAAGGTGGGCAGATACCAACCTGATGATTTTCAACATAGAGAAATCTAAGGTTCTCCACATCAGAAGGAAAACCCCCATCATATCTATAGGCTTGGCAGTACTTCATTCACTAGCACTAGGTCTGAAAGAGACTTGGGGGTCATAATTTACCACAAGATGAATATGAGCCACTCATGCGATGCCACAGCCAGCCAAGCAAATAAAACCCTGGCTTGCATCTACCAATGCATCTCAAACAAGACCCAAGATGTCATTCTCCTGCTTTATTCGTCCTTGGTGAGGCTGCAGCTGGAGTACTGCATCCAATTCTGGGCTCCACACTTTAAAAAGGATGTGGAGAAGCTCGAGAGAGTCTAGAAGAGAGTCACGCACATGATCAAGAGGCAAAAGGGTAGGCCATATGAGAAAAGGCTAGAGGCATGGGACTCTTCAGCTTGACTAAACATAGGTGCAGGGGAGACTTGGTGGCAGCCTATGAGTATATCAGGAGTGTTCATCAGGACCTGGGTGACGTCTTTGCACCAGGGCTCCCCCAGGGAAAGCAAGATTCAATGGTCACAAACTGCTGGACGACTGTTTTGGACCGGACATAAGGAAGAACATCTTTACTGTCCGAGTATACAGAGTCTGGAATAGACTCCCCCCGGAAGTGGTGCAAGCACCTACTCTGGACACGTTCAAGATGTGCTTGGATGATTATCTTGCTGGGGTCCTCTGACCCCAGGTGTTCTTGGGCAGGAGGCTGGACCAGATGATCTCACAAGGTCTCTTCCAGCCCTAATGTCTATGAAATCTATGAAGACAGGCCAGTAAAGTACAGGGTTTAAACCAAGTTCTACTTGACATTTATTAAACATCACATAGTAAGGAGCAGTTATATTTAGTATGTTGTTATGGTGTAACATTAGGCTTTTTAAGAGGTGTATAGATTAAGTCTATAATAAAGGTTTGCACCTAACACTCCAGATAGAACGTCAGTGTACTGAGCTTAGTTGCCAATCTAAATTCATGATTATGCAAGTTTTCCATAACATCCCAAAATAACAGAATTCTAAATCTATCTTCCTAAAAAAAATACATGATATTACATCTATGTATTCCCTGGATGTTCTTTTTACATCACATAAATACATGTAACATTATTTCAAATATACACTACAATATTTTATTCCTAATAAGGCCACAGTCCTGCAAAGTGCTGACGACCTTCAGCTCCCAGAACAGGTTATTTGTATGGTTGATAGCCAGCCTGGATGGAATATTTCCAGCTGCATAGGTATGTTACAAAGGAAAAAATGCTGCTGGGAAAATCAAGTTAAATAAATACATAAATAGAGTGGGCTTCATTCATCACTGTCTTAAATCTTGTGTAGTCATTTCTATGTGTGCATGTGTGCAAGCAGGGGAGTAATGGTATAAAAATAAAATTCTATATTCACATTTGTGGTAACATTTTATATTCAGTTTGCAGCAATGCAAATGACTACATAAAGGGCAAAGCAGCATAGAATAAAGCTGTCTTGAGCCTTAGTTTGTGCTATTAACCAGTCTACCACTAGATGTCCTATGGACTAAACCAGAAGGTTTGATGAATACATTTGCATTAATATACAGACAATGAGTGTGTTTGAGTTTAATAATGTAGGTTCGAGTTTATGAACCCACTGATCTAAAATGTTACACTATGCTTCATCTTATTATAGATAAGTATGCATACAAACCAACAGAATATTTATCATGTATGTATATTTTATGCCATTTGTTCTACAAAGAAAGAATTATAATGATCATGTACAACATAATTTTTAAAAATACCTTCCACAGTGTAGAATTATAGATAGTGTGTAGGCAGGCACATCACACCCTATTCATCTGGACAGTTCCTTTAATTCATATTTTTCCATCTTTTGAACGTACAGAAAACTTCACTTCTTCTTTAGAAATGAAAATACGTATACCAAATTTAAAACATGGTGACAAAATTCCTTCCTCATGCAAGAGAGATTTATCTAGCCTATTCTGAGCAGAAGACTCATTCTGTATTAAGTTTTTTCACTGCGAAAACAAAAATTGCCTTCTATTTCCTGTCATTTTATATAATGTCCTGGGTTGTTGAATAAGAGTCCTGCAGTTTTAAAAGTATGATGTGGGCACTGACTGATTCAGACTTTGCCTCTCAGAAAAAGTTGTTTCTTGGGATGCCAGGATTCATTTTTCAACAGGTTTGCCCTTATAGGTGAACAACTACTTTCTGTTAAAAAATGCTCTGACAATGAAGCACTTCTCACAAAGCTAGGGGTAGGGAAAAGCATTCAACATCTATTGATTTTTTTTAGAAAAAACACTTTTAAATATCAAACTACTGTCTGAAATGCTAAGTGCATTATCACTAGTGTTGCACAAGAATCACACAGTGATTGGCATAAAATGAGCAAAAGAATGGCTTCTTTGAATAACACAACTCGACACCAGTTAGAAAAGGAGACTTCTATCACACGAACACCCATGCTAAGAATAAACATAATAAAGGAATACCCTTACTGGGACCTAATTAATAGTGATCTTTTATGTGCGAAAAACCTTTGACAAGTATCTCATAAAATGAAAAAGAAAATAATAGGACAAAGTATTCAGGAGGTAATTTTTTATACCCTGCCCTTTAAGCATAATATATTATTACACAATCAGATATGTAGTATAGAGAGCACAGCATTCACTCAGATAATACCTGGTGAAAGAAAAATACTGGTAAGAATGTCTAGCGTATATAAGGACAGAGAATAAAGATATTGCCAATGTCATTTGCCTTTCTTGGTTTGCTGAGTTACTGCATCCTTGAATATCTCTTCACTTGCCATAGGCAGTGACACTGAGTAGAGAGGGCAAAAATGATCACTACAAGCCTTTCTTGCTTCTTCTAAACTTAACTGCTAAGTATCTCAAGGAATGGGTCTCTTCAGTAATAACCCTTAGGCTGCCATGAATCTCCTACTGTATTTCTTTAACTAGCAAAGCAGAAAAAATAACAGAAGACTGAGTTAAAGGATTAGGGTTTTTTTAAAAAGAATTTCCTGGGTATGTTTTTCCTTGGTATATAACCTGATTTACCAACAGAGAGGAAAATATAATTGATAGATATGAATCTTAAATTCTGCAACAAAGCTAGGAAAAAAGATCTGTAAGAGATTACAGTTTGGGGTAGGGGGATTGGGAGGAAGTGCTTGAATATGTCTGCAAGTTAAAGTCATATCTTATAGTGAGTGTCCATTTGTAAAAATGTTTACAACATTTGATCACAGTGCTTGACAGGTCAAATTGTTTATATAGTAATTTTAGATTAATAGATATACTAAACAATCTTAAACTCAGTCTGTTCAGGCTGCAGTATCAATTGATTTACAATTTGATTTTGTTTACATTTAGTATTTGAACTCTATGGACATCATACAGCTACAATTCATTAAAGATTAAGTGGCGAAATGAGAAAAGGAGGTCAAAAGTTATGTTTGGACACTAATGGCACTTTCTGGGGTACTACAAAGGAGAACAATGCTTGGATTTTACAATGTCTCTGAACATAGACTGACAACTTGGACAAATGACTTTGTAGAACTGATTGGGACATTACCTGCTCATGAGGCATAACAGTTCTGGCAAATTCCACTAAAATCTCCTGTTGATTTGGTGTGCTTGTATGGATATATTCCTGATCTTTATCTGGGCTTGGAGTTAAACAAAATAAATATGATTTCTCAGTTTTAAACCCCATACATACCCTGTTTCATGAATTTTTCAGGATGTCCATAAATAACCAGACCAGTCAAACACTGGGAATTGCGTTACCTTACAGGAAAGGTGATTAAACATCAAATCTACAGTAGTGTCTCTTACTGTACAATGGAATGTAAATATGCATTGCCAAAAAAGTACAGAGAGTACACTTGCTCAGCTTTAATAGTCACATATGCTGAAAGAGAGGAGTTAAATATTGCCTTTTGTTACAATGTAGAAACCTAAATTTGTCCCCTGGAAAAAATATATTAGTTCTTTAAAACTACTTGAAAATAAAATAAAGTCTAGATTTGAATCACTCATAAATTTAAATGGCAATGAAATTCATTAGATAAAATCAGTTTGCATTGAAAAACTTCTGATCTAACTGCTACTGAGAGAGGAAAGCATCAACTCTTGTATAATATTACTCTGCTGGAAATGTAATGGGGTAAATTTTCAATGGCCAAAGTTCAATATTCTGTAATACATGTTATGGACTACAGTATTATTTCATAGTTTTTCACCTTGTTGCTTAGAACCCCTTCCCCCCCAAAAACCCTGCAACCTTTGTCAGAATGACCCCCAGAATCTTTGGATACTCCCTTGATTTCTAATTTTTTTAAAAACATTTTTAGCAAAAGAAAAATGAAAAAAAATGTAACCTCTATTATTATACTTTAATGTGATGTTCTGCTTTTCTGTTTGTAGTTCTTGAAGTTTTTGTCTTAGTTCATTAAACATTTAATAAATCACTGCCAGTTTTGTGACAGATTTTAACTATAACACAAACAGCAGGAGGTGTAAACTCAGTTCAGTTCGTATAGGCATATAATATCCGTGTCGACATCATCATCCCCTCAAGGCATATTGGCAAAATGGCCAATGGAAGCTAAGCTTTTTCCGACAAAGCTTCGAAAATAAAGTTTTCTTCTTTTATCTTACCACAAATCAATTGGAACCCTTACAGCAAAATCCTATAAAATAACTTCAAACACCGCTTCTTAGTCTAAAAATTTGTATTATGGCTAAAACTCTTTGAAGTTTTATGACTGAAGTTTGGAGAAAAATGATTTAAGTGTTATCTGCTAGACATCAGAGTGTCAAAATTTCTCTCAGTTTTCTTGACACATAAACTGCTACCTACTGTATGTTTTTTAGGATTTTTTTCTTGCTTTTAACCACCTAACCCAGTTTGCTTGATAAAAGTTATTTAACTGCAGTTTATCCCATTGAATTAATATCCTTTTAAGGTTCAGCAACTTATAACTGATTATTTTACTTTTGATTTTTACCTTCTCTGACAACCTAAGGGGGTGAGGGGGAGGAGCAAGCTGCTTCTAATGTGTCATGTTGGTTTTTGAAGAGGGAAAAAAAACAGGTAAAGTGCCAAAATAAAAATCTTTGCAGAACCTGCAGCAAAAGGTGTTCTTGCCTCTTGGTTGGGAGGTAGATGTTGGAAGGATGAATTCTGGGGGAGTCTGCAGTATGAAATTGTTCCTCAAAAGGTGAGAAACTTCACCTAAGGGTATTTTCTAATAATGGGAAACTCATAGGAAGAATAGAAGTTTTGGCGATAGTTCAGGTCACCACAGCTTTGTCTTGTTTCTTTTGAAATAATTCAATGAATTAGACCCTATTTAGATTCCTTTAAACACCTCAAAGGAATACTAAAGAATACCCTTTATTAGCCATTTTCAGCTAGTGTTTGAGTTTTTGAAAACTGTCACCAGTCCTTTCTAACATAGCATCATGGTTAGCCAGACTCCACCTGAGCCTTACAACTCACAGTGCACTTCTGAACTGATCAAGCCTAGTCAGGAGACAAGATCTAATATATCCCAGGAGCCAAAGGATTTTAAGTCTAGTGACCATATTTGATGCATGCATTTAGACCATATTCAGGTTCTTGCTGCTTTTTTCTATTAGAAGGAGAAACTGATATTGGAGTAGAGTATTTCTTTGATGCAATCTTGCTTATTTATATACTTTGGTCAAGATTTCCCTAAACACAGCAGGAACCAAAAAAGGGGACAGTTTCTTTACTTACAGTTCCAAGCCTCTTTCCAGCCAGGAGTCTACCTAAGAAGTCTTGGCTTTCTCTCCAGAGCACATTATTTATCAGTGCATCTCTTGCTGTTTGCTTCTGACTACTTGTTCCCAGATTCTTCCAACAATGCTCAGTCTGTTGTAATTTGCCTTAGGCTGCTCACATAACCTCTCCATTTACATAGCTCAACATCTGATTGGCCTTGCATATGGACCAGACGTTAGGAACTGATTTCTATTGTTGCAGCTAGCTTATTCCAAAAAAGAGCTCACCTGGTTCTTCATCTTTCCTAAATAAGAAGTAGTTACAACACCCACTAGATTCAATGGTACTTCATTTGTTTGGCCTCTATCATAATTCACTGGGCCAAATCCAGTTCTCTAACCATAAAGTACAGTTTCTTCTGATATTACTAGCTGCTGAATCTATTCTATAGTTGACTTTGTCAGTAATAATAATAAGAAACAATAAAATGCCAAACATGTTTTGTGCTGTACAAGCAAAGCATACAGATTGCCCATAAACTTGTAGCCTACTGTTTGTACCCTTTGGCCTCAGTACAGCCACAGAAATAAAGGCTATAGGTTGCAGGGCTGGAACAAGCATTAAATACATCATGCATTCAGACAAGGAGATCCACAAGATGAAGGACCCTATATGTTGATGCAGGCTTTCCAAGATATTCCATATATGGCGAGTAATCATTGAAAGGCATCATAAAATTGATGTGTTCTAGTGAATGTTTGAAATGAGGACTGGCACAAGAAAAAGAAAATGAGGACTGAAAAGATGTGGGGCGCAAGAAAAAGAAAACCAGTCTACTTCTAATCCTCACACTATTGCTGCCAGAGATCATCTTTGCCTAACAGGGCACAACACTGTTACAAGGGTGCTTTAATATATGTGCAAATAAGAATAAACTGCAAGTAGCTGCCAAAACTGTTAACATTTACATGGATATCAGGAATATCCAGACTTAACCTAATTAATGATAACCAAAACTTTGGATGGTAAATTAACACCACTGGGGTAAAACCAACCTCTTACCTAATGAAAGCTAGTGCTGGGGCAGATTATTCCACATCTGGCTACTGTAGAGTTCATACACCTTCCTTGCAGTAGAAATTACGGTAAGCCCAACCCCATGTATGGGATCTGGATGTGGAGTGACTTCATATGCCAGCCCCATTACAGACTCACTTATTGGACAGATCTGGCACATGGGACTGGATCTAGCATGTGGGATTGGACCAACACATGGCTAGATATGGTATGCAGGAGCAGGCCATCATGTGAAATTAAACAAGTGTGTACAACTACACCCATGCGCTGAGAGATCTGGCTGACGGACTATCCTCATGCCACTCACCCAGGCCACGTCATCTGGCTTGTAGGACTCCCCACAGGTCCAGAAATCTGGTAGCAAGGGAGCAACAACTAACACTGCTTCTGCTCTCCTGCCACAAAATTTCTGGGCCTATGGGGAGCCCTGTGGGCTGGGTGACATGCCTCTGCAGGCCAGATCTGGCCCATGGGTAAATAATTTAGTATCAAATAATCGTGAGTGGATTCAGTTTAAATGACATTGCAGGAAGGACAAGAATAGATCTATACTTCAGAAGATCAACTCCTCCTGAGTCTGGGGGGACACAATTTGTGAGAGGGTCCAGGGATGGGCCAAAAGCCCTATATCAACTCCTATACTTCAGTGCTGCAGCTTAGTGCCCTCCCCGCCATAACATGCTGCCGGTCCATGTGGCAAAAAAACTGCCCCGTCCTGAGCGGTGCCAAGTTGGAGGAAAATCTCAGGGGGAACACGTGCCCCCTCCGTGCCCCTCCTACCAGTCATCTGGGGCTCACATGCAGCCAACTTTTAAACTGTTACAGGAAAATGGGACTGATCAGTAAGTAGGACATTTTTACTTGGTAAAAAATGCAGGAACAAAGTGTTAACAGCTAATGGGTTAATTGAGTTCCATCTTATGAGCAATACTAAAAACAAATAGCAAAAGATTATTTGACCATATAAATAAATATAGACTCAGCAGTGAAGAAGTGGAGTTACTATATGCTGAAGATGAGGTGGAAAATCAAGGACAATGTAGGCATGGCACAAGTACTAAATAAACACTTTGCCCTGGTGAAAGCAAAACTTAGGTTGCTTATTGTCACAATACTAGGTGTCTGGATAAACTCCATCCTAGAAAACTGAAGTAATTGGTACACAGAATAGCAACTCCTATGGCACAAATCTTCACTGAATTTGTCTTCTCTGAGATACTACTCTCTGACTGGAGAACAGGAACTGTAGTACCTAGTTTTAAAAAAGGGAGGAAGAAAGCTGGAGGAGTTGATCCGATTTGTCAACTTGCTTTGAAGCACTGGGATGTTGGTCACTGCTAAGGCTGGGTTGTTTTTTTTTAACTAGGGTATGCTCCTCCCAGTATTTAGAACAAGTTCATGGCTAGAAGGCCTTGACCTTGATCTCCCCACACTCAGCAGCAGTAGCAGTGGCCTCTGAGGCTGGAGATGAGCAGGGGAACAAGCAGGAGGCTGGAGACAGCAGGGGAACATCTCCAGCTCATCTCCAGGGGCTTGTCTCCAGCCTCCTTCTCATAACCCTGTTTGTCTCCAGCCTCCTGCTCATCTCTAGTCTCCCAAGGCTGGAGACAAGTGGGGGAATGAGCAGGGGGATGCAGATGAGGAGGAGTATGAGCAGGGGGATGGAGATGAGCCCCTGGAGATGCACTGGAGACTTCCCCTACTGTCTCCAGCCTCCTGGTCCTTCTCCTGCTCTCTCCTGCCACTTTGCATCTGTGGACACTAGCCCCCTGTGTCAGCCAGACTGCTGAAGCAGCATCCCAAATTCACTTCTTAAAATACCCCCAAATCCACATTCTTCCACAATTAGAACAAAAGAGAGAGAGAGAGGAATTGATCAGATAGGCAAAGTTTTGTTGTTATATTTACAATGTTAAAGCAATTTGGAAGCCTACCAGTGTCTCTAGCATCATAATAAAATAAATCCTAAATATCTATATGTTTTAATGTTTGCTTTTGGTTTCCATATCACGTGGTGGGTGTGTGATGGGGGTATGTGGGGTGTATGTGATGGGGGTGTGTGATGGGGGTTTGCAGGAGGAGGGTGGGAAGGGGGCTGGGTGGATGTGTGTGGGTGTGTGGGTGGGTGTGGAGGGATGTGGGGGGATGCAGGTCAGTGTGTGGGTAGGTGTGGGGAGACTGTGGATGTGGGGGCTGCTTAGGAGGGGTGGGCCCCCTGCCCCCCACAGGGCAGAGCCCCCCCCCAGCACATGGACTATCCGGCCTGCAGGTCCAAGCCCCCCAGGGGCTACAGGTTCTCCGCCAGCCCCCCACTCATTCCCCTGCTTGTCTCCAGCCTTGAGAGGCTGGAGATGAGCAGGAGAATGAGGAGGCTGGAGACAAGCCCCTGGAGATGAGCAGATGTTCCCCTGCTGTCTCCAGCCTCCTGCTCATTCCCCTGCTCATCTCCAGCCTCAGAGGCTGCTGCTACTGCTGTTGAGGGGGGGGGGGCTGCGAGAGTGAGTAGAGAGCTAGAGGAATGAATGGGGGTGGGGAAACAAGTGGGGAGCTGGGGGAATGAATAGGGAGTGAGGGGAATGAATGGGGACTGGGGAAATGGACAGGGTGGGGGGAATGGACAGGGGGCTGGGGGAACAGACAGGGGTGGGAGGAACAAATGGGGGCTGGGGGAATGAATGGGTAGTTGAGGGAATGAACCAGGGGTGGAGGGAATGAATGTGGAGTTGGGGCAACGAACTGGAGATAGGGCTGGGTGGGGCCTCCCCCCTAGTCCCCTCCCCCCCTCCTCAATCTCCCCAACTCTCTACTTACCAGCACCAAGCCAGGTCCAGGTCCCTGCAGCTTGCACCACTGCCTACCCTACAGGGGCAGGCAATGTGTTTCAGCAGCGGGGAAAGGGTCAACAACAGAGACGCTCTGGCTAGCTACCAGGGCAGGTTTTTATACTGCTGAGGCCAGCACAGGTGCTGGCCCCAGGCTCTAGTTCCCCCTGGCTACAGATCCGGGAGGAGCCAGGCGGGGTTATTTTGCCCCAATGGCACAATTTGCTCCACAACAAAGTGCATGTCCGGGCATGTGCGCTGAGGCAAAAAGCTTTGGCTCAAATTTGCACTGCTTCTATTTGAACTGCTGCAAGTGCACATGCTTGCATGTGTGGACATGCCCCTTGGGTAGATGGTAGCCTGCTAATATCTGGGCTGGACTTAAAAGTCCCCTTCTAGTCCTATGCTCCCATGTTCCTTATACTCAACACTGCCTGATACCGGATACAGGATTAGATGGATCTTAGTTCTAAACAAGTATGTCAAATAGGAGTGTGCAGACAGGCAGTTTTCCCAGAGTAGCTGATACATGGCAAATCCTTCCCCCTGCTTAGTTGATGGTAGTCATAGAGAACACCAGTGAGTGAGGGATAATACTTAGGAAATAAACTCAGTCTTCATGCTGACAGGCTTGTGTCTTACCAGTAGGCCTCTTGGTCAGCCTGTTTAAAAGTAGGCTTATAGCCAGCATTCTATACAGAGATAAATGTCTTCTATGTTTTTTGCAAATACAAGCACATTTTAATGGGCCAGATCTGAACTACTTTACTTCATTTTTACTTGGTCTCAGTCAAGATTCCCATTGAAGTCAACTTGACCTATACAGCAGCAGCACTTCATGCTCTGTTTCCTTTTTGCAATTAAAAAACCCAGAGAAGTTGAAGACAATTTTTTCTTCCTAAAAGAAAAATGGTGTTATATTAGCAGAGTTGCATCAAAGTGATGTGTGTCAGATTTCAATAAGATGGTTTGCATATAAAAATTAAGTGTAGGCAGAGAACACTGAGTCTTCTAATAGAAGGAATAGCTGGAAAAAAAGAAAGAAAAATTCTGTGTCATCTTGCATATTGCAGCCTTGCAAAATTTTATTCACCCAGGATGAGTGATTTGTTTTCACGGGCAAGCAAAATATCATTCATTTGTTTTGGGAGGGGGGTAGCATACGTTCTATTACCATCACCTTGGTAAAGTGTGCAAGAGCAGTTTTCGTGTCTGAGCTGGTAAATTTTTAGCACAGTTTTGCATGGCTGGCATAATATAATAAACTGACTTAAATATAAATGGCATTTAGGAACTATTCCATAGTGAACAGTTAAAATGATGGCATTCAACAGAACTGCCACAACAGAGCCTGCTGTTGCTGCTAATTTGCTGAAGTAGATCTGCTGTCTTTACTTCCTCCACTGCTCTTGCTGCACCTCAAGGCATGCTGAGGGCTCATCCATCATCTGCTAGCTCATAATAAGGCAAGAAGAGGAGCTTGATTGTAGTGTACAAGAAACTGAAATGTAAGTCCAAAAGGCTATAGGATACAATCAACTGTTTAGAACAGGCAGTCAGGGAAAGATCTTGTGAAGAAGCATTTAGTGTGAACAGAAATCTTATATTCTTCCAACACTGTGCCTCATTTGAGCAGGCCGTGGAATGAAACCAACACACAGGAAGGCTACAATTCAGCATACAATTCAGCCAGAATCCCTAGAGACTGAAGAGCTCTTTGATAACCATTTAATGGAGGACAATTACAAATCTGGGTTATTGCTCCATTTGAATATTTAAAAAGGTCTGAAGTTAGGTCATGTAACTGTAGTGAAGACTAGACAGTAAAAATAGTAAAGTATTAATCCTAGAGGACTGTAACAATACATGGCACCTACCTGAACAACATGGTTACTCAACTCTTGAACAGTTGCATCCATGTCACAGGTTACACCACAGACAAACTGATCTTTAAAAATATGCTTTCTATACCTGGGAAATTTTGATAAAAGGATTCGTAAAATGACAAAGCTAAAGAAACCCACTATGGTCCACACTATGGTTGTGTCAGTATCAAACCTCTTTCCTAACAGTTTAATACACACTTCATAAACCGATCACAAAGATAAAACATGAGGCTGAGATGCATATGATAAAGCTCAGTCTGACAATGCAATCTAGACTTCACACTACCAGTCAAATCTATCAACATCTGAACTAATGTCAGAGTCTTCTCTTCCTAATGAGCTGCTGCACTGTGAAACATCCCTGCTATCAGTCAGATAGCTGTAATGAGGTAGAATGAATGCCAAGACCCCTCTTCAGAAGTTGCCTCTTATCTAGCCACAGAGAGGCTTCACTGTTCACTTATCTCACTACAGACCAAGAGTTACTTCCCTGAGGTCTCTTCAGGCATTATGAGTATAGTTATTCTAGGACCTAGTTTGCAATTTAACTAGAGATTATTGGAAATTTCTATCAATATCAAAATTTGACAAACATGGGGGGGAATTATGGGGGGGGTGCTTCTCTAATTCTGACAAAAACAAATTATGTGTTAATGTATGTTTTTTCATGTTTAAGTACAATTTCACTAACAATTTAGTCATATTCCAAAACTGATAATCTTCATTTAGTCTATTACCTGGAGTTTTTTATTACTGTACATAAATTTGCCTGTATGCACACACCCACAGTTTGGATAAGAAGCGAGTGCAAGCTACTTATACCTGTCCTAATATTTCTGTTAAGTCAAAGGGACATAAGCCAGAGTTTTAGCATTCAGTATAGTCATTTATTTGGTCATGGTAGTCACATGAGAAGATGTTGATGATACTGAAGACATAATGATGATGTCTTTCTCTTTCATTGTTGGTTCTGGCCAGGGATGCTGATGTGTTAGATACAGAGGCCACATTAGTCCAGTTTGATTAGACAACACATCTATAAGGCTGAATGGGGAATGTCCCATACACAATGGATTTTAAGAGAGATAAACCTGAAGATCAGTCAGGGAAGTTCTGTCACTTGGCACTATATCCCGTTAACACTCCATTGTCGGTGCGTCCTGATGAGTATGCACATGCGGTTTGTGGTGCCTCAAAGCTGTTTAAGGCACCACAAACTGTATACAGTACACGTGCACCCATTCATTGTGCTGCTAATTTGCAGCATGGCACCAAAATTTGGCACTGAGAGATCCTGATGTCAAAGAAAAGTAAAAAAAAACAGCATGCATTAGCAGAAGTGGAGGCTGGATGTCCAGTCATGCTCTGGCTGCTGGCCAGGCTCTGTGCTGCTGGATCAGTGCTGCTGCTGCAATGGGAAGTCTCCAGTACCCCAGGTAAGGCTGCTGGGGCCAGCACAGATGCTAGCCCCAGCCTCCCCTATCCTATCTGGGACGATTTGGTGCATGCCAGAACACACATGCAGGGACATGCCCTGGAGCACAAACCAGCAGCAGAAATATGTGCCACTGCTATTTGTGCCATGGCAAACACATGCCCCTGTACAGTGCCGTAGGAAGGGTTGGGGGGCAAGCTGGGTGACCAACCTGGGCACTGAAGCAAAGGGGCACCAACAGGTGGTGCCAAGCTGGGGCAGGGTGCAGGACGGAGCCACAAGCAGCTCATCTGTGGGGGCACAAGGATGGAGGAAGTGTGGCTCTCACTGTTATATGCACCCCCGGGCAAGCATGGGGGGGGGCACGTGCCCCCCAGATATGTGTGCGGGGCAAGGGCGGGCTGCTGCTGTGTGCTTTGCCTCAGGTGCCAAACTTGGTTGCTATGGCACTGCCCTTGCACATGCATATTCATCTGGATGTGCTCTGTAAGTGCTTTTCATAGGAGCAAATGAAAGGTCTGGACTGAAGTTAGCTCTCCCTCCAATCAAGTTGAGCTATTTTCTATTGAAAAATTCATCATAGAAAAGTTCTGGGGTTTATTTTTCCCTGGATTCAGGGCATGCCTTGCATCCTTGTCAGGTTACCATAGAATAGGGGTGTGAAATGTAAATCAAATTTGTACTAAATCACTGAATACCATGGTTGCTACACCCAAAGATTGTAATTATTGTCTAAGGACTTGTTCTTTTTTTTTCACTTCTGTACCTTTGCAATTGCTTTTCTTAAACCAATACCTTGCATCTCTCAGTGGCAGATCTCAGGATGTAATAATTTATTCACTTCTCATTCTATACTGCATATAAAGCATTATCAAGTTTAAATTTTTAAGACTAATGAGCCATTGGTTAGTACTTTTGAGACAATTAACCAGATACATCATTGTTTATCAACTAGCAAGGACAGAATGAATCATAAAATAGGAGTCACATTTGTATAATGCATCTTTGTGACAGGTGAGAATTGCCTCCATTGTATTATCTTTTCAAAAATATGTCACAGTGTGCCCCAAATTACTCAGTTTTAAAATGTTCAGGCACACTTAGGGAAAGATGATTTCCCTTATGAAAGATTTTCAACCTTCTCTATGTGTGAATACAGTAAATGTCATGGCTAATTCCCAAGACTGGTGAAAGGTCTAGACTAAACCTCTGCAAAAATGGACAGAGAAATGCTAAGACCTGCCACTGAACCTTAACTTACACACTAGCACGTCTTTTCATAGGATATGACTGTTTTGCTGCATTGAGCATAAGGTACCTCTTTTTTGTGCTGAGTTTGCCCTTGTATTTGGAATACACTCTCCCTTGGGGAACTCAATGGAAAATGGATCATCTTGTGTATTGGTGAAGACTAGAGCAATTTAGTGGACAGAAATATTCAGGAATATATTCATCTTAATGAGCTGCTTTTCAGGAGGACATCATTTTTCTGAAAACTTTGATAGGACTGAGTAGTATGATGTATACACTGTTCACTGTTGCCCAGACATTTTATGTGGCATTAAGATTATCAGAAAATGCAAGTATCTAAGTACATTCAAATAGTCAGGAATATATTTCGTTATTGACTTTCATACAGAGGTGAGAGAAAGCTTTTACAGTGTTTTGAGAAGGCCAAGCATTCAGGTCAAGATGATTGCTACAACTCTGCTAAATTAATTAAAGCAACACTTGCTGTTATGCTTTCTGTTTCTGATTTTTAGCCAACTCTTTTGCTTGTAAGCCTTCAAACCAGCAAAGCAATTATTATGTGCTTACCTTTATGAGCTTCAGTGGGGCTATTCATAGGCATAACATTAAACATCAACTTATTTACTTTTATTGATTTGGACTGAGGAAAGGAGAATTGAATGGAGACCAAAATAACTTGTGTCTACGTTCTGTCTCATGATGTGCCTCACTCACACAAGCTTGCCAGACTGCTGAGAGGATACTGTGCTATGTCCCTCTTAGGAGGACCATATTTTCTCACATATAAAAGGCCACAGAATAAAATATATATGTTGTTTCTGAATGGCAGAATGAAGAAAAAAGATTTTTCCAGAGTTATGGATGTATAGATCAGGACAGAACCTAATCTTCAGCTGACTAAGCCCCCCTTTCCTACTTAACTAAAGCTGAAACCCTAGCTGCTGCAAAAGACTTGTCTCCATGGGTAGATTTAACTGGAAAAGACCTAAAGAGTCTTCAAAGCCATGAAATAGGAAGAGAGAGACTAGGAACAGCTAGCAGAGAGCAAAATTGCACTAAGAAAAGTTAGTCTGATTGGTGGAACATCAAGGCCATTAAAGGAAAGACAATCAATAACACCTCTGGTAATGCAATAGTTGCTGCATTGTGGAGAAGGAATCAAACCAGGGTATCTCTATCCCAGGTACAAAATCATCTTCTCCACTTATTACATGCACCCCACTTTTAGGGGGATGATTTGGTGGGGTAGGGGAGGAGGAAATGTGGGTGTGTATGTGAGAAAATATTATATTACTTCCAGAATATGGTATTATTTCCATGCTGATGGCATGATAGAATTCTTTGGGGAAGTAGCAGGGCGGTCAGTATTTCTAAATTAACATAACATCCAGTAAGGTGATACCCAGGTTCTCTGAAATAGTTGGGAAGAAGGGACAGGCATTCATAGCAAAAAAAAAAGAAAAAATGTGCATTGGTTATTATGCATACACATCCCCTACAGCTCCATGTCTTGGAACAAGGCTGCTTTTTGTACTTCTATATACAGTGCTGCTTGTATAAGAACCATGGTCATGAGTCTCCAGAACCCTGTCAGTGTCTGAGGACTGCTGCTAAGGTGCTTAGCTCCTTTGGCATTTGGAATAGGTTGGCGCTACCCTTCAGGCTGCTCTTGACCTCTGGCAAGGAACAGGTAGAAGAGGCTGATGTTCAACATCCCTGGCTGATCTATGTGATACTTGGTCACAGATGAACATTTGGCTGAAGTTTCAATTAGGAACCTTGAATGTTTGTTCCAACAAACTGTGTAGAAACAACTTAGAAAGATAAGGCCTACACTTCTTTAAAACAGAGCTAGGTGGGGCTATTTTAATTGCTAGAATTTATTTTTCATTGAAAATGTTTTAGTTCCCAGGTTTAGGGCAGAAGGCTGTTGTGTAAAACTTAGATTTATAAAATGAAAACAGAATTTTCACAAAAGCTTCCCACAGTTTCTCAAAAAGTTTTTCAATGGGGCATTTTTTGCTTACTCTAGACGGAGGGATTTTGGAGTGCTGTAATGCTTCTCCAATCTTCCCTGTGCTCATATGGAGTGGGTGGAATGAGTGCACTGTCCCACTGTGCAGTCTGATTTCCCAAGGATGTTCAGCCTGTTGTTATCCTCCCTGTCAGCTCCCTGGAGGATTACAAGAGTGCACAGAGGAAGCCCAAGTAGTAGGGGTGCAGTTGTGTTTGCCCTTTCTGTAACACGCTAGTTTCTGTTGAGATTCAAAAGGCTGCTTATGCCCTCTCCCTCTTGCTGCAACCTCACAAAGGGCCAGTCACAACCTGTACCACACTTACAGCCTGCAAGCACATTAGCAATTGCATAGTCACTGAAGCCAGGATACTACACATGAATTCTCCTGTCCCAGTTGGACATTCTTTGCCACCAGGGAGATGCCACCATGAGAGAGAATAGACAATGTTCTCCCAGATGATACTGGGTTTTCTACAGCTGGGATAGGTGATCAGCTGCATTTTACAGCCTTGCCTTTAAAAGAATCCTGCTGGGATGCATCGAAGCAGCATATTTGCTTCATTATATCCCGTGCCAAGCCAACATCACCTCTTAGGCTGTGAACAGATGTCGCCTTTGTCGCAGCAGGAAACATTTTAGTGTGGGACAAATCACAAGCATATAGATGTCCTTGCCACTTATCATGGGACAAATCCCCCAAAATGTTTCTGCAACAAGACATAGTAATTGTTTGTCCTGCATTATTATGACAGACATCTATATGATTGTCCTGCAATGATCTCACAGAGCTGGTGAATTAGTCAGTCCTTCAGGTTTCCCGCAGTGCACCACTTTGTCCCCAATGCTGGCCCCTCTCAAACTCTGTCTAGCTGCTCTGACCCTGACTGCAAAAATCTACTGTCCAGAGGTGTCAGGCCCCAGATGTCACCCTTGCCTACCTATTGCCCAGCATAGCAACTTGCCAACGATTTCATGCTTGCTACCCACCCAAGATCAGAGTCAGAGTCTGCATCCTCCAAACAAGGCCAACTACAGGAACCTTCAGGACCCATCCAGGGTCTGCATTCTCCCACACACCTATCTGGAAACCTCCAGAACCCTTCAAGCTCATCCAGGACCTCCATACCCCACCCTCTCACCCTCCCACCCCACACATACTCATTCACCTTTCCTCCTATCAGTCCAGTAAGTCCAGCCCCTTAAGCAAGCATCACAGCAACTGGACCAGAGAAGAGGTAGCTGATCTCATTGCCGTCTGGGGCAAGATCAAGAATCAGTGGGTGCCCTGGTCAATCTACTAAACCAGACAATGTACCAGCAGATGACCAAGGCCATGGCAGCCCAGGTTCATGACTGTGACTGGACCCAGTGCCACTCAAAGTTCAAGGGACCAAGGCAGCAGCTCACAAAGACACAGGACAGCAACTGCATATCAAGTGTATGCAAGCATAAGTGTACTTATGCCTACTGTAAGACAATCTCCCACACCTTCATGGTCAACAACATGGTCAGGTCTGCAACCGCTTAAAATAGCAGCCTACGCCCACCATGCAGGAGCACAGTAATAATTCCAATGCTACCATGGCCGAAAAGATGCATCCCTCCAAGAACAGTACAGCAACCTGGGTGATAAACCAGATCAGGGACTTCAAGCTCATCCTGCTGTAGCTAACTCACCACCAGAGCTGAGTGGACTCTGGCTCAGGAAACAAAGGGCTGGAGCTTCCTGAACCCTCCCTGTATTTCCCACAGCAGAAAAGTCTCAATATACAAGTCTCAATATACAAGGTGGTCATACCAAGTAATGTGATACATCCTTAGATGTTCCTTGACATTTCAGGGAAGAGCCAAATGTAAAGGTAGCATGCCCACCCTCTCCATGAGTCAAAGTCATCAGGGGCCACCATCTCTCAAAGTAAGAGGCAAGCAAAGACTGCTGGCCTGTGACACTCAGCAATGATTGTACAGGTGCCACCTCTGCTATGGGGTCACATACATCAGGGCGACATCAACCAAGGTGTTGGCATCCTGTGGTTATAGACATGGGACATTATTAGGTTCAAATACAACAGACCACACTCAGTAGCCTGCCCCTACCTCCCTCAACTGGCACACTGTGTTTTACAACCCCCACGGTAGTTAGGGGGCGCTGGCTGTACCCCAGGGCTGTCCAAAAGGGCTAATGGTCTAGCAGGCCATGCCTGCTAGGAGCCTTGACTGGCAGCCTTAATCCAGTTAATGACTCCAGCTGTACACTGGCTGGGTCTTCCAATTAACCTGCTGTGGCAGCAGATTCCAGGCCAGCCAGCAGGTCTGCTTTGGTAAGTCTCTCTGTGTTGTAGCTTGGTATCTGATTTCCTGGACTCTGACACTGCCTGTATTTCAGACTCTGTCCATGGATTTCCTTCTGGATCTGGTAACTCAGTCTCAGCATCTATCACTGAACAGCATCTAACACTGCTTAACTGACATGGGACACACAATACAATGAGAGCTACAGATGGCATAGTGACCATTAAAGATGCCTTTTTCCAAACCTAATGCTGATTTCCAGGTGGGAGGGGGGGGAACAAGGGGGTTGGGGGTGAGTTACACAGAGAAGGAGAAACACAAACAATTTCCCAAGCAGGCCCCCACCCCAGTTCCCCAGGTTCCTAGGGAGGACAGGGAAGAGTGAACTTATCATGTTGCAAGTCTGCAAGGTGAATAAACCTATCTGCTAGCTGAATAGCCTTGCAAATTGAAACTTTGCTGGGGAGTTCTTCATGCCATCAGGGTACCAGTGAACACCTGATAACAGGCCAAGGACATGGTCAGAGAGCAGTGCCCAGAAAGCTTCCAGACAAAGGAAGACTCATGTTTGCACAAAAGTGGACACACTGCCCCTGGATTGTGGAGGCTAGAAAAAGAGGAAGAGAGCATGAGCTGCAGGCGTGTATGGCTAGGGGTCAGGCTTGGGATCAAGGAATCATGGCACACTGCTGTGTGACTTGCCAAACAGCATGAAGAGGTTGAAGAGCAGTATGTGGCCATTGCTGAGGGCACACAGGAGCTGCTCAAGCAAACAGTGAGGGCTAAGCAGGTGTCCATGGAACATTTCATGGCTGCCTTGAATCTGAAGAAAGAGGGCAACCTCAGTGTTCTCTGCATTGCCCAGCAATTCACTCTGAAAGTGGGACCATCCAGTGGCCTTTGGGGACACATGCTGTCACAAAGTTACAAGTCCCACAGGGGCTCACTGTGGCAGGAGTAAGCACACCCCAACCATCAGGCAGCCAGACCTCATGGCAAACACTCCTCCAGTCATGGCTGCCACTTGGGGACACTGTGTCCACGTACTGCAGCCATGAAAAGCTCGCCGCACATTTGCATTCATGCAATAATAGGCTTTGTGAAAACATTGATGGCATTTTTTAACCTTTTTTTTTAATTGTTCACTGTGTGACATCTGCTGCCTTGTTGGTCCTTTTCCACATTTCTATTGTTCTATTTAATAAAATTTCTGCCTCTTATCAGAGTTGTGGCCATGGTATTTAAAAAAACAGGTGTGACGGCCAGAACCAAAGGGATTAATAAGCAATAAATATGTGCTTCTTGGAGGCATTTGGTATTTTGCCTGAACTGGTAATATTAGATAATATAAAGCTTGTAAGTTCGTAACCTGCAAATGTAACTTGTCTGTCATAAGTTTAACCAAAATGATAAATTAACTGTTCATGAAACTGATGAGGCTTCAAAGACAAAGCAGTGGCTGCAAGATTAGCTGACCTAATGGTTTTTTGCTCAGGATTCAGCCTTGATGATAAAACTGGATCCAACTGCCTGGCACACCCAACACATTCCAGGAAAGCACATCCCAAGAAAGCATATTCAGAGGAACCTAAAAGGGGTTGGATTTAGGTGGAGTAATGTCAATTTCAAACCTAAAGGTGCTGCATTGTAATTTGCTTATTGGATAAACCCGAGTCTGGGTAGCAACCTTTTATGATAATTTTTAACACCTTTTAATCACAAGGATAACAGCTATAGGGCAAGATTGTGAGTGACTTTAAAGCCAACAGATTAGCATAAGACTAGATATAAAAAACGCATGCATCAGGTGACCAGCAGGAAGGAGGGAACAGAACAGTCATTTCTGTTCCACACCTGGACCGTGGACTCGTGGTGTGAGTGAGGATCAGATCCTGATCAAGGGACCTTCCCTGGTAATCCTTCCAACAGCGTAGATCGGGGACGCCTGACTTTGCTGGAATCATTTGACACATACCTAGGCATCAAGAGACTATTGATAAGTTGCCATCCATATCTGTCTATCTGTTGTTTTGAACAGCCCAGTGGCTGATACCCTCACAGTGCCCAGTTGGCCTGCGACAGAATTGATCCATCTATCTGTTGTTATTATCTGTTGTTATTATTTACTATTAGCTCTTTAATACTGCATTATCTGCTTATTGCATTTTATCTTTCTGTTAACTGTGCGTGTGTAAACTATAATAAATTTGCCATTGCTTTACGCCCAACTCTGCCTCCTTGATCCCGAACCAAACAGCCCAGTGGCTGATACAGTTGCAGTACCCAGTCAGCCTGCAACTAATTTAATACACTCACAGTGCCCAGCTGGCCTGTGACAACAGGGGAGGGAGGAGCTATTCACAGATGGTGTTTCTCCTTCCCTGTGTATCACCCCCTCTTGCACCTCCCCACCCTGGAAATCAGCATTAGTTTTGGGAAAAGGCACCCTTAATGGTCACTATGCCATCTGTAACTGTCACTGTGTTGTGTGTCCCACTTCAGTTAGGCAGTGATAGATGCTGAGCTTGAGTTACCAGAGCCAGAAGAAAATATAGGGACAGAGTCTAAAACACAAGCAGGGTCAGAATCCAGGAAAACAGATGTCAAGTTACAACAAAGGGGGTGCATCTATATGAGATGCTACTTCACAGTGGTTACTGCACATTTATTTAGTACTTGTATAAACAAGTACTAAGTAAATATGCAGTAACTGGAATTATTGCACAGTAGGACCGGTGAATGCCTTTTAAGTGATGCTACCACACAGTAGCCTAGTAATACTGTGCAGTATCGTATTGGCACTGGTGGTGCTGTGACACGCTGATATGCAGTAGTATTCAGCTACTGCACAGTCAATGTCTCGTGTAGACGTACCAAGAGAGGCATACTAAAGCAGGCCTGGTGGCTGACCTGGAGTCTATTGCCACAGCTGGTCAATCAGAAGACTCAGCCAGTGTCCAGCTGGAGTCATTAACTGGGTTAAGGCTGCCAGTCAAACCTCCAAGCAGTCATGGCCTACTAGGCAATTAGCCCAGGCTGGGCTGCCTGTTAGGGCCCTTGACAGTGATCTCCTATGGATTGACAAGGCATATGATACCCACCGGATCTCCAGGCACAGCTCCCATGCTAGCTGTCCAGCCATTGACTTGCCCATGCCAAAATGTTTTGTTATAGACCAAAGGCTGTTTGTGGTCATGAGCTTCCAGACAGCAATGGCAATGCACTTCTCCATGGATAAGGGCACCCTTATTACTATTGTCCACTGCTGTATGTCAGGCAAGCTCAGCACAGATCTCTAGGAAGGTGCCCCAGGACATACAGAAGCCCGTGAGCCACTGCTTGTCATCCCAGGTGGCCATGACGATCTGTTCTCACCAGTCAATGTTTATATCCCTAGCTCAGAAATGTCATTCCACAATTTGGAGACACTGTCTGCCTGGCCACAAAGTGATGACCTGCAACTGAAAGATCTTCAGACTGATGGCTACTGTTGTGGACTAGGGGCCAGATGTAGCTATGGCTACTCTGTTCTTTGGTAGCAAGCCCATGCACAAGGCTCTGTCCCACAAGTACTGCCCCATCATTCTAGGTGCCAATAAATGTAGTCATGGCATGGCCACATGACATGGTGTTTTCCACTCAGTCTTCCTCATGAATTCTTTTTTTCTTTTTGTTGTTGTTGTTCTGTTTTGGTTTTTTTTCTATGGGTCCATAGCAAATGATGGTGTTGGAAGCTCCAAGTCACCATCAGCGGTGGCAGCACAAATGCTGCAGAAATTCAAGAGGCAATGAGGGGCCAGAGCTTCCCAGTGAGTTTTGTTCTATAGTTTAGAGGGATAGAATACAATTAACAACCAATGGGTGCCTCTCCTAGCGCTGGCTGTCAGGGGAACCCTACAGGCACTTGACCAGTCCCAGGTGTGCTAATATATGCCTGGCTCAGCCCATTTACTGGTGGAAGAGCACCAGTGCATTCAGTCACTCTGAACCTGTTTTAAACTCAATCCCACAACCTTCTCCATTGTAGAATAAATTGAATAACAACTAACCTTGCGACGAATATGAAATCTGTTTATAGCCTTAGTCAGGCTCCACTGGCTGACTCTATAACACCCAACAGAGAACAGACTGTACCTGCAACTTGCTTTCCTTGTGCACTTTCTTCTGCTGGGGGCCTGCATGTAGGCTTTTTCCCAGCAGAAGTCAGCATAACCCTGGGCTAAACCTGACCTGAGTTCTCTATTAACTGAAATGATAACTATATTAATATGAAAGAACATTATCAGATCCTTCGTATTTTACAACTTCTGTAACAATGAAATTCCAAAGAGGCTCTCAGTCAAATATATACACAGGGCTATGAAGATACAGTTATCACCTGAGATTTCTGAGCACATTGGTAAAGTTATTTTCACTGATAAAAAGTAAAGACTCAATGGTTAGAAAGCAGTTGATTTAAAACATAAAGTATTTCTTATTGGAAAAAATAGTGTCCAATTCAATGTGTAAAATAAAGGGAGGAAAGCCAGTTTACACTGTAAAATGATCCATTAAACATGTTCCTTTTAACATCAGAACAGCTATTGATGAGCAGATCCAATTTTGTTTTACTTTGAGAGAGCAGACAATAGCAAGTTTTACTACATCTATCTTATTTTACAAGCATTAATGAACAATTAACCAACACTAGCACTCTTTCCATCTGTAATCCTGTAGTAGGATCACTAATCTCCAGTGCTAGCAGCTAATGATGAAGGTCTCTTAAGCTTTACTTCTTATCTCAGCCAGTTCTTAATACTTGCATAAGTATGCTTTCTGAGAAGGGCGGCCCCCTATTGCTCTGCGACTTGAATACAAAAGACTAGTGAAATTTTTGAAGGGTTTTCTGTTCAATAACACTTCTATACTTATGTTTGTCTTCCTACAACAACAAACACAAGTGATCAGCAGAGGACTACCGAGGTCACTAAGGGCTCTGTGTTTCCATACTTGTTCTAATACTTATAAGAATGTATTCATGCCCTATTATATATATTCCCTAGCTGCCAAACAGAAGCTCTAAACTAAAGAAAAAAAAAGCAGACTAAACAGTCTTTACTTCAAGACCAAGTTTTACCGCTTGTATTGAACAAAAGGAAGTTTGAAAATGGCTGCCATTAAAAATACATGCAGGATAAAGTGAAATTTTTATAGCATACAATACACATGACATGTTCTAACTTCTCTTTAACTTTGTGCTGTTTATACTGTGTGCTCTGTTTCTGTATGTTGTTACAGAACTAAATCTGCCATTCTGTTACAACTCCTCTGTAATATCAAATTCAAAAAATGTTGCCATAACTTCTAAGCAGTTGGGAAGCTTTGGACACAGCTGGATCTTGTTCTTGCCCACATCATTTTAAATCATGCACCGTAATCAATGCAGTTACATTCTCTTAAAAATGGTGCGAGACTAGACTTGATCCAAAGGAGCCAAATTAATCACGTAATGTGGGAATCAGTGGAGTTACACCAGAGGCAATTTTTTTAAGGATACAGATATTATTTTTTCTTTTGTAGAGAAAAGAGTAGACACCAGAAGGATTAATAAATTAACCCAGTCCATATAATTTACAATATGTACAGTTTGTGAAGAATAGTGGCCCTGATCCTCACCTGCCACTGAGGACAGCGCTCAGAACAGCTCAGAGGAGGGTTGCAAAGAAGCCTGTCATAAAGTACTGCAGCATCAGGGCTCTATTATAACACCTAGGTTTGCTGGGAAATACTGATTATGTCTTTTTCCTCAGTCACATGTCCTAAGCCAGCTGAGAGGAGTGAGGTGATACAGGAGTCATCCATGGTCTCTACTCTGTTGAGGAGTGTTCCCTCACTGAGTAATCTTCCCATCTTTGAATATGTAAAGTTTAGGATCTTGCACTGACAGACCAGCATAAAATGCCCCAACACACCTGCAGACTATAATGTCATGCGATACAGATATAGTCTTTGCTTTAGTCCTTTTCTGCTTCAGTCTGTTCATTACTGACTGGAGCTGAATAGGACTGAAACAAAATAGAAGTCTTTGGAAAGTTCTGTGTTTAATGGTCTGCCCTGTACCTTGGAGCAGCGTTGCTTTCACAGATGCAGAATAGATCCCTTCTACTTTATCATGACTCTGGCTCCAGAAAAGATGAGGTGGTAAAAGAAAGACATGTGGAGAGATTTAAGTCAATAGGCCTTTTCTACTGTGAAATATTGCATCTTCTTGCATAAGCAATGGTTGCATAAAAACAATGCAACTCAAACTAAGTAGATTTCAGCATATTTTTCTCTTTTCAGATATTTCTCCTTAACAAGAACCCCAAAGAAATGAACTACAAAGAACTGTCTTAAAGCAGCTTTGAGAATGAGATTTGAACTATAGAAATGTCTGGAAATTCAGGATTAATGGTCCTACAGTAATAGAAATCTGCCTTCTCCTGTATTTGTGGCACAAAACATCTTTCGTTATATAATCATACTGGATTATGAATATGCTCCTTGGCAAATATAGAGGCAGCTACCTTTTTGTTCCACATTTATAAAGTGCATGTCACAGTTGGGCTGTGGTTCATGACTCGAACTCCTAGACACTAGTATAATAGAAAAAATAATAATAATAGAGAGAAAATAATGGAGGGAAATGGCACTTTTTCTATATCTCTGCGTGAACTTGTAAATTCTATATCTCTGCATGAACTTGTAAATACACTTCACTTTTACAGAAGAAAGTTAGAGCAGCTCTTTTTCTTTGGCAAAAGTGAATCTCCACAGCAGTGCAGACGCATGTGAAGCTTGGCAGCTCGGCTGAGAAGCAGCGAGCGGGTGGCTGACTTTGGAACGCCCAAGCAGACAGACTTCACTGAGGCACGCCTTCGCACCGTGGCACCTGCGAAGTGAGTGGGCAGCTTTTAGTTTACTTTAAAAAGAAATAAACTGAACTGGCTAAAATGGGAGTAATTCTGATGCAGTGTGATGACTGACTAGGATGATCATATGTCCCAGTTTTGGGTGGGACAGCCCCAGATTCTGTCGGTTGGTCGTGAACAGTTGGTCAAAAGTCCTGGGCCCGAGTCTGGTGGAGAGGCATGGTGCACCAGGCAGGTAGATGGGCAGACACTGCTGCCGCTGTGTGGGAACAAGGCAGGTGGATATCTGGTCGCCCTATCTAAGATGCCACATCCAAGGTCCCTAAATTCCTTGTTCCCCCACAGCCACAGCGATGCCTGCCTGGCACTTCATGCCATTATGCCTCCGCGCCAGACTCTGGCCCGGGGCTTTTGACCAAGCAGCCAGGACTGGTCTATGGAATCTGGGACTGTCCTGGCCTAGGTGGGACATATGGTCACCCTGTCACTGAAGGAAGAAGGTATACAAGTCATAGGGCCATAAGCCTAATGTCTATTTCTTCAGGTAAAATTCCCATTAATTTCAATGAGACCTTTGCTGAAGTCTGATTCAAGATGTCAGAAAAAGAGTCTCATGCACTGTATTTTTAAACAAATCACTAACAACTAATCTTTCTTGTTTTCCCTATGTATCCATTTTCACCCTTTTCTGCTACCGATTTAAAACCGCAACTATGACCCTCACCAGTAAGACCCCATTTCTACAGAGATAGGATCAAGAGACTGGCGGTATGGAGGATAGCTGAATCTGGGTATCAGTTTGACCCTACTGGGCTCATCCTACAGTTTAAATCCTGCTCTACCCACAGTTAGGGGGTTGTTTTGATGTTAGGTTTCCACTCTGGGCAATCTCTGTTTCATTTGTGCTGATTTTCAAATGTTTCTCATATTCCTGTATTTAGTCACATTTTGCAATGGAAATACTGCACTAAAATTCTGGAATAGAAAGGAAATGGACTCAATGCTGGAAAACACTCCTTTTATCTTTTCCCTCAGCCACATGTCCTAAGCCAGCTGAGGGATAAGGTGACTTAGGTTTCCTTGCCAAATGCGAAGGCATTTTAGGAGTAAATTCTGGCGGTCTTATGCACAAGTTATCTCTCAAGATTTTTATGGAGAAGAAGGATTATGGACAAAACAAAAATCTGACATTGTGAAGCATGTTATAGGAAGAGCTTATTTGTCAGAGCCCTGCATTTCCCACTCATTTGCACAACTGTCAATGATGGATCTGTTTTTAATGGCTGAAATGGCAGTGTAGCAGCAGGGCTTCCATAGTAGGTCAGCCTATCAGCTGAATTGGTCAAATGAATTCCCTGGGACCAGCATAGTAAATGGTCTTTACTGTTTGCTATTTCTCTCCAACATGGCTCAGAAGTCCATGGATATATTCAATGATGTCTGGTGAAGAGTGCACTTGATTTCATTTTTAGATTTCATAATTGCCTACAGGGATATTGGTCTTCACATGTATCACAATCTTTCTTATGATAGCAAGGGAAATCACAAAAAATGCCATATCATTTCTACTTTTATCCTGTGGTAAAGGCAAAGTAGCTAATTAACAATATTACTGCACAAGTTTAAGATAGGTAAACCATGTGTATGTGATAATGTATCATATTAACCAAGATGAAGCTGAAACCCTAGTTCAAAATTTCTACCTCACAGATATTTCATCTACTACTCTTTCCTCCCCTGCCCCCTTCCAAATCACAAATTCATTATCCAAATTGCCTATCCCCAAAGTGATAATATAGTGTGGTCCAACATGCCCCGACAGGACACAAATTGACTCTGTGCCTAGATACTACACAGACAGTGTAAAGCAAATATCTCACTCTATTATCTGTTGTCTCTATGAATCAACAGATTACATGGTTCACTGAGTAGCTGAATAACTTTTACACAGTTTGCTCATATCTATTTGCACATATTCTACAAAAAATGCATTAACACCAAAGAACAAATGTAAAGAAAAAAGTATACCTGCAGTATCCAGGCAAATGGTGCATGTGAAAAAACAGGGGAAATAAACAGCCAAGCTAATATGTTATTTACAGTATCTGTAGATATGATAGAAGACTTCTGTCACCTTATAGTTATAGTGAGTAGAGAATTATAGGAAGCATAGTACTGTGGATGACTCTAGGAGCCTTCAGTGTGACTACATATGTCCCTTTACTGGTTTAATCTGTAGTCGAAGTTATGGTCAAGTAAGGCCCCCTCCAGGTTCTGTAGTGCAGAATTCCAGTATGATACCCACTAGGTGCCTTCTTCATTAATAACATATAGTTATTAATTAAGATGCCCTTTCATTTATCTCTAATGGCCACATCCAAATGAGTGTAGCCATGCAGCATGTGGTGCTGCAGACATGTCTGCAGCACCACGTACGGCACATCCAGCTGTCCTCTGCTCTGTGGATATCCAGGGGTCCAAAAAACTCATGTGAAAAAAGCAGAGTGGCACACATGTAGACAGCATGTACCACCCAAAACTGGAGCCTAGCCAGCCAGAGCCACACTCCGGCTGCCAGCCAGACTCCAAGAGGTAGGATGGCTACTGCTGCAGCCCCAGAAGCACCTCAGGCACAAGCAACTGGTAGGAGGGGCACAGGAAGAGATTGGCCCCTGACTCAGCATCTCCCAGGATGGGACAGTTTTTTTGCCATGTGGGCCGGCAGTGTGTTGGGTGAGGGGAGGGGGGGACTAAGCTGTGGCACAGAAGTATAGGCATGGATATGGGGCTTTTGGCCCACCCCTGGGCCCACCCACAAATTGCACCCCCCCGACTCAGGAGGCACCAATCACCCCTGACCCCAGGACCCCAGGTAAGGCCTCCCCTACCCCATCTGAGTTAACAGGTGTTCCCCAGGGACAACTAGCAGCAGCACAAGGTGTCCCACTGCTAGCTGTCCCTGGGGAACCAAATGTCCATGCTCATGTGGATGCGGCCAATATGTCCAGTAATTTTGGTGGTCACATCCCTGTATTAATATAAGTTCTAAACCACTCACTTTGCATTAGCAACTGTGAAGTTTTTCATAACAGCAGGCCCCAGGGGCTCTCTTTGTCCATACCTCATGACACAAGGCAGTCACCAATGTGTCTTGCTCAAGGTGACCTAGCAGGGCAGGGCAGAGCTCAGAATAGAAACCTAGTTGCTCAAAATAGACTTCAAATTATTTAAGCCCTCAAATTACATAAAATATATTAGCAACCTGTATCAAATACCTCTCTGGTATTGTCAGTTCTGTCTACTCACCAAATTTTGAAAAATGGTGTCAGTACAGCTGACAAAATGGACTAAATCCTGTTTCACTCTGTAAGCCTAAAGGGCATGTGTACAACTGTGTAACTGCAGTTTGGGGTGCTCACATAGGATCTGCAAAACTATTTTCCATCATGGCAAACAAGAATCACCCTGTGCATGTACCTGTGCATGTGCCAGAAAAAATACTGAGAAGGACCCTCTCGCCTGTTGGCCCAGTAATCTAGTAATTAAGGCAATTGCCAAGGGAACCAGAGATCTGGGTTCTACGTACCCCCAAAAAAGAAGTGTGAATCTGCATCTTCTGTTTCCCAGCAAAATGCTAGAATTACAAGGCCACAGACTGGGCATTACCTAGGCCCCTCTGTAGTTCCCTCCACCCCTCCTCCTTTCAAGTTGGCCCACTGGTCAGTCAAAAGCTACAATTACATGGCTGCATATATGCCATTTAGATGCATGTGGTAAAATAGGATTTACTTCAATATGTCCATTTTTTAACACTGCTATACCTCAACTTCAACTGGGCTTTGGAACAATGCCAGCTCGCTGTGTTGGGTTAAGCCAGCAGAAATGTAATCCATCTGCTCATAAATGTGAGCAGACCGAGCCAGGATGAACTCCAAGAGCAGGTGTTGAAGCAAAGTTAATGTTTCAATGGCATCCATTCCTCTGAGTGTGTACTGAATCAGTTGCCTTGTATGATGCAAAGGGCATCATGCTGATGAGACTTAAAACATAGGTCCTGCCTGGTTTTGGCCATAAAAGATGCCACATTGGAACGTGAATGTTAACTCTGATATTCTGGCTAAATCCCAAGTCAGGTACTTGCATTCTGCCTGCCTAAAATTTTCTTTGCAATTTCAGTTAGATAAATCTGTTCTCTACTTCCTGCCTTAAACAAAGCTATTGCTGTAAACTGGTAAAGAGTTTCTGCATCTCACAATATTTTATTCTTCCCTGTGTAGTGTAGTGTGCACATCTCATAGTGGGTAAAATACTCTGGGATCCTTCCAAATATAGGAAGCAATATAAATGTTTGTTATTACAACACATGATGTACAAAAGCATGCGCTCTTTCCCATAGCAATACATCCTGATGAGCTTTAAAATGCTTGGGGAGTTTCATTACTACAATCTCATTCTAGTTTTGCAAATGTCTTCTAGCTCTCTGGACTGAGATAAGGAATCAGCCTAGCTCATTCACATAGTCCTGGAATATCTCGCAGGTCAATTACCCTCAGATAATGGTGACCTTGTGTCCGTGCCAGAGTTATAGCTGTGTTCTGGAAGAGAAGCTTCCTGGGAAATTTACCAGCAGAAATGGGAGTATCAAGACAGATGGGACTTCAATTGCTCTTTATAGTTAGAAATCCTGGATCTTTGACTGGCACTCAAAACTTAAGCTATTTTCCCTATATAAATATACCAGTGATTCTCAATCAGGGTGCCATGGCACCATGGGGTGCCTTAAGATCATTTCAAGGGTTCTACTAGGCTTGCAAACATGTTTGACAAGCAGAGATTTCAAATACATGTCCATTGTGTTAAAAGCATTTTGACCTGCTGTGCGTTTTCTGAATTCTTTGGAACAGAAGAAACGGTCTATTATTTTTCTGTAGTAAAAAACCAGTAAAAACTAAGCTGGCATTTTCTGAGGGGTGCCTTGAGTCTAACAAAGGGGGTGCCCTGAGTCTAAAAAGGTTGAGAGCCACTGAAGTACATGATAGACATAAGAGCAGCAACTCTGTGTTCTTAGGAAAATGAACAAATCATAGAAATAAAGCCTCTAAACAATCCCAGGATTTCTTTAAAAACCTAAAGTTAGAATTTGACTTTTTCATTCAGCATGAACTCATATCCTTTTGTATTTCTACAGACTGAACAGCTGTACTTGCTCTTAAAAGTAGATTTTTCTTCAGTAAAGTATGGATAAAATGAACATCAATGTCATTTAATAGATGGGTTTTGACCTATCTTATTCTGATTCTATATATTTTTAACACAACCTGTTTATTGGGCTTTGATTTTATCTGCCGTCATTTATTTACACTTTTGCACTACTTAAATTTAAGCCCTTACCTTTTACTGCAATAACATAAAAAATACTTTTATACATTGTTTATCAAGCTGGTTTTGTCCTAAAATTTAGGCTGTGTGAAAATAAGCTGTTACTCAATTTAGGGCCAGTAAAAAATATTTCCATTTTTTTGTTCCAGGGAAACAATTTAAAAACAAAACAAAAAAGGCATATTCTGCTGTCAAGGTTCTTTTGGTAAAGGACCTTGTCTGCCAATGTCCTTAGACCAACACGACTACCACCAATACCCCAAAACACTTGCTGTGGCATTTATATCCCATACGTTGTAGTAGTACTAATTCTTGTGACAAACTAGAACCTGACAATAAAGTACATCTGACCCATCTAATTTTCCAAGAGGAGAGGAATGCATAAATGAAAGAAGCAGAGTAAGTACTGAAACGTAGATGTGAATTTAAAAAGAAAAATCAGTTCCAATAACTGATGTGTTATTTATAGGACTGGTTGAAAATTTTCAGTAGGAACTGTAGGCTTTTTTGTTTTTTGCAGAAAAATACTTCTGAATTAATCAATTTTTTTCTTGATGGTTAGGTGCCTTTTGTAGGTATTTTTGATCTTTCGTTGAATAATTGAATGCTCAAAAACAAACAAACAAGAAAAAAATTATCCTGACATGCTGCTGGATAGCTTCCTAGGAATTGTTGTCCCAGTGGCTCTACATACCAGTTTCCCCAGGCACACATTACCTCTGGCGATGTACCATGGTTGTATATCTACCATGATGCGGGGGGCACCCATCACTCAAAGGGAAGGTGGTCATATATATCTTAGCAGATGAAGTACAACAAGCCTGGTCTATTGTAGAAAACAAAAGCATGAAACACCTGAACTGCAACCCCCCTATGGAACTCCACAGAGGCTTCTCAGAACTGCAGTATTACAGATTTCCGCAATAACATGGAAATTGTCACCAAAAAATTTTTTAATGACTTTTTCAGTTGGGGAGACAGCATCTCCTGACCTGATCCAGCCATTTATAACAGAGCTCAGGGGAGCATTTTTAAAAATGTGACTTCAATGGAGCTTTGTCATTTGCCACCAGCTGAGGCTCTGGTCCCATGGTTTAAAAGCTGATGGTAGTTAAATGTATTTAATATCTTAGCCTTAATTACTAATCTTTTCCACCATCCAGCCATTCATTTTCACGAAAAAAATACTTACTTGCTTTAGTAAAGTCACCATAATCACAGCCACAAATAAACCGACCCAAGGATTCCAGTATTTAAAAGAAACACAACAATAAATTCTCTCAGGGAGACCAAGACCTGCCAGTTGGTTTTCCATGAAGATAAGTAATCTGCTCAGTTTTCTCATCTGCTACAACTCCTTTTGACTCAATTCTATCAAGGTTCCTATCAAGGTTCCTCAGGTTATCTCTTCTCTTTCCCATTTCCCTACCAAGCTCTTTTCTCCCTCAGTTCCCTTCAGCTCTCACCTCCCTATACCCTGTGAATCCTGTTCTGCAAACACCCAATCTTTCTTCTTTCCCCTCTGGCTAGCACAGAATATGGCAGGGGTGGGCAAAATATGGCCCAGAGGCCAAATCCAGCCCACAAATTGATTGTATCCAGGCTGCAGCTGCTCCTGTGGTAGTCTGTACGGGGCCAAGCCCTGCACACTCCCCCCAGGGCAGCCTGCACTACACTCCTGCCTGCACCTGCCCATGGCACCACCCCAGTCCCAGCTCCAGCAAACATATACTCCTTCCCAGCAGAGCTGCCTTCCACTCACTTGGCTGCCACCTGTGGGTGGCTACTTAGCATGCTGGGTGGCCGAGTGGGTGGAAGACAGCTGGGGGCTGGAGCTGGAGCCCCACATGCTGGGGCAAGAGCCACCTAGTTGCAGCTTCTCCCCACACCTAGCTGGGTGTGTGGTGCCTGGCACATCCTCATGACGGCTGCTGCTTCCCCATGTTACTGCTTGACTTGGTGGGGCTCGGCCCCATGTAGAGCACTGCGGGGTTGGGGGTGGGCAGCTATGGGCCAGATGGGGAGAGAGGGACCATACACCTGAACCACACGGCCTGGGTGAGCTCTGCTGCATGCATCCCCCACGCACACATCACATGCCTCACACCTCCTCTCCTCCATACCCCCACACACTCACTCCCCACACACATCCTACACCCACACCCCACCACACATCCCCCCACACACAATACAAAAGTAAGATTTATTTTGAGATATTATTCAATCACTTCTATGTACACTACTCAAAAACCCCCCATAAATCTGGACAAAACATATTTTTTTTAAAAATATGTTAGTAGAAGTCTGATTTTTAGTATATGACTTGTTTTAGTATATGACATACACAATCTTGCAGGTATTCATGTGATTATATGAATCTGAATGGCAGCAATAATGTATTTAGCATTTAAACAAACTGCAGGGCTATATATGACTAATTATGTCATATAATATAGCTGTGTTAATAATAAGGCATAATGCTTGTCTGGATATATGTGATAAAACATTATATCAACAAGTCCTTTAATTGTTTCAGAAGAAAACAGTTCAGGTGTCAATTAAATGAAAGGCCAACAAAGGCAGTCAGAGTTTGAGGATGCTCTTAGATGGTTAACAGTATTTTGTTTGTGACGGCTGGGTTGTTAAAGCTAGTAGAGTTTCCATAGCAAGCTTTGTCTGCTTTTTTGGGCAACAAATCCTACAAGTCTTAACTAATGGAAGATGCTGTTGTAACAGTCTTTTGTGCATCCCAATTGAAAATTCAGCTGCATAACCCTCACGGAACTGTTTATCTTATGTACTTATTTAACTAACATTCAAACTGACAAGTCTCCAATTTCTGGGCTTTCTTTTATACTTTAATGTATGTCTTATCAGATGAAGCTCAGATACTACCAAACTTTGCATGTTTTTGATTTTGCACATAAACTGAAGGGCAGAATTCGAGTCTATGTCCTCAGTCATTCAATTTTTCAAGATCTTTGAACAAGACTTCAAACCCAGCAAAAATACAACCCAAATACAGACTTGCTTCTCTGTATAAATACGTAAAAGAAACTGGTATGTCAAATTTCATTGTAGGCAAGCCTAATTGAAGCTTTAACTACATTCTGAACAAGAGGCAGCCAGCACTACCAAACTCCGCTTTATTCAAGGGCAGGAAGACATTAAAAAAGAGAGCTGCTTGAATGTTTCATTATGAATAAATTATCCAATTAATTTAGGGAATTCTTCTTTTCATTAATTATTCACAAATAACTGCTCCTGAGGTTGGTGAATATATTCTCCAAACCAAAGACTCAGGAACATGTTTAGCTTTACATCTTCCAAGTTGTCTCATTGAACTCAGCCAAACTTTTCACAGCACATACACAGTTCAGACTATGGACTGTTTATAAACTGCTTTTTTTCCCCTATTGCCTGTTCTTGGTACACAATTGCTTGGCCGCTTCATGAAATATTATTTCTTCTCTTATTTAAATGACTGACAGCTCAAACAGAAGAATGCTGAATAGCAAATAATGAACATTCTTGTTCAACTTGTCTGTTTTTTTTTTCAATATGGAAATATCTAGGCTAGTACAAAACAGTCATTTCACAAACCTTTGGGGTAAACTAATATATTTTAGACATGTATTCATGTGTGAATATTCACATATAATAAACAAACAGGTCATATTACAGAATTAGGATCAATGTTTGTGAACACTGCTTGGCTGTATTCTGTTCAGAACAAATCTATGAGCACTGACAAGTGACACTTGTCATGCAACTGGTCCCTTGAAAGTGCTCTACAGCAATCCCCTGACAGAAGTTCATGGCTGCAGACAGCTTTAAAAGTGACCAATCATGTGATAAATTAACCCTCATATAATGAGGGTTCAGATAAAGATGCTCCAAAGGGGAGTGCCTTCTTTAATTTCTGTCTGATGGGGGCTAAGCTGATGCAGCCCAGTCCCACTCCCAGCGCTGTCTGCAGGATGAGATGGGGGAGAAGGGAGGGAGATAGGGAAGTTTGGGCTGGGGTTTGCCCAGCCTATGCTAGAGGGAGGGGCAGGTGGATTGGAGATGGTACCAGAGCTGGGGGTGGGGAGAGAGTTAAGGGAGAGAAGCTACAGACACACAGCTGTTCCTGGATCAGCTCCAAAGTGGAGCTTAATCCCTCAACCCAACAGCAAGCATCTGTTAGGTTGTGGGTGTCACTGTAACTCATGATGCTTTCTGAGAAGCACCAGGAATTGCAGTGGAGAGCTGCAATGGCCTATGTTCAGTGCCCTATGTTCCAAACAGACACTGAATGAATAGACTCAGTACACTGCAAGCATTAAAGAGGTGCTTTCTAGGTGTGTGCAAAGATGGCCATATTCTGCCCGATCTGGGGGACAGTGATTCGATTCATTGATTTGGATCACTGTCCTGATTCGATTCGGCCAAGACAAAGCTTTAAATGTTTTTTCTACATACCTCAAGGTACCAGGCACAGCTTATGAATGCTGAGATGGTGGGGTGGACGGTGTGTCCCACTGGAGCATGAGCGGGCCCCTCACATGCTCGGTGGCAGACCCAGAAGTGGGCCAGAAGTACTTGTGGTCCGCTTCCAGGTCTGCTGCTGAGTGCATGGGGGACCCCCTACCCCGTGACCCTGCGGCTCAGCATTTGGCCATGGGGGGACTCCAGGTGCCCCCCCCAGACCCAGGAAGCACAGTCACCAAGCTGGGGGGCAGGGAGAGAGTCCCCCATGCAGCCCACAGTGGACCCAGAAGTGAACCTGAAGTGCTGTTGGTCCACTTCCAGGTCTGCCACCGAGCATGCTGGGGACCCTCCCATGCTCCCATGGGACGCTCCATCCACCCCACTATCTCAGCATTCACAAGCCGCCTGGTACCCTGAGGTAAGTAGAAAAAACATTTAAAGCTGTTTCTATGTTCAAATCATTGGATCTCTCCAAATCTCTCCAAATTGAGTTGGAGGGTTCCGATTTGATTCGGAGCGATTAAAGGGTCTCCTGATTCAATTCAGATTCAGAGATTTGGCCTCCAAATCAGGCTGAACTTCTGCCAAATCAAATCAGTGACCAAAGCTTCGCACAGCCCTAGTGCTTTCCTTAGACTGGTGTAAACAAAATCCACTTACTATACAGACTCCAAAAAAGAGTCCAAACTCCTGTTTCTCTCATCTTGTTTTTAGTTCTTATATTTTCTTCACTGCCTTGCTGTTCTCCCTTTTTCTTCTCACTTGTTCCTGTCAATTTATTCTCCTTTCTTGTAACCTAAAACATTTCCCAGACCTCCAAGCTTTGCTTACTCTGCTTTTATTTGTGCACTTGTTTTATACTCACCACTTAGTTCGTAGCTTTCCTCACTCAAATAACTTCAGAAGTCAAAGCTTTTCCACCTTAAGTCTTTTTTCCATACCCTTGCTTGCATTTTGCATGAGATTACGACTTCTCTTTATACTGCTCTTTTGCTACTTTTTTCCTTCTCTTTCCCATCTACTACTATCATTTATAGTCACTTTCTATCTTCCTTTTCTTCATTTTTGGTCTGGTTCTTCATTTTCCCTCCCATGCTTGTTTTACTTCCTGTTCCTTCCTATTACTTCTTTATTTCCTGTTCTTTTCTACTACTTTGCCCATTTTTATCTCCAATGGGCATGTCTATGGGTACAGTTATGCCAGCTTAAATTTACTGTGCAGTAAATTACTGTGCAGTAAACAGGAATAGGCTGGTGTCTACGTGTGCAGGCATTAAAGGGCATTAACTCTGTGTGTGGACTGACTTGGGACTAAAGCTAGTTCCAAGTCAGTCCACACACGTAGTGTTACTGCACAATAAGGCATCCACATGTAAGATACACCACAGCAACTAATCAGGCATAAATTTGATACCTGTATCACATATGCTTAAGTTGGTGTAAGTCACCATCTTTACTGCGCAGTAATTCTGGTTACTGCACAGTAAATGCACCAAGTAGACAAGCCCAGTTTGTCTGTTTTCCTCCTACTATTGGGTGATATTGTGGTAACAAGTTGCTTCCAAAACATTTCAATGAAATCACAAAGAGACAGTAGACTATCGCATTTATTCATATCCTGATTTCAATGAATATCATGGAAGAACCTGATTCACCCTTCTCTGCTTCATGTAGGCTGTCAGGAGTGGGTGATTCTACACACACACAGAGTTGTTATACATGCATATATATATATTTGTGTATATATTTTATATGTTTATATACATGTAGTTTTTCAGGACTAGAGACTTTTTAAATGATGTAACTTTGTATGTCTGCTGCCCATATTACTGGGTGATTCTCAAAAGGTACTCATCTACATATAGCATGTTGTTCCTAAGTGTGTGTGTGTGTGTGTGTGTGTGTGTGTGTGTGTGTGTGTGTGTGTGTTCGGGGTGTGCAAAGCTTCAGTCGCCGATTTGTTTTGGAGAAGATTTGGCCCAATTCAGAGCCCAAATCACCTAACCTGAATCAAACTGGGAGACCAAAAAATCCTTCTGAATCAATTTGGAGCCTCTGAATCAATTTGCAAAAGATTCAGAAAAAGATATGGAGATTCGGAAGGCAGACTTTCAGGGAAATAGAAACTAAAAAGAGGAAGGGGGAGCAAGGGGGGAAAGACTGACATCTGTAGCTGGCCAGTGACTGTGATCTTTCCCTGAGTCCTCTTCCAATCACAGTGCTCTGGGGGAGGGACATAGAAACAGCACATAAGCCTCTGTCTGCAGCCTTTCTGTCCCTTTTGTGAGCTGTTTCTGCCTGAGGACCAGGAAGGCCCCTTGTTACAGACTACCATCCCTGCTGTTTTCATCCCGTTGTGCCTTAACACACACACAAAGTCATACATCATGAGTTTTGCTTGTCAGCACACTGAGGTTCAGTTTCCCAGAAATCCCTACACCTATCTCCTTGAAACTTGGCAGGCCTCATGCCATTAGAAGGGGCTACCATGACTGCTGTTTTCATCTAAATATGCCACAGAATGACAAAGTTATAGGTATTTCAGTGATTCCCCATTATAGTCTATGGCCAAATCTCCAAATCTCTCCAAATCAGTCCTGAATTTTCCGAACCCGATTTGGCTGAATCAATTCGGGACAGTGATCCAAATCTCTGAATGAAATCACTGTCCTCCAAATCAGCCAAATCTGAATGAAATACTTCCCTATTAGCATATATTTACAGATATGGATAGATATATACTATACCATACTACACACTATGGCCAGGTTCCACCTTACCACACTTCAGTTCCTTCATGCTAATTTGGTGCTACAAAGAAGCCAGATATTTGTTTTAGTAGGCATAGTAGCCCTATGGCTTCCCTACTCCTGCCTCTGGGCTTGTGGGTATTATCAGGGTGAAGACAGTATTGTCACAATGTCAGTGTGCTTCAGTGTTCCACAGCTGCCACAAATAGGAAACAGCTTAGAGCTAACACTACTCAAAATTGTGCCAGGAGCAAAATTCACATTTAATTAATTTTTCATTCACTTTCATTAAAATGTTGACGATGAAGTGGATGGTGGTCTGCCAGAAATGTTGAGGGGCAACCGTGGTCCATTGACCCATGGTCCATTGATTGCTATACACTACTTCTTGCCATCCCAGCTTACCTTATTTTAACTCAATGAAAATCCCACCTACCTTCTTTAATCACATTCTAGACATCTATGCTTTGTTTTCCTTCTTTTTATACTCATTACATGAGTCTTTAGGCTTTCCCAATGCAGTTTGGGGAGCCTTGAATGCTAATCATTTCTGACCCTTTAAATACACCTTATTATGAGCTGCTTCTGAAGGGAGAAATAATTGTTTTATTTAGCCAGTTTATAATGAGCTCTTTCACCTGTCCCTTTCTGTTTCTCTGCATGTTCAGCTATGTCTACCTCCTTTAACGCTCTCTCAGACATAATCAATTATTGCAATAAATCTCCTGTAACTAAGGTATAATTAAATGCAACAATTCTCTTCAGTGTTTTGAACAGTTATTCAAATCCAAGGCTATGCAGGCAGCTAGGCATTTGTGCTGAATAATGTCTTGGGGTGCTTCAATTTACCCCCTGTCCAGAACTGCTACTTCACTTACATCACCATAAATCTCAGATCACTTAGGTTTCTCTCTGAAAGGCACAATCAAACATAACATGATCATGGAAGAGGTGACATAACAAAACATGATAGCTCAAACACAAAGAGGAACACACATTCTTGTATCTGATATCTGACAACAACTAGATATAGTGAGTATTTGATTCAATTTTTTGTGTCAGATGGCAGTGGAGCATACGATAAAGTGTCCACAGTATTTATGAATGGGCAAACACTACAGTTCACTGACGAGGCAAAATAATTTTAGGTAGCTGTGAACCTGTCTGTTTGCATTACACTGGAACAGATTTTTTGACTGGACATAAATGATAAATATTTTTTTCTTGTACAAAAGGCTGATGAGTGCTCCTATTGCTACTAAGCATTTTAAACCACTCGCAATAGAAAATCATTTGGCTGCCACCCCATCCTACTTGTTTTCTTTAACCTACATATATCCTTAGTGCAGTGTTATCTATAGAATTATTGGGCTGGATCCTCAGCCTTGCCAGTGCTGTTCCTGGTACAGTTTAGGAGAGGAGAGATAAAGATGCCTTTGTGCCTTCCACTCTTAATCCTGTTGCCATCTGGGTGTCATTTTGGCTCCAGAAGCAAGCTAACCCTGGTCCCATCCTACATTGTCTATTCAGACATTAAAAAACGTGGTCTTTCTCTCAAGCTTTCCACATGAACAGTGTTGTTTGCTTATCCTTATTTTTATATAAGATCATATAACTCAAAGAGACATCCTGGGTCATCGAGCCCAGTGTCTTACTTTCACAGGCAACAATTTATCCAAAATGGTCTACAAGAATATTCTTTCCAGGTCCTCTCTTGCATCATTGCCACACAGTAACCAATAAAAACACATCTAAAATGTACCCCAGAAAGTGATCAGTATGACAGAGAGGTATGAAAGTAGTACTTAGGTGCTCTAGCAAGGGATAAGGGCTTCATTTTAATAGAAAGTCTTGATACAGGCACTATTGCATTATTATTAAGCATTTATTTATTAGATTTATTTCAGGCTGAAAGATGTTTGTAACTTATTTTCTTTCAGGAGCTGCCACAAACCATGCCAATAAAAGAGGTGTGAATTCAACATTAGTTACACGGTGGGTGCATCTACATGAGATGCTAAGTGCACAGTAGCCTAATACTACTGTGCAGTTGTATGTCATGTCAAAAACAGTGCTAATATGCTACTGCACAGTAGTATTAAGCTATTGCACAGTAGCATCACTAAAAAGGCATATGCCAGCACTTGCTGCATAGTAGCACTGGTTACTGTGCATGGATTTAGTACTTGGTAATAACAAGTACTAAATGTAATGTTCAGTAACTACAGTGCATTAATGAATGTGTAGGCATGCCCAGTAACCATGTAACACCTAGTCAACATTACAAAATCAACATTACAAAATGTCACCCTATCTGTTTGCAGGCACAGTCCATACACACTGCCCAGTTAACATAAATTAATTTTTCTAACCTTAGTGAGGGCTGTGTATGCAATAGAGATTTAGGGCCTGTTTTTGTAAGCGAGATTTACAATTACATTCACTGTCAATATTAAAAAAAGAAAGCTGTCAATATTCAAAAGTAGTACAAAACTTTAATACAGATGACATAAATAACTGACATAAGCTACACTTGGTAGAAACTGCAATTTACTTCAAGACAGCTTGTCTGCATTGGGGATTTGATATGAGAATAAGTAAATATGTATAGTTATATATTGCATATTTTTCTAACAAGACAGGGTCTTTTTTACTTTAGTTTTCCTTTGGCATTACTACGCTGAAATGTTGATGTACACTGTGGTGAGAGCAGAATCAGGAAATAGTCTGAAATCTCTTCTGTAACATTTCTAGTTGGGGAAAAAAAACAAAAACCAAAAGATTCAAGAAAAGTTCCAGCACAGTTTTGCCCAGTTTGAAAAGCAAGCTGTATTGATTTTTTTCTTGTCTCAGTTCGATGCAGAATGTTATCTCAGCTGATGTCTTTTTAACAGTGCAAATCAAATGTATATCAAATTTTGCAGTCAGATAGATATCAGGTAACACAGTTACTCAGATACACACCTTCTGAACCCCTAGAATTGAATGGCGCTGTGAAGAAAAGACCATTGCCTGTCTCCTTTAACATTCCCACTGCTGTTACCTCTGCTGAAGCTGCATAATGTAGGGAATGACAATTATACATTTGCTAACACATACAAGGCTTTATAGGTGGTTTTCTTTGTGATAAATCCTCTCAAAATGAAGCCTCACTATCAGACAAGTGTTATCTGCTGTCTTCCAAAGATATCATATCCCTGGCCCACACTGAACTAACTGGGTGAGTGGGGAAGGAGGAAATAAATTGTCACCTTATCATTGGAGGAGGATCATTGGTGACTCCTAGGCTCTAGTCTTGCTGCAATTGCCCCCAGGAGGCATAAATGGGAGTTAGTCCAGTCTTACAACAACTATTCTGTGATCTATCATTTCCCCTGTGACAGTATCAAGTATCTGCCAATGCTTCTGAGGTGAAGATAAGGCTCTCTGCCAGGTAGGCTGTCTCTTGCAATAGTGACATTTCACTTACTGGGAGGTTTTTGTATGGAAAAATCCACAGTACACTGTAAGAAGTTCCACTGTTTTTGTGAATTCTTTTGTGAAGTATTATTTGATGTTAATCCATATTTTGAGGCTCAAATACATGGAGTCCTAAAGAATTACCAGTTGGCCCCAAATTCTGTGTACCAACTGCACTCAAACATCTTCATCCTAATCCCAAACTATTCATCCCAACACTTCTGCTGCCATCAATAGATTTAAGATGTTTTTTAATGCCTGCCTTGAACTTGCCTTGTCTCCTGTCAGCCAGCCAGAAGTGTTTTTTATCAGGAATAAGATTCAAAGAGCCTGCCCTGCAGCAATCCCATAGTGCACTTCTTTGTCAGAATCCTAATGACGATTTATATATACATAAGAGACAATCTCCAGCTGTAAAACTGAAAAGCTTCTGGGGGTCTATCCAGTTCCCTGACCCCAGACCTATTTTTATATTTTGATCTTGGGGATGGTGCCTCCCAATGTTCAGAATCCTCCAGTTATCCCTGCGGTAACAAAGTACTAGCTTAACCGAAAGTAGCAAGACTTAAAACAGGGCACTCAGGATCAAAGTGGCTAACAAACTCGAGCATTAGCCACTGTGTCAGCCCTAGAGATAGTTGCGTTAAACTGTAACATGAATATGTTTTAAGCTTCCATGCTAAAACTAAACATTCAGGGCTTCAGAGGACATATGTTGGAATAGCCATTTTAACTGCAGTATGTTTGAAATGGGGTCTAATTTATAATGTTAAAAACATTAGCAGTAGAAATCCACTGAATAAAATCAAAACCAGAGAAAATTAGGTTGTTTTAAGATGTGTAAAGTGGTGTTTAGGATTTTCTTGCATTATTTGCTTTTGCTTTCATCTAGAACAATTACAGGAGAGATTTCATCCTATTGCTTTAGAAGAAATAAGGAAATAAGTAGAGTGAGGGAGCACTGATGTGTCTGGATTAAGAAAAAACATAGTAAGGATAAGGTTCTGTCAATGAACTGACACTTCATTTTCCTTCCATTGTCTGATTACTAGAAGAGTAGTATACCAGCAACAGGGATGATCACATGAAGGCGGGAAAACACAACTGTCAGGCTTCAAGGACAAAGCCTATTCTTACATTGCCATTCCTTAAATCCAGACATTAGAGCAAAAGGAATGAGAAAAAAGCAGCTCACTCATGGATAGCTTACTGAGGATACTGCAAAAGATTATGCTAATCTTTACTTCATTGTCCTCTGCAAAATGTTTTCATACCATGCCTTTTATCTATGGAAGAAGGGATGCACAACCTCTCAACTCGGTGACAGTGAGCACTTTCTGTGTGGTTTCTGCGTAATTAACACCAGCACTAGACCTTTTCATTTTTGCTACTCAAGCTTATGGCCTTTTAAGGGTGCCCACAGGGGAGCATCCCTCACCCTTTCCTTGTGGCCTAAGTGATAGCCTCAGCTTATCCTGAGATACATATACCATCTGTTAATAGCTGAAGGATCAAAAACTTTTTGCTAACTTGTAGTATTTCAAAGAAAGTAACTAGGCAGCACAAACAACACATGGGACTGGATTTCTAAGAGTTTCATTCTGAGTTAGGAACCAGACCCTTTGGATTTCACTTAAACTACAGCTGCATTATTGTCTGGATTGTGTTCACACACACACAAACCACACTGAGAGACTATCTGGGATGTGGCTGTAATTGGATAAAAGTCAGAGTTTAAGCTGAAATTCATCCTTACCTTATCTTATTTTATCTAGGACTTACCTCACATCTGATATACTTTTTGTTTAGAGAACTTAGCAAAATAGAAGAAGGCACAGAGCCTGCAATTTTACACTGAAGCAGATTTTCTAGCTTTTGTTAGCTAAAGTCAAGCTCTCAGGAATATATGTTCTGTATTGGTGGCAAGCAGCAGTTTCATTCACTAGTGAAATAGGAGTTATATGAAAGATTCAAAGTGAAATATCACAGTGCCATTATTTGCATGTGAATTGCCTGAATTTCCTTGGGGGAAGGGGTGGTGGTTTGTTTTTTTGTCAAATGTAGTTAAAGCAAAAGTAAAAGCAAAAACACGCTGGGTGAATTCTTGTCCGCAATGAAGTCAATAGCAAAACTCCCACTGATGCCAGCAGAGGTGGGATTTCACTCCTGTCCACAGCAAAGCACAGTTCCTAATTTTCCCTAATGCATGCTGGGCTGCTCTGTATTTGGTGTTGTGCAGCAGGGGCCAAAGTGGCTGTTTTTGTGGATCCTGGTGGACTATTATATGACTACTGAAACTTGCAGGGGGAGGGACTCAAACTTGGTGGTCTCTTCCAGTCCTATATTCCTAATTTAAGAATCTCCTTATATTTGTGTCATTGACTTCAGGAAAGGAGCCCAAGCAGTACACTTGATCTCAAATAGGTAAATATTTTGGGAAATGGGCACTTACTTAGTTTGTGCTCCCAGTTTGAGCACCTTGGGCCTTGAGTGCAGCTGAGTGGCTGCAACTACTAGTACAGTCAACAAGAACTACTGATGCTCAACACCATGGCAAATCAGTCCTACAAATCAGATCCACAATGTTGGACACCCAGAATCAAGCATTTCCCTGCCACACACATCAAGTCCTGGCTTAAACTGTTTCACTGAGTAAGTACAGTACTTTATGATCATGGGCAAATAGAGAATTTTAAGAAGTGGATTGTGGGAGTAGCAACTGGCACTGCAAGGGAGGCTGCACTCCTGCTTCCAGCCGCCTTCCCTCCCCTGTGGCAAACCAGGCCATGGGAAAAGCAGCTGAGACCTTTATTTAAGTCCCTGGATCAGGTAAGAATTCCTCTCTGGCTCTCAACATCCCTACCTTTCACATCCTGCTCATCAGCACATCTCTTCCCATTCCACTCCTTTTCTCTGCTCTCTTCTGATGCCTTTGGACACAGGAAGGGATTGGGGGGACCTGCTATTACCATTGTTCTGGCTTTCCTGCCCTGTTCCAGCCTGAGTTCCCTGCTTTGGGGACTTAGAGTCCCCAACTGCTGCTCCTGCAAGTGTGGCCTGAAAGGAGATGCAACCATGCCTTCTGGATCCACCCGTTTATAGTAATATTTATTTTCATCAGCTTTATTAAATATATATTTTTCATTTATTGAGTCAATCAAATGAGCATATTTGGATTTGTTGTTGTTGGGTTTTTTTGTTGTTTTGCCTGTAAATAGGTTTTTGGAGAGTTTATTTTACATTTGGTTTATTTTATACTCACTTCTCAGCAGACCATATCAGTTAGTTAGGGTGATGCTTTAGAAATGTTTAAGTGCATATATTTTTCCTTTTAGGTATAAAAGCTTTCAGATGGCCAGAATTTGGCCATAAAGTTGTACAAACTCTTTTGGGTCACCAGTCTGGTACATCATCTGGACTGAGAAATAAGTCTAGCACTAAAACAAAACGGTCATGGATATGGCAGAGACTTCTAAAATAAGGCCAAGTAGCTTTTGGACTGTCTCTGCTGGTCCCAGGTCTTGTCAAGTATCAGCAGTAACACTTTTCTTCCAACCACATTAGTAGTAGCTATGACCTTACTAGCAGCCCTAATAGAGGTACAGTTCAAGCTACTCAGTAAGGGTGCCTATAGACACACTTGTTCATATTCTAATTAGAATCCATTGGAGCAGACTTCATTAATCAACTCTACTCTGCATTCTAATTAGAATGCTCCAGTGTCACCTCACCATCATGTGTATTATGCACCCCTATCCCCCCCCCCCCGCATTTCAAAATGGCCATGAGGCTGCTTTATCTAAAGCTCTTGATTGCACTTTAGATAAAGCAGACTGCAGCATCCTGCAGTCATTTTGAAATGCAGTGGGGGGAGGGGGTTAATACATGTGACAGTGAGCTGTTTTAATTAGAGCAGCTGTCTAGGTACTGCTCTAATTAAAACGCTCCAGGCCCCTACCTCCAAGCATGTGTATAGGCAACTTTTGTAACTTAAACTTCCCTGAGAGTGGACTATGCTGCACAGGGTGGCTGTTCCCCACACATCTCCTCTCTTGTACTGGACCTATGGAAAACCTAGAAGTAGTTATGTGGTAAGGGAATGTCCCAATGTCACTTTCTTTCTTCTTTCTTTCCATTTGACTTTCTTTACTGACTCATTCGCCTCAACTCATGAACAACAAAGTGGTTCTTGACATAGTATGTGTAGCGAAACAGATGGTAACCACCTTTCCAGGTACTTGTGCCACTGCCAGAGTCTGTATAGAGTACACTAATAACAGGTCCCATGAAATCATGGTATATAATTTTATAGCACATGCATGAATACTTTTTAACAAAACAACTCAGACCTAGAGTTTTAAAACTACTTTTCTGGATTTTCTGTTCTTACTAGTGAATTCCATTCAGTAACACCATGTTTAAACACAGGACAACACTTGATTTCTAAAGAAAAAATGGAATTTTGAAACTTCATGGCTAGCCAATTTTGTTCATCCAAACAATTAAAAGTTCCTAGCAATATTTTGGAGGAATTGCATGTAAAATATGAAAATGAAAGATAGAGCCCTTTAAAGCTGGGAATAATAGAAAACACAATCTACTCAAATAAACTTTTATGGGAAGCAGGTGATAAACTCTTGTAACTTTAAAATTCCAAATTAATAAAATTTCCCTTTTTATGCAAAAATAACTTCTAATAGGTTAAACTCACTGAAGTTTAGATTCAATCCAATGCAAATTGCTGCTATAATAAATCTAAATAAAACTCAAACAGATGAGCATATGATGTGTGTGTTCTTTCACCTTTGTCAAAATCCTATACTAGGTCACAAATTATCATAATTAGGGTGGTCTTACTCTTGCCTTCCTGCGTGTATATTAGCCAGGTTTGTTTTTGCTTTTGCAAATGAGGCCTAGATGTATGGAAAAACTATGTGGAGGAGATACCAGAAAATCTGTTTCAATATATACAGCTCAAGCTACCTATGAGTCCTCACTTTTATGAGAACTGTATTTTATAAACTCATAGTTTTAACCAAAAAAAGGAAAAAGAAAAAATGAGAGTGTTTAAAAATAGTGCTACTGCTGTAAGAGCTGTGGAGCTGTCAAAGAGAAGGCTGGCATAACAAACAAACGCTATTTTTGCATTTTGAAAACTATAATACAAAAAGCAGTTGGTGATCTGGAAAGTCGATTTTTCAAGTAATTTCTGTATTCTCTCCAAAGAGAACCACTTAAGAGCCATAGAGGCTGACTGCCTTTATTCCAAAAATAATCCATTTGGAATCTATTTCTATTAAACGTTTCTGCTGATTTAAATCACCAAAGCAGAATTCAAGTAATTTGTCACTAAAACTAAACAATGGAATTTCCATGTGCTGTCCAATTGCCTAATTATTATGAAATAGGTTGGGCCAAACAAGCCCAAGATGTTTTTCAAAGTAGAACTGCATGCGTGGGACTTTTTTATATATCAGGGTAAATTTGATCTCGCAAACTTTTTTTCTTAGAAAAAGAAGACCCCCTCAGGCTGGAAAAAAAGGTGCTGCATTTGTTCTGGGACAAGTTGTGGCTTGTATTTGTTTCATAACAAAAGAGTCCCAGGATTTGTGTGCATACACATTGCTCTTCCAATCAAGGTTTAGTGAGTGGCTGAATGAATCACTACTTTTTTTGCCATCAGCTCTATAATACAATCCTGGGCCAGACATTCAGATGCACTTTGTGAAGTCCTGGGAAAAACTGTTAGCACTTCTTATGCCATGAACCCTTTTAGAGTTTGTCCTGGGACAACAAAAATGGATGTCTGAAAAACTTCACTTTGTCCTGGGAAAAACGGTTTCTTCTGGGACAAATCATAGAATCATAGAAAATTAAGGTTGGAAGAGACTTCAGGGGGTCATCTAGCCCAACCCCTGATCAAAGGGGTCTAGCTGGGTCTTAAAAACTTCCAAAGATGGAGATTCCACTTCTCTGGGTATCCTGTTCCAGTGCTTTCCTACATTCCCTCCTAGTGCGAAAGTTTGTTTTCCAATATTTAACCTAAACTTGCCTTGCTGCAACTTGAAACCATTGCTCCTTGTTGTGTCATCTGCCACTACTGACAACAGTCTAGCTCCATCCTCTTTGGAACCCCTACAGGTAGCTGAAGGCTGCTATTAATTCCCCTCTAAGTCTTCTCTTCTCCAGGCTAAGTAAACCCAGTTCCCTCAGCCTTTTCTCAGAAGTCATGTGCCCCAGCCCCTAACCATTTTCAGTGCCCTCTGCTGGATTCTCTCCAATTTGTCTGCATCCTTTCTGTAGTGCAGGGCCCAAAACTGGACACAGTACTCCAGATATGGCCTCACCAGTACTGAATAGAGGGGAATAATCACTTCCTACGATCCACTTGCAGCGCTCCTACTAATGCAGCCCAGTATGCCGTTACCCTTTTTGGCAACAAGGGCACACTGCTGGCTCATATTCAGCTTATTATCCAGTGTAACCTGAAGGTCCTTTTCTGCAGAGCTGCTGCCCAACCACTCAGCCCCCCAGACCGTACTGGTCCATGGGATTGTTCTGGCCTACATGCAGGACTTTGCACTTGTCTTTATTGAACCTTATGAGATTTTTTTTGGTCCAATCCTCCAATTTGTCTAAGTCACTCTGAATCCTAGTCCTACTCTCCAGTGTATCTACTACCTCCCCGCACCCCAGCTCATGACACCTGTTCATAGCCTCAGTGGTACATGAGGCAAAAATATGTTCAAATAGGAATACAGGTCTGTCCTCATACATATCCATTGACTTATAATAGAGTATTTTCTAATTTGCATAATTGAATGTAGAATCTGTCACATACTATAGTTCTCTTTGGACATTGTGGGCCAACTCCTCAGCTGATGTTAACAGGGATATGACTTATATGGAGCTATACCCACTTATGCCACTTGAGAAATTCACTACGTTGTTTAAGTTCTGTGAACAGTGATATTATCATTAATTTTTATTCATACAATACCATAAGGTCAAAGGCATTTTGCACGTTCGCCACAACTCATTTATATTTTAAAGTTATCTGAAGTTTTCCAATTGTATTGAAAAATAACTAACTTTTCCAGTCTCTTTAGAAAATCCTTTAAAAAAGAATTCAGGAAGGCTCTATTTAGTAGCTTGTCTGTTAAACCTTAAAATTAGATATTAACTAGAGGGCTCACTATCACCTCATTTTTTTCAAAAAATCTAGTTAGAATATTCTAAAAGTGGAAGACCTTTCACTGACTGTGGTCCCTGTGGGTGATGGAAATCACCTGTTACTGGTACCAACGATGCAATTTTGTAGAATTATACTACTTTGAGTCTGAAATACTTCTGAAAATGGCATAGCTGTGAAAACACCACTTACTGGCTACCTAGAGTTTTACTTGCTATAAGCTGTTTAGACCACATGAAACCTGCAATACACTGTTAGATCTTTACAAATTTCATGAAATCTTTTTCGGATATCCAAAAAATCCTGAACTGCTTGAATCTTTTGTATCCCAGCACTGGGGACTGACCCATAATCTCTTTCCCAGCCAGTATACCAAATCTGTAGCCAACCTTGTCACTGACTCCAACAGCTGCTTAAATTCACCAGAGGGGATACCAACAATCCTACTTCTAAAAGAACACCACAAGGCTTACGTTCATGATGCCTTGAGGAGCCACTGAAAGGAAGGTCAAAGGTGAAGAAAAGATAAAGTGCAGTACAAGAAGATCAGTAAAGTTGAATCTTCTTGATGAAAAACTCACGTCTGTTTCTTCATGATGCAAACAGCATAACTTCATTTCAAAAAGCCTCTGGGGTTTTTTTGTTGTTGTTTTTGGGGGATTTTGGGGGGATTTTTTTTTTTTAGGTCAGAGCACTGTGCATCTAAAAGCCTTATTCAGTTGTTCTTGTCACGAGTACTTTGTCTTACACAGGCTGCATTACCCTTGTAAACAGAGGCGGCATCAAAGTGAGAGCAGATAGAGTCACATCAGTGGATTAAGGCCTTCTGCATGATAAAGTAGCTACCTAGGGTGGGATAAACTTAATATGTGAAAGAATGTTATTGAGGAGGAATAAAGTGCCAAAACTCTGTCATTCTCTTCGTAATGTCCTAATCTAATGCCTGACACCAAGGCCTTAGGCCAGTGTTAGTGTTAATCAATGAAATACCCATCTGTGTTCCCTGTCCTTATCGCTATTTAAAACTAGCCTAAACTCAATTATTTTCCCTTAGAGACCAAGATGGGATATTAAGTTGAGTGAAAGGGATTGTGTCCCACAAAGGAATCCCAGTGTTAAAATGCAGAGGTGTCAACATTGCTAACTAACTTTCAGTTAAACAGAGATTAAATGCTGGTTCTTTGGACATGAAATGTTCCATAGATTAAATCTGATAAGAAATCCTTATTTAGAGAGTGGCTAAAAAACTGTTAAGCAGTGTAATCAAGTTATAATGTAAATTTTGTTCTCTAGTATGCATTATTTATCCCCTGCAATAAGCATTACACAATAAATGTTTGAAGAGCACACTCAGCTGAAGCAATAGGAAAGAACAGGCTCTTACTGTTATTCAAAGCTATGAATGATACAGACATTTCTAGCTACATAATGGTTATCTAAGGGAAATGTAATTTATCCCACGAGTGAACAGCAAATCTCATAACTCAAGGCTGCTTCAGTTACAAATGACTTATGTTTTTCACAAGTGGGATTAATCACACATCCCACAGATGTTCATTATTGTATTTTTGGTTTATATCACACAAATATAAAATATTAGCTTTTTATTTTATTAAATTTCTTAACTTCCTAGCTTCTCTTTGAAAAATAAAGAACTCTTTAAAAACATAAAACTGATGTTCTGTCTTCCTCAAAGATATTAAAAGGTTTTTCCAGATGTATATGTATCAAGGAGAAAAAATAAACTTCCAAATGATCAGGAAAAGGAAGTTTTTCTCAGTTATTCTGTGTATTGTATTATATCATATCTGTTTAATTCCTGAATGCTCTAGTCAAGTGCTCTGAGCATGGCCAATACAGTTCCATAGCCAAGTATACTGTACTGGAAAATACAGTAAAATATTATTTAATTTTTCTTTCTATTTGCTTTTTAAATTATAACTTATGAATATATATTTCCTTTACAATACTGCACATTTTTTGGCAAAGTTCCATGGTGTTAATAACCCCAAATCTGTTTCATAACTAAACAACAAAACTATCTGATACTGTCTGAAGGGATGTGAAGGATTTAGAATTATGCAGGTCTCAAAAAAATTGTAAGAAAACTCTAACTCATTAGCATTCCTAGCAGATCCCTCACAGCTGTATATGGTAATGGAGAAAAGACAAATAAAGAGTTTTTTGGTTCATTTCCTCTGCCAGCAGTTTGCCAGATATTACCACCCTCGTAACAATCAAATTATCTTTGAGTTAACCCTTGTTCTCTCTCTGGTCTAATATTATCCAGTACACCTGGCACTAAATGAATTATGTTGATATGTTTAGCACCACTGAAACATTTCTTGGTTACAACATTCATTTTTGCTTATCATCTTTTGCAAACTCTCTCTAAGGAGAGGCCAGTGATGTTTTTCTTCTGCCACTAACCATAGGATGTTGTAAAGAGTTTGGCCACATTTTCTCTCTGGTTCAGAAATGTGGGCACTGCCATAAAGGTCACTCATGGAGAGGCTTCCTAGTCTGAGACCCTAAAACCTCCTCTCCCTCATCCCAGGCTTTATTTTTAGTATATACTTCTCATTAGTGAGCTAGAGACAAGTTTTCTCATTTGCAGTATAGCCTCTAGTTCTTTAGATTTTAAACCTTCTTCATTAAAAACATGACAGATTTCCCCTGGTAACCAAGGGACCCAAGCAATGGAAGCTAGGTTTATGTGGTGTACAGTGAGAAGACAAAGAAAACACTGTATTTTTCCAGAAGGGAGGGATACAATGTTTCAAATTACAGGCAGTTGTGAAATTTTGTTTTATATACTGCAGAACATGTAAGTAGTTCCTGGGTCATTTAGGTATTTCTCAAGGTGACAGTAGGGAAAGTTCATAAAAGGCCTTGTTTTAAGACTACAAAAAAGTAATTTTGCCAGGATTTACAGTCTGTATTAAAGACTTGAGGAACTAAGGGATTCAAAAATCTGCTTCTGACATAACAAGTAAGCTTTGGCTTGTACTTTAGCAAGGACTGTATCTTCTTGGCTTAGCAGAAATTGTTAATGATAATACAAAATAGTAGGTTGGTGCCAGGGCTTCTCTTTAAAAATTATGCTTTTTAGATGCACTCACCTCTCCAAGGTCTCAGTATTACTTAGGCTGAATAAAATTGCTCCTGGAGGGTTGCATTACCAAGGCTGAGTCTACCGCCATTTTGATGAGAAAGCCACTCACACAATAAATCAAAAGGCAGTGCTAGCACCATGCACTGAGAAGTCCCCATACTGGTGAAAATTTGATGCCAATTGTGCATTGTACTTATTATGACTTCAACCCCAACTGTTTACAGTGACTTGTACTAAAGCAATGTTCTGGTTTTAACATCTTGATACTTGTGTAGGACATTTTAGGCCAACTGCAGTCATTGGAGACCAATGTGGTTCTCTCAAGTAAGTCCATAGGACTTTCACACTCCAAATAATGGCTGAGTTCATGTCTATCTTACATGTATGAAATTTCTGTTCTTTTTCACTTGGTCACAGTTTGGCTTTTACTTGACAATGTTTGTATAGGGTTCATTGTTACCATTGTATTCTGTGAGAAAACATATGTCTTTCCTTTCTCCCTGAATACAACCCCCCTTCCCTCCCCTCCCCACCCCCGCCAAGTGCAAGACTTCTTTTCCCTTTAAAATGCCCATTTTTTATTTACCCTGATAATGAACTACGTGATTCACCTAACAAGAATCTGGCTCAGTGGAGTTCATCAAAGATGGAAGCAATAATGTGACCATAAAAAGTTAACTCTCTGGGCAAAATACATTTGTGTTTTCCTAGTGTTAGAAGAATTACTAAGAGTCATATTAGCTTCTGAGTCATTAATCACCCGTACTTTATTATGGCTTCAAAGGACAGCTTCCATTGCTGTCTCATAAATCTGGACATCTTTATCATGTGGGGATATAAAAATGTCCATGGCTTGTAACACAAGCAGTATTAGTTGGTTATCCTGTTTAAATTCTGATTCTGCCTATTTAAAATCCCTTGGTGCATAACAGAGTACTGTTTACTTTCTGTTCTTAATTGTTGTATGTTGTTTTTGTATGTTGTTAAATAGTTCATCCTTCATCCTAAAGGTGAATAAATACTGTTTAAGCACTATGTAAACCTTGCTTCAGGATTTGGAATCTTTGTCTGAAAAATGCTCTGTATATATATCTCATGGTAATTTTTAGGCTGACAGAAGGAATTCCTGGACGCATCTACACATGCTTAACTGAGTACATCTACACGTGCACTTTACTGCAGTTGACTAATTAGCCCTGCAGTAAAATGTCACCATCTACATATGCATCCCTAATAGGGCATAGTAAAATAATTAACTCAGCTGTAGGATAGTACTGTCCAGGGCAAATACTATCCTACAGCAAAGTAGTTACGTGTGCTCAAATGCATGTGTAGACTATGACCAGGGCAGGCTGGGGTATGAGGGTGCTACAGGAGGCTGCCTGCTGCCTAGGCCCACACTGTAGCACCCTCATACCCCAGGCAGCTCTTCGACAGCAAATTGAGCTTGGGGCGGGAGCAGCCCTGGGCTGGCAGGCTGACCTCCTTGGCCTCCAGCCAGATGGAGCTACTCTACCCTGGCTCAAATTGCTGTAGTCCTGGGCACATGTGAAGACACTGCTCTCTGGAATCAGCTGACTTTGGTGCAAACTGCACCAGAGTTTGTTCAGGCATATTAATAGCACATGTAGATGCATCCATCAAGCAGTAGACTAATTTGCTGCAGTGTAAAGTTTCACAGTCTATACATCCAATGCTATTAGACTGCTGCAAACTAATTATTGCCGCCATAAGATAGTATTGTCCATGGCAGTACTATCTTAAAGTGGCAAAAATAATTGCATCTAAATGCACAAGTAAATGCTGACCCAGGCATACATTATACCTGGTCAGGCCAGGTAGTAGGGGACCAGACCTCTGCCTGCCACTTAGTCACATAGATCTGCTCTTTGGGCACTCTCATGCCCCAATCAGCTTCTCTGCTGCTTAGTACCATCCCCTGGAGCCCAGGGCTGACCCCTCAAGCCTGCTGCCAGCCTGGGGCTGCTCCACCCTGACTCAAACTGCTGCAGTCCCTGGTGCATGTGTAAATGCTGCACATGGGAGCAGTTAACTCCTGCATGAATGGTGCCAGAGTTTATCGCGTTGCCTTAATGGCATGTGTAGGTACATCCCTTGTAGTACTCATACACAAGCAGCACTCTATATGAAAAATGTTATTTGCCTTTCGTCTTGTACGAGTAGGAGGTCCCCTTTTTTCTAGGAGGAAATAAAATGAGACAACAATATAGTTTACATCTGAAGACCTCACAAAAAGCTGACAACAGCCCTACAAGATAATACCTCCATTTTTATAGATGGGGAGCTGAGGTAGATGGACATAAAGGGGCTTGGCCAAAGTCACAAAGACAGGTGTGGGCAGAGACCCCAGACTCCTGTGCCCTTAACTATAGGCAACTACACTGCCTTAACCACAGGGCCATTTTCCCAGAACTCCTACTAGCATAGTCTTGTTCTGTATTGTCTCTACCACAGGACTAGTGTGATAAGCCACAAGCCAGCCCTGAGTATTATGATCTTATTTGATTCCAATATAAATTATGTATGAGCACTGTGGAGCAATTTAGTTGCAAGGAATAGGTGAAAGCCCATTTTGCAATTCAAGAATTCAATCATGCTTGTTGATAGTGTACAGTATTGTACACTATCGTTTGAGGGGGAGCTGTTTCTGAGTCAAGTGGATCAAAAATAGTCTGTAAGTATCAACTAAAAAAGACTATTGTACTTAGTTGACTGAAGTGGGAAATGAAGTGCTCTCCCTCAATTAAGGAAAGTGTGGTGCAGCTGATTAACCTGCTTGTTACCTTGGTAACCTGAGATTTAGATTGGGAATGAATATGTACAGCTGTAGATACCTTTTATCAGACAAGAGCCTGATGAGCCGTTTAGGTGAGAGAACTGAGTGGGTCTGGCAGTTAATCTGTTCATGAAGGAACACTCTTAATTGATAAGAGGCAACAACTGCTGCTATGCATTAAGCAAGCAGGACCTATGTTATGCTATAATAACAATACAACCTGAGGACAGAGGCCAGAATATTCAAAAATTGGTGTCAGACACTGGTCTGCCTGCTCAGCTACCTTAAAAGCTGATTGATTTTCAGAGGTGCTGAGCACTCAAATTTCCACTGAGGTCAATGCAACTTCCAGGAAGCAATTGTTGAGATGCACAGTTATCTTGGCAATTCATCTCACAGTTTAGCTCTGTTTATTTTGTTCTGTATTTTTAAACTAATGGGTAAGACTGTATTAACAATGAACATCTTTCACCAGCTATCAGCCAATTTACAAAAAGGCCTAAGGCTAAATTTTCCCCTCAGGTATGCAAGCCCCTTGGGTTGAACAAGTGTAGTTGAGGGCAAAATTTGGCCTTTGACAAAAATGAAATGCATTATGTGTGGTCTGCACTCCCTTGGTTTTGCATCACAAGCAATTATAATTAAGTTATAGTTTTCCTTATTCTCAATTGTTTAATAAATAGATGGAAACAGAAGACTCCTAAGGGATTCATTCTAGTAACCTGTTACAGAAACCCTCCTTTTAATGCTGCTTTGTCAAGACTATTCTAATATAATAAAAGGCTTAGTCTGTCTATCCGTGTGTCTGTCAGTCTGTAACGCTTTTGCCCAGCTGTACATGTGCCAATTGACTGCACGGGCTGAGCAGCCAGGGGCAGGGCCAGTTGAGTTAAAAAGTGAGCCCCTCCACCACACCACCTACTCCGGCAGCCTCCAGTGCAGTGGCTCCCTCCATCCCACCTCCACAAAGGAAAAAAAATAATATTGGGTAGAGCACTTTAAAAGTGGTGCGGCCAACTGAGGAAAAGCGGGAGCCCCTCCATCATAGCTGAAGAGGGGGAAGCTGTCAGACCTGAAGGGGAGGAGGAGGAGGAGGAGCAGGATTGGACCTGAACGGGGGTAGTCAGACCCAAAGTGGAGACAGGATCAGACCCAAAGCAGGGGGGGTGGGGTCAG
>NW_017728907.1:35172019-35192561 GCF_001723895.1 Crocodylus porosus | reverse complement strand
ATCAGGGGGCAGGAGGGGCGGGGTCAGACCCAAAGTGAGGGGACAGGGAGTGGAGTGGGGTTGGACCCAAATTGGGGGAGTGGTGGACCCAAAGCAGGGGTTGGGGGGGAATGGAGGAAGATGGGATAGGGTCAGACCCAAAGCGGAGGTGAGCGGGGTTTGGGTCAGAACCGAACGGGGGGGGGCAGGGTCAGACCCTAAGCAGGGGGAGAAGGGGCTTGGGTTGGACCGGAAGGGGAGGGGAGTGGGGTCAGACCCAAAGTGGGGTGGGGGCAAATGGAGTCAGACGAACCCACCAGGTCCCCATCCCCATTATTCTTGATGGGCAATTTGCTAGTCCTTAATAATTTCTCTATTTTTAAAAAAGCCATTTTTGAATGTTCATGATCTTCTTTGGATGTGGGCCTCTCCATGTCTTCAATTACTGAATCACACTTTCTTGTGTGTCATGAGATGGACTGTGGAATAGGAAACAAGTGGTACCAGTGGCTATGTAAAAATGGAACTATGTCTTCTGCATAAAACCAAATCTTCTGTTTAACATCTATTTAGGTCAATATCTAACAATGGCATTATGAATTACAAAGTGGCAGCCAGTGGCAAGCAAACACTAGTGAGTGAAATAATGAGAAAATCACTAGCCATGTCAATCTTGTGGGGAAACAGCTTATTTCTTAAAAGGATTTGGAATACTTTTATGATGGAGAAATTCTTGAAAATACTGGCCTCTTTCACTGTGCTTTATTTTCTGAGGAGTTGGAGTGTATTTTCCAACATACACAACTGGTGTGGTGATAGACTAATTCCTGATTAAGCTGGCAATGCCATTTATGTTGCTACTAAATGCACTCATTGTCAGAATCAGAAGCTGATACATGAGGCAACTCTGCAAAAGAAGAAGCCTCATGTCCCCTTAAAACATGTATCCCTCCAATATCAACGTGTCTTTTCCTGCTGTAACCAGAGGCTCCCATATTTCCACTAGAAAGAAAGAATTTAGGAATACTGACAAGAATGCCTTCCAAAACAAACAATACAAATTCTAACCTCTCTATAGCACTTTTCATACGTATGTTTCAAAGCACTTCACAAAGTATCACTGTTTCTACTGAGAGGGGAAACTGAGGCAAAAGGTGGATGACTTGAGGCCCAAGGTCACCCAGCAAATCAGTAGCAGAGCCAAGAATTGTTTCCAAAAGTTGTATCTCCCAGTCCAATGCACGATCCACCAAACTGAACTGAACTGAACTGCAAGCATACTTTGGACTAAAGAAAGTTAGATTCTATTCTGCTCTGAAACTCTCTATTGCTCCGTGGTGAAAAGGCAGGGGTAAAATTCCATAAAAATTCTGACTATTACTGCAGTGTTTTTGGTGCCTTTTAATTATTACCCCAGGTTTATTCAGAACTACAAGTCAAAAACCAGACATACAATTCAGAAGTTTTCCAAGTTAAAATGTTTAGGAAATAACAATGCTGGATGCTACACTAGTGATACATTTGGAGTAATTACTTAATGGTGATTAATTCAGGCATAGACAAGCAGCTCCCCATCCAATACCCTTCTTATTTTCTACTAAATTAATGCCTCTCTTCTTAGGTATATGGATTTCCTGCCATGGAAATGTTTTTCTGCTAGTAAAGATAACTACAGACTATCTTGGTAGTGGCATTCAACTTAACAGATAATTAGAGATCAATGGTTATGCATGTTCTATTGCTCTAATGAATAAAGGATTGACTTGTTTGCTGTTGCCTTCATTAACATTGTGTTTCCTTAGACCATTTTTCACCAAGGGCTGAAGAAAAGGTCCACTTGCATTTATTCAGTAGCAGGAAACAAAACTGGTTAATTTTTCAGCATATGTTGCTTTTTATTTAATGAGGAAAAATGGATTTTGTCATAGCTTATCAAGTATCATTAACTCCCTACTTATAGTTTTCTAAATTTGGAACAGTGAGCTGTTGCCTTTTTTATTCTTCTAAAGAAATATTACCTAACAGGTTCCCTATATCTGATGACCAAAAATTAGGCCTATTGAAATAGTCTCCAGGTCATATTCTCTCCCCTGCATTCACAGAAAGAAAAGTTTTTCCTTTTCACTGCTGTAAGACAGGTGTAATGTGGTTCTGGGACTTAGTATCATAGGCTAAATCATTCCCAGCTTGCAGGTCAGGTGACCTCTAGAGATTAGAGCCATGTAAGCAATGCAGAACCTGTTTGAGTCACTCTTGTATTTTGCTCATGCTCAGCAGCACTTGCTTCCTGAATCTTCACATCACAGCAGATCAGTGATTCTCCAGTGGAATCAGAAGGAATACCCTCTCCCCATTAAGCATATCTGGCAGACCCATTAAATTCAGGATCTTTGTGTTTTATTCAATGTGGGTAACAGGAGAATATTTCAAGTCTGCTGCAGCCCTGTCTGAAAAGAAAAATGTTCCTTTTTACACAGATTCACAGAAGTTTAGGGCTGGAAAGTATCTCATGGGATCATTGGGTCTAGCTCTAGGCAGAAAAGACTGCTGGGGTTACATAACCCCAGCAAGGTGTGTGTCCCGTCTCCTTTGGAAGATCTCTAGGGTAGCTGCCTGCACCACCCCTGCTGGGACTCTATTCCAGAGTCTGGTCACATGAACTGGCTATCTGGCTATCTTCTTCCAGAAGCAACTACAGCCCTGGATCATGGCTAGAGAAAGGAGAAAGAAGGAAGCACATGGCATAAATTAAAAACTATATAAATATCGCAAGCAAAAGCAGACTAAGTAGAGGCAGAGAATCAGGCTTAGAAAAGAATACAAGTTTGAACAAGTTAACCAATGATAAATCAAACTAAAAATGTATAAAATAAAGAAAATCTAGCCCAAAAATTAAGATCCAAGCAGCCTAGAAAGAAAGAATGTGAGTAGGAAGGAGATATTCAAGATAGCCACAGTTCTCAAAACATTGAAGCCCAAAGTGAGGTTCCTGTGTCCCAGACACCTATATCAACAATCTGATGTTCAAAAGAATCTGGCACTTAGCACCTCCCAGGGCTTTTGCCAGAATTATTTAATTTCAGGCTCTTGTTTCTGAAAATCATGCTCTGCATCATTATAAGTGAAGACATCTGCAGCTGGAGAGTTGTATTTATGTATATAGAAACAGTCATTTTCCTCGTATTGTGCATTTAATGATTCATGACAACTTGTAGTCATTAACAATTCCATGGTGCACTTCACAATGTTACCAATGTTATTAGTCTCAATCTCCTGGCCAGGTGCCAGCTTGGATAATTATGTTCTACTGACAAAAGTTTCTCTTGCAGTTTGAATTGGAAATGGAACGGTACACTTTCTAGCCTAAACGCTCATGTTCCTTTGCTGGCAGTGTGCCAAGATCTCTGCTCTGTCCAACTTCCCCTAAGTGTAGTAGAGGGAAGTGGCACAAAGGAGCTACTTGTAGTTCCCTGGGTCTTTTCCTACCTGCCCTTTGGACAACATGTTTTAAAAGAAAATATGAAAAAAAGGAAAATTCCCAAGCCAGCTTTAATGAGGAAAGGAATGAGATTGAGGGAATGTGCACACTGCATCCCTGTGTTTCTGAGAAGCAATGCTCTCGAGCCTGCCCCACCCATCCCCTCCACTTGGAAGTGCCAAAGGGTTTCCTCCTGCTGCCACTCTCAAGATTCATAGATGTTAGGCTGGGAAGGGACCTCAGTAGGTCATCGAGTCTGACCCCCTGCCCTGGGCAGGAAAGAGTGCTGGGATCAGATGACCCCAGCCAGATGCCCATCCAACCTCCTCTTGAAGACCCCCAGGGAAGGGGAGAGCACCCCTGCCTTGGAAGCCCATTCCAGATTCTAGTAACCCTTACCATAAAGAAGTTCTTTCTAATGTCCAGCCTAAATCTGCTCTCCCCCAATTTTTGGCCATTGTTCCTAGTTACTCCAGGGGGTGCCCTAGAAATACAGCATCTCCTATTTCCTGCTGCACTCCCCTGATGAATTTATAAGCAGCCACAAGATCACCTCTCAGTCTTCTCTTGAGGTGGCTGAAGAGACCTAGGTCCCTCAGTCTCTCCTCATAGGGCCTTGCCTGCAGGCCTCTGACCCTATGAGTGGCCTCCTCTGAACCCTACTCTCTGTAGCCCTCTTGAAGCGCAGTGCCCAAAACCGGAAACAGTACTCCAACTGTGGCCTGACCAGTGCTATATAGAGGGGAAGCGTCACCTCCCTGGACCTCTTTGTCATGCATCTGCTAATGCATAAAGTGTGGTTAGCCTTGTTGATCACTTCATCACATTGATGACTCATGTCAGCTATGACTCCAAGGTCCCTTTCCACTGTTGTGCTGCTGAGAAGGTCACCCCCCAGCCTGTAAGTGTGTTGGTGGTTCTTTGTGCCCAGGTGCAGCACTTTGCACTTGTCTTCACTGAACTGCATCCTATTTCTGCCCATTTTTCCAACCCATCCAGATCCGCCTGGATCCATTCCCTACCCTGTTGTGTGTTAACTTTGTCCCATAATTTGATATTATCTGCAAATCTGGACAGTATGCTCTCTATGCCCTCGTCCAAGTCATGATGAAGACATTGAATTGTTTGCTTCCAACATCTTTGTGAACTCTGAAGTGGTTTCACAGCCCTAGTTCCAGATTTGCTGCATTGCAGCAGAAGCAGATTGTCAGTGTATGCTCAAGAGCGGTGCTCCCCAGGCACAGTAAGGACACTCAAAGATTTGTCCTCTGTAGCTTTTTCCTCCAGCTACTCAAGGGCACTCTCACTGTTTCTCAAATAAGAGTTTATCTTAAGGTACAGTAGCAACTTTCAGAACAAAGTTCCCAACATCCAGAGATGTGTATGTAGGTCCAGATTGACTATAACTTCTATGCAAAGAGACTTTTGTGCCTAAAGGGAGCCTCACTGAATTGAGTGAACCGGTGCCTACTCAAAGCTCATTTCAAGACTGGGACCTTAATTTCTTTCTCTGCAAAACTCAGGCAAAACAGTAATCTTGTACACAGTGAGCTGGTTATGATTCATAGATGTCTTAATCTGATTTAATCATTTCACAAATTAAGCTGAGCAGTAGTACAGAGTTGTATGAAACAGGTGTGACAGCTAGAGAGCGAACTACATTGAAAAAGGATTTAGTCATTTAAATGGTCAAGTTCCAGCAACACTGTCAATTAAAATAATGAGATAATGGTTCAGCTACTATATCTGTCTGTGTGTCCCCTTTCCCTTTTTGAGGTTATACAGCCATATTTTCCACCCTTAAAAACTGTTTTTTTCTCCTCTTTTTGCTGTGAGATCCACGTAACCAGCAGAAGCAACTGGCAACTTAACAATGTCATTTACTGAGTCAGACCAGAGGTCCACCTTGCCCAGTATCCTGTGTAACAGTGGCAGAGTGGATGCTGAAAGTGAGAGTGAACAGATTGTCACCAGGGTTTTTTCCATTCTTCCTCTCCCACTTGCAGCCTTCAGCACTTGCGGTCTAGGACAGGGATAAGCAACATTTTGAGGCAGAGTGCCAAAAACAGCTGCGACCTCGACTTGTAAGACATTGGTGTGCCAGGGACAGATGGTGGGGGAGCCATGAGGGGCCCAGTCCTTGTGGTGGCAGTGCAGCTCTGGCCCCCTTCCCTGCCTCCGCCCTGAGGTGCACATATCAAGCAAAATGCTTTCGAGTCCCACACTCTGGCACCCATGTTGTGGGTTGTCTACCCCTGGTCTAGGGAGTTCTGATACTAAGGCTGTTCCCCCCATATCCCATGCTCAACAGTTACTGATGCATCTTCCCTCCAAGAATTTGTCCAATCCTGTTTTTGCATCTAGCTAAATTGTCAGCTTCCACAACATCCTGTGGCACTGAGTTCCACACTTCAATTACTATACGAAAAAGAACTTCCTTTTGTAAGTTTTAAACTTACTACCTAGTAATTTCATTTTATGACCCCCAGTTCCTGGATGGAGAGAGAGAGTAAATAATAAATCCCTATTTACTTTCTCTTCACCATTTAGTATTTTGTAAACGCTTATAATGCCCCCCCCCAAGTGTCTTTCCTTCAAACCAAATAGGCTTAGCCCCTTTAGGCTCTCTTCATACGAAAGCCCCTACTAATCACCCATGTTGCTCTTCTCTGTACCTTCTCTAGTTTTTCTATACCCTTTTTGAAGTCTGGGGACTAAAACCAGGAACCAAATTCAAGGTGTGGAAGCACCAAGGATTTATACAGGAACATAAGGATCCTGTTTTGTTTACAAATCCCTTCTTAACAACCCTCAACATTTTGTTTGCCTTTTTGCTGGCTGATAAGTAGGGGTGCACTGATAGAGATTTTGGGGGCCAGTACTGATAGCCAACATTTAAGGAGGCATATCGGCTGGTACCAATCTGATAGCTCATACAGCTGCCATCAGGTGGTAAATCCAGTGTGGTGAAAGGGGAGGAGGAGTGAAGGGGAAGGGGGCAAATCAATGGCCCCTACAGTGAGAGACAGGGCAGGGGCAGGCACTGCCTGGGTGGGGCGGGGGCCCATGGGATGGAGGCATGACTTGTGGGGCAGCTCCCACCACTGCTTGCACCCCAGGAGGGCAGAGGTGGAGGGGTGTGTGCCCCCATATCTGCGCAGCGCAAGGTGGGCTGCAGCTGTGGGGTGGAGCCAGAGCCAGCGCTGTCTGGGGCTTTTCTTGCCAGTGGGCTGGGCTCAGAGCAGGCTCCAGCAGTGTTGGGAGGAGCCTGCAGCCACCCCAAATTTCACCACAGCTCCACTCCCAGCCCCACCAGGCGCAGCCCCAGCTGAATGACCCACCTCCACCCAAGCACTGGGAAAAGCCATGGATGCACTAGATGGTGGGCAGTGGCATGGGGCTAGCAGTGGACCTGCAGCAAAATTTGGGGTGACTGCAGCCTCCTTCCAGTGCCGATGGGGCTCACTCTGAGCCCAGGCCCTGGTGAGAAGAGCCTTGCGGCGCCGCCCGGCCCACACCATGCAGATCCATGGGCACACGCTTTCCCAGGGCGCCAGCAGCAGTGGGAGCCACCCCCACTGCACAAGATGCGGCTCTGTCCCGTGACCCCGCTGTGCTCTGGCTGGGTAGCGCCTGCTCCGCCCCCTCCTTCACCACAGAGGTAGTTGATCTGCGCCCCCAACACCCTTTTCCTTCCCCCTCCCCTTCTGACTTATCAGCTGGAGGCAGCTCTCCACCCTGCCACCTGTGCACAGCACAGGCATTTATCAGCCAGATTAAACTGGGCTGATATCTGATATAGACAATTTTCTTAATATCGGTACCAATCTGATATCAGACAGATGTATTGGTGCACCTCTACTGATAAGCCCTGAACTGATGTTTTTAGAAAACTGTCCACACTGACTCCCAGATCTCTTTCCTGTGTGGTAACAGCTAATTTAGGGCCCATCATGGCATCAGCAACTGGTGCTTCCTGGGGATGCACCCGATCACTGAGTGGTGGGGGAAGTGGCCCCCCAGCAGCTGATCACTGGGGGGGAGGGGGGGATGGGGACAGCTGATTGCTGCCCAGAAACACCAGTGGTAAAACCAGAAGTGCTGCCAGCAAAACTGGAAGTACTGCCAGGGGATCGACCTTCTGCCTCTCTGTCAGTACGCCATTGCAGGGGGGACACACCAAGCACCCAGTGATGCCACTGGCGGCATCAGCAGCAGGGATGGCCCTGTCGGGTGGGGCACATGCTGCCCCATGCATCGCCTATGCATCATGGTGTAGGTATACTTTGGGTTATGTTTGCCCATGTTTATCACTTTACATTTAGCTACACTGAATTTCATCTGCCATTTAGTTGCCCATTTGCTCAGTAGTGCCAGATTCTTCTGTAGTTCCTCACAGTCTGCATTAGTCTTTACCACTTTGAATAATTTTGTGTCATCTGCAAATTTGGCCATCTCACTACTCACCCCCTTTTCCAGATCATTTATGAATATGTTAAACAGCACTGGTCCCAAATTCAATGGAATTCAGTGGACTGAAAATGCATTGTTAAATATATATATATATCAACAAGAAAAATAAATAAAGAACTGTATACCATGTAAACCTCATCTAAACTTCTATTTGTTAGCAAATCTTCATTTATTTTCATCTGATCTCCATTTTTATGGCACAATAACCGTCTCTTTTTCAATCATTGTCCCTTTAACAAGACACTGCTGACTTTCATTCACTTGAAAACTCAACTTGGGAAGTTCTGTTAATTAACATGTTGTTGACTTCAAGTTCAACAATACATGCAGTAAACAATAATGTTTCCTTGAGTTTAGTTATTTACTTATTAGATTTATATGCTGTCCTCCTCAAGAGAGCCTCAGAATGGTTTATAAATTAAAAAAACAAATAAAAATATTAAAATAACACATCATAATAGAACAAGCTCCTCAGACAATGCACCCAAAACTTAATCCCACCTGCTGAAGGCCTGCCCAAATTTAAAAGTTTTACACTACTTCCAGAAAATGACCAGGCTCAGACTCTGACAGACTACAATGGGGAGGGAGTTCCAGGTGGAGTTTGCACCATGTTGACTTTGGTTTTCAATGTATGGCCCTGGGACTAGTGGGCAAACCAATATAGATTGGCTGTGTTAATGCAACCTGTTCCATACCCTGGGGCAGGGTGCTAGGCTCTGTGCAAAGCCATGGTAAAAAACAATTCCAGTTGTAAAGACAGTATAAATATACCAAGAATGGGGATGGAGGTGCAGAGCAGTAAAGTGACTTCCCCAGGGTTACAGAGCACATCAGTAGCAACACAGGAAATAGAAGTCTGGTGTCCTAATCCTTGCCATCTCCTAACTCCCTAGGACTAGTTTAGCTTAGCCATCAGTCTAAACTGTCTTAAACTTGTACTCTAACTCACTGTTATTTTTCTAGTGAAGGACAGCTCTGTAAAGGCTAGCCTGACCTCCCTAATCTCCTGAGGGTTTTTAAGGACAGATGGGGGAATTTCAGATCCAGTGAGAGTGATCAATTTAGATCTAATCATGTCCTATTCAGATGTATTCTGTCTTATCTTGAGTCACAGCTGTTTCAGTTTTACTTGGCTGTGTTTCCATTTCCTTACCTGGAAACTAGGTACTTCCTAGAATTGCTAAGTTTCTAAGCTGAGTTTATTTTTCAAGGCTTTAAGCTCCTTTCTAGGGTAACTTCAGTCATAGATGTGTTCTCCTTCAGCCCACCCTTCAAGTAAACAATTCAGGGTCACCTTTTAATCACCCTTTCCATTCAGGCGGCAATTTCTACCAAGCTGCTCCACAGTTTTTTATTGATCTGTTTCAAGGGAACCTGAGTGGAGTGATGAAACACAGGATCATTCATGTATATAGGAAATGGAATGTCTGCAATGTTTAGTAACTATAAAAAATATTATTAATATCTGATCTTAATTGTGTGTATGGCAGACAGGTGGAGATACAACTAGGTACTGAAACTGAGCACAGTTTAAAATAAAAGTGGGAAGAAAACAGCTGTTTCTGTTTCAGGTTTGGGAATCCCTTGGGTACCCCCTCTTACATCTCTCTAAAATGTAGTAAGAAAGAGTGTTCTTGTAGCATTTCAAAGGGAAACCAAACACGCCGAGATCACTCTTTCTCACAATACTTCGGAGAGATGCAACACAGCAGTGCCTAGAAAATTCCCAGCCAGCAACAGAAAGACTTTTTGAAGTAATGACATATAGTAGGTCCGCAGGATGCCACTGACTCAGTTCATTGGGTCCCCAGAAACCTAGAGCTGGCCTTGCTGGTATTATGTGTGGAGCTTACTGTCAACTAGAAAAGACTCTAATGAGAGCTGTTCTTTCTATCAGTGGCAAAGCTTTTGCTTGGGAAATGACAGAAAATACGGAAGTTGAGAAGTTAATCCATTAACCCTGTCTGTCTGGAGTGGTGTGTATCAAAGCCTCTGATGAAAAGCTACTTTTGTCTTTCTTTATACTAGTCCTAAAATTTGTCACTTTGGTGATTATTTTATTTTTGAACCTGCTTTCCATCCTATGCAATACGGATGGTCCAATGTTGGAGTACATTTCCTATGAGCCTCAACTTTTAGGAGAGAAAGGCTTTTAAAGTTGTGACTCTAGTGATTAGAACAAAGGCCTGAAAATAAGGAGAGCTAGAAGAAGCAATGGATTAAAAAATGGAAAATTAAAGGTTCAGATAAAGAGTCATAAGCCCTATGGACAATTTGCTCTACTTCTGAAACCCACTGTGACAGCGTGGGCAGGTCATCTGACCTCTCTGCTTCACAGTTCCTATCTGAAAATGGATCTAGAATCAACTTGCTTCATCGGTTTATGGAAAAGTTAATTCATTATGACCCCGATCTTGCAAACAGTTATGTACATGGTCATCTGAGGCACATAAGTAGTTCTGCAGATGCCCATGGATTGTGCAAGCTATCTGCACAATAGAAAACTGCATTTCTGGGGGATAACGCATGTCCTGCACTCTCCAGGGTGCCTATGCTCTCACTTTAGTATTCATTCACCTAAAGCCCCAAAAGAAATATTGCCCTAGTCAATCTAAACTTCTTCTGGCCCTCTACCCTTCACTGCCATCAATGCGGCTGATGTTTCAAAGTTATTATTCAAGTCACAGCAAATTAAACATATATCTGCATTAGTATTAGAACACTACGTGCTGCTTCAGGTCAGTTAGCAGACAGATATGAGACAGTGCCATAAAAATATGATGCTTATTTCTGACCACTGATCTACTCTACTAACCCTCTAATTCAGGGGTTTTCAACCTTTTTGGATCAGTGTACCCCCCAGTGGCCGGATGCCGAGAGGGGTGGAAGGGGGCACCATGTGCAAGCTTCCCCCCTGTCCAGTTGCGCGGGTGGCACCTGCACGGCAGCACAGGATGGTGTGTGGCAGTGCTCCACCCCTGCCCAACCATGCGTACCCCCTAGGGCCATCTCAAGTACTCCCGGGGGTATGTGTACCCCTGGTTGACAACCCCTGCTCTAATTATATCAATGAAAAATACTTTGTACTCAATGTCTTATGTGCCTATGCATGGATTCTGAAAACCTGTATTTTTTTCCCCTTCACTTTCATGCTTACTCCTAGAGACAAACTCTAATAATAAATTAATCTTTTAGGAAAATCTATATTAGGTTTAGGTTTTATTTGCAGCATGTTTAATCAAAACAGCATTTAATGTGATGGACTGTTATGAAAAGTGACTATTAAAACAGTAGACCTGGGGATCCACGTTTGAGCTTTAAGGCATTCCAGAACAAACATGCTTAATTTGTAACTCAAAAGACATTAAATTTCTAGCTACCATCCCTGAAGACACAAGGCAGGATCTGATAGTTGAGCTGAGTTCTTTCCTTCTCCCTGACATCATCTCCAGTGAAAATGGATCTGCAGGTGCTCATAAGACTTTGCTGATTTCAGTGTCACAATGCTGTTTACATCAGCTTAGATGCAACTGCACTTGGACAATTGCATTATCATTGGTTGGTTCCTATATGGGACTTCCTCTGAAGCATCAGGGCTTGGCACTGCAGTAGGCAGGGCTCTGCAATGTTGTGAATGACTGGCCCTCTATTTAGGACATATTAAACTATTCTGTTGATAAGGCACAAAATGAAGGAAAACCCCTGTTACTGATTAGTAAAAGTAGAGCTTTTCCTGGTGGTTGGCTGGCAGACTTCCTTCATGAATTATTATTTTAATGCTATTGGTTTTCTGTTGAATTATTAATTATGTTTTAGGGCACTGGAAACTTGTAACAGGCATCCTTTTATTATTATTTAAATCAAAACAAATAATTTTAGACTAAACAGTGAAGAGAATGTTATTTCTTCAGAGTAAGCCACAAATGGAACAAGTAAAAATCATTTACCTGTCCTATTATAAATTCCATGCTTTTTTCTCTTGTTCCTTCTCTGTACCTCATCACTTTGAACAATTCCTGTTTTATCCTGCTCTCCTGATTTTTTAAGCTGAATGAGCCATTCATGTTGCATCACTTTTGTCATGTGCATCAGATTTCACATATTAGATTGTCTGTTTTCACTGAGGACATGCAACATTTGGCTGAAGGTTGCTGGACCTCTACCTACCAGGTATCATGTTCACCCTACCCACACCATCCTGGAGGTCAGGCTCTAGGCTGATCCAAAGGTATTGTCACCTTTGTTCATTTCCCCATTCATCCACGAAACATAAGCATAATACCAGTATATTTTAAATGAACCCCTCCTACCCACCAAAAAAGCAAAAACCCACCCAGAAGGATTTCTATTGCTGTATCTCCAGCTGTGCAGTATTATTCTACTAAAAAGAGCTGTGCCATGGCAAGGAAGTTTGGCGCCTGGGGCAAAGACCACAGAGGCAGCCCGCCCTCACTCCGCACACAGCTCTGGAGGGCACGTGCCCCTCCACGCTTGCCTGGGAGTGGATGCACCAGAAAGAGCCACCCTCTTCCTGTCACTATGCCCCCCCACCCAAAAAGTGAGCCACTTGTGTCTCTATCCCACACCCCACCCCAGCTGAGCAGTGCCTGTTGGCGCCCCTTTACTTCAGCGCCTGGGGCAGTTGCCTCACCCACCCTCCTCCTTCCCCCGCCCTTGCTATGGCACTGGGAAAAGAAATCAGCTCCATATCAGTACACCAAAAAAGTAGGCATTCATGTACATATGTGCTAACAATGAGAAGAGAGTAAGCGTGAAGTACGTATCCTTATCAGCAGAGTCTAGAATACATATTCTTCCTTCTGTTGGTCTGTGCAGGCATGATGAGTGTGGTTATTTGAAAAATGTAGTATGGGTTTTGAGGTTCAAGACCAGATAAAAAAGGTGCTTGCTTAAATAACATACAAATAGAACAACATCTTTGAAGTGTGATGACTATTATATATTCACAGTCTGTGTAAGTATAGGAGACCTCAGAGCTTTACACATGGCTATAGTTGGTTTGTGTAAGAATTATTGGATATGCTTTGCTCTCCTGATTCTGCCATTTAAAAAGGAGTATAATGCATGGTCACTTACCCATTATGCAAAGTTACCAGTACATTCTGGGAACAAGATTCTCAGATGCTGTAAACTGACATAGCAAGGTGGAGTTATGTTGATTGACACCAGCAGAGGAGCTGGAATAAGGAATCTAGAACCACATGCTTTATGCTCAAAAAGGCTGAGCTGACGCTATTGTATGGAACACCCATTTTCCCCTCCATGGTCATGGTTGCACCTCTTTTTATAGTTACACTTTCCTTTGTAAGTTCAACAGCTCATAACATTTTGCCAAACTTTTTTTATACCAAATGTCTTCCCATCTTAGGCTTCAATTATTCAGGGAAAATTTCACCAAAAATTGCTTTTCTACTTCCCAGGACAAGGCTAAGGGAAAACAGGTTGTTTTCCTCATGTTAAACATTTCTTGAGACTGTAGTTGTGTCAGGGATGTGGCTTTTAGCATCCTATGAAAATATTTTCAAGGTTTGCCAAATGATAAGCCTTTTAAAATTGGCAGCCTTTGAAAACTTCACATATACTCAGCAGAGACTTCTTCAGTTTTAAGCAGCTAATATGTCTGAAGAGCTAATCCTCACTGAGTACATCTACATGTTCAATTAATGTGACACAATAAACTCCAGAGCTGTTTGAGTTGGAGTCAATTGCTCCCAGCTGCAGTGTCTATACATGTACCTGAGACAGCAGCAGTTTCAGATGGGGTGAAACAGCCCCAAGCCGGCAGAAGGTGGTGGCAGAGGGCCTGGCAGGGCCATGATGGTGCAGAACCTGTGGAGCCATATGGGTAGGTGACAGGCAGTCTCCACACTTTAGCACCCTCATGCCCCAGCCCCTATCACTATCTACACAGGCGTTTTGTCCTACTTAATTACTCTGCTATAAACTTGTACTGTTGGGAACAGTACTATTTTATGGCAGAGTTAATTAATTTACTGTGCCCTAATACTGGTGCATGTGTAGACTGTGATGCTTTACTACAGAGCTAATTAGTCAACTGCAGTAAAGCGCATGTGTAGATGCACCCACAGAGTATGCTCCCCCCTTTCATAGATCCTACATATTATCAGACTGGGCATGCACCATATAGAATAATTAAGCTTGCTTCTTCCTGTCTCGGGTGCAGGGACTCAGGAGGACTTTCCTTATAATGGTTGCTCCTAGCTGCTCTTTACTCATTTATTAATGAACACAGAGGCAAAGAATAGAAGAGTGGATTCCATTAACTGTCCCAGTGCAATGCAGGGATCACCTGTATACAAAGCCATCAACATCCTCCTCAGCACCAGCAAGCCAATCATACTTTCTTATTAACAATGCCCCAGCACAATAGCCTTAACAGTCAGGGTAGCCAAATTGGTTAACTGCAGACCAGTAGCAATTGGAGATAAAGAGCTTTTAATAATAAGTTCCCTATTTCAAGTGCACTTATTAACACTGCACATAGGGCAGCTATATTATATGCTTTTGGGGAAGAAGTACATCCAAAGCATTGTGCTGTGCTTCACTCTGGCACTCCCTAGTGACCATGCCCTCTGAGTTTGAGAATAGCACCATCTACACAAAAAGATGGCTCAGAAAACAGTATGGGAGGAATTCTGGAATTTGTGAATTTGATCACGAAGTTAATAATTTCTGTTGATTCTACCTGGCTTCCATTATGTATTTCCCAATGAGCTATAAAGAAAAATCCATAATTCATAGGGATCAGCAGCAAAACAAAAGGCTATGGGACATAAAACAATAAGTGCTTAATATGGGGAAAGTCCTTGCACATGTAGAAACAATGATAAAGATGTCAGGAGAAGACCTTGTAAAAGACCATCTAATAAACATTTGGTGTTCCTTAGTTCAGGGCAAGTTGCCATTCATACACATGCATACAGAGTTTAATCTTTTTGTGTCACTGAAAAATATGCCGTTTGAATCATAGTCCTACAAACAATTTCCTAAACATGTTAGGGGGCAAAAAACCCTCTAAAATTGCTTGGCGTCTTCCAATGAAATATTAAAGCCACTAAAATATATGTTTTATTTTTAAATGATCACAAAATCCTTTAAAAAGTTTTGAGGCCCTTCAGTCTTCCAATGGCATTTCCACTGAGATGCATGCTTTCTCTCTTTCCCAACCTCCTGTTTCTTATATTGACTCCCTGGTCCTCTGTCCCATTTGAAGCTAGTTCCATTATGTCTATACACCTCACAGTTAAATCTCAGGAAGACTATGTGGGCCTAACCTTAGAGAAACTATTGTTAAAATGAGGACTGAATCCCATCCAAGCTGAGTTCCTGAACACAAATTGTTTTCCTGGGGGAAATTCTCTTTCTCTTCGAGTCATACAGCAACTGTCCTGTGGCACTCTGTTGTAACATGCCCACCCTGCAGGATGCAGCTCCACAGCCCCTCCCCATAAGTGACCTCAACATGGGACCATGGTTCCAGCCCCACTTTGCAGCTCCACTCTCCATGTCCTGCATTCTTGCTTGAGCAGTTAATCCTGTTGCCATGGGGTTCTTTTGCACCATCTAGGTGGGGCATACGATTTGTCCCTTAAGGTGTAAAAGGAAGAGGCATTAAAATCCTTATGGGCACGTCCATACATGCAGGCACATATGCTTGCAGCAGCTCAAATATGAGCAGCACAAATTGAGCTGGGGATTTTTGCCTCAGTGCACGTGCCCAGAAATACACTTTGGTGTGGGGCAAGTTGTGCTGCTTGGGACAAAATAACCCACCCCAGCTCCTCCCAGATCTGCAACTATAGCCACAGGGGCTGGCATCAGCAACATAAAAGCCTGCACTATGCTGACCCCAGCAGTATAAAAAGCTGCCCTTGGAAGTAGCTCAGGGCTACTTGCTCTCAGGAGCATATGGGACCTGACCAATTGGTATCTGGGGACACTACTCCTTGTGCCAGCTGGACTGCTGAAGCAGCCCTGAGAGTTCCCTGCACCCTCTACCTACTGCAGTAGTCTGGCAGTGGGGGCTGCTGCCTGGCTGTGACCTGCTGCCACCTGCGACAGCATGTGGCCCCAAGGCTGCATGCCTGCCAGACCCAGATGGGAACTGCACGGCCACAGCAGAGTCAGCTGCACCTCTGGGCCAGCTGCCAGTGGACTATGGATGCACATTTGGCCTTTGTGTGGCACTACTGCCATGTGTGCCGCCACACTGCCACCTGGGCAGCTATTGCCTGGAAGATGTTCTCAGTGTGGTGGCCTGCTTTGAACTGTCAAAGTATGTCCTCCTGGCCACTTGCCACCTCCAGCTGAGTCCCAGGTGCTAACCCTGAGCAGGCTCTGCTGTCTGGGTCCTTGCCTCACTAGCAGGAATCTTGGTGTTCTCTACTTAAAAACTAAAAAAACTTCTGATTAAAAATATCCCAAATTCACTCTTTAAAATACCCCAAAATCCATGTTCTTCCAATATTAAAACAAAAGACCACTATTCAATATATATATAAAAGCCTTAGTCTTTTTGTCTATCTGTCCGTAACCCTTTATTCGCACTCTGAGCGGTTGTCTCAGCAACCAGTGTTCCAAGAGCATTCTGGACAGGAGGCAGCAGCAGCAGCCCGCCACCATGACAGTGGGGACAAAGGAGATGGAGGGGGAGTGGGTGAAGCCAGTGCCGCTGGCCTTACCCTCTCCCCTGGCCCTGTTCCCTGGAGGAAGTGGCAGTATGGGGTGCTGGCTGAGGGGGATGGAGGGAATGGTGGGGTAAGCTTACACTACCCTCCTGCTCCTTGGAGGCAACAGCAGCATGGGGGGGGGGGAAACAGAGTCAAACCCACTGTGCCAGGGGAGAGGGATAGGGTCGGGCCTGCTGCATGGGGTGGGTGGAAATGGGATCAGGTTCACCATGCCGGGAGGTGGTAATGGGGTTGGGCCCACTGTGCCAGTGCTGCTGGCTTCCCCCCCAACCACCCCAGCCTTGCTCCCTGGAGGTGGTGGCATAGGGTGCTGGCCGAGGGGGATAGAGGGAATGGTGGGGCAGGCTTCTGTCCTGCCCCCCTGCTCCTTGGAGACAGCAGCAGTGGTGTGGGGGGTGGGGAATGGGATCAAATCTACCATGCCAGGGTGGGAACGGGCTCAGGCCCATCATTCCAGGAGGGGAATGGGGTCAGGCCTGCCGTGGCAGAGGAGGGAATGGGGTCAGGCCCACAGCAGTGAGAGGGGATGGGGGGCAAGCAGGCCTGGACAGGAACCACTGGGGGGAACATGGTGGGCCCAAAGCCATGTGGGGGGAACAGGGTCAGGCCTGAAGGAGGAGGGGTGGGCCAAACAAGGATGTGAGGAGCAGGAGTGCAGGACCAGAGGCTGGGCTTCATCCCCACCAGCCCCCCACATCATTCTCAATGGGCAATTTGAACAGAAAGGAGAAAGAGAGACCGTTCAGCTGGACAATGTTTTATTGATATATTTACAATTCTAAAGCAATTTGGAAGTCTACATGTGTCTCTATCATAATAATTAAATAAATTCTAAAGGTCTATATGGTTTGATGTTTGCTTTTGGTTTTCTTATCATAGAACAATTAGAGCTCCCCCTGACCCCTTCACTAACTAGGCAGGATATGGGGACAGCTGCCCCTGCAGCCACAGCTTCTGCCAGCTGGTTTCATCTCATCTGGCAGCTGGGTATGATAGGTGTGTGATGTGGGGATGTGGAGTTTGCAGGAGGGGAAAGGGTGTGGGAGATGCGGGTGGGTGCGTGGGAGGATTGTGGGGGGACTGAGTGGGTCCCCTGCCCCTCACAGGGAAAAGCCCCCCCAACACAGCACATGGACTGCCCCCCCACAGGGTCTACACCTCCCCCTTGCATGCCCCCCCTCATATACAACCCTCCTGCCACACAAGCACAGCCCCCACACAATCCCCACCCCGTCCCTACTTACCCTGATGGCACTTGGGTCCCAGTCATGCCAGATCCTTGCCACGCTTCTCCTTGCCCCAGCATGCTAAGGGTGTGTGTCCTGCATTGTGGGGCAGCAGAAGCACATAGAGATGCTCTGGCCAGAGACCAGAGCATTTCTCCAGAGGACCAGCTTCTGAGTTACCTCAGGGCATGGTCCAAAACCATGACCTACCCTGCTTTTTTCCCCCCTCATGTTTTTATTTTATACTGGATATCTAGGTATCAAATTTTGAGCATATCAAATTTGCTTTGTTACCTTACTGACAAACTGCTGAGAAATTGCAATATATGCACTATTTAGGGTTAACTAATGTTTGGCTAGTCCTACATCATGCAAACACTGTGGGATAGATGAAGGATGGAGCTTCAGCTCTGAGTTCAACATTTCTAGGTACACAGTACAAAGCTGTGTGTGCAGCATCACAATTACCTTACGGACACAACAGAGTCACTTTTTAAATTGCCTGTAAAAAGCACCTACAGCTTTTCCTGCACTCTGTGGCAAAGCTAGAATACATTGCTCTGCTTTTCATCTCACAAGCCTAACAGGAGAACGATGACAAATTCTCCAGCTTTTCTAAAGGAAGCTGAAGGGGCAAATTCACTGCCACAGATGTATTAAAGACCAAAAAGAGTCAGCTTTTAGAAGGTAGAGCAAGTGACCAAAATGAGGACTACAATAAAAAGCAGGGCAGAAAAACCCAAAGAACGTGGAGATCACTTCTAAAGAATAAGTGAATCTTTTGTAGAACTATTTTCATATTTCTGTACTTCTGATGTTAAGGTGACTTATAGAAATAAGCAGCATCACTGACTGCTCTGTAGGGTTCAGGTAACTGAAAGGTATTTGAATCAGATAATGGGATTGTCTCTCACTAAAGGGGTTTACGTTCAGGGTAGTTTCCCAGCTTTCATGCATAGTTCCATAGGAATGTGCTAGATGTATTTTTAGCCTTCACTTGCTAGGTAAAACCACTGTATAGGCAGCAACAGCTGTTCATGAGTCCTATCCTAAGGCGTGGAGAAGTTCAAGAGCACATCATTTTATTCACAGAGACAATAAGTATCCTGGCATCTGTGAGTACCCTGCACTATCAGGATAGTCATCTTCAGTGGAACTAAATAAAACCTTCACCAAGTGTGAAAAACTGCACTCTGAGTTCCTATTCTGACAGAAACACTAATAATAAACTAGATTTAGAACTCCAGATGCAAAAAGAATCCTATCCCAAGAAGCTATTCCAAGGTAACTTCTTGAACAAAGCAGATAATATGATAAATTTACTGAATCAAAACAAAACAGTTCCACACTATCCAGCCCTATATAACATTGTAAAGAAATTAGCAAACTTTTATTTAATTGCAAAAGTGGATGTGGGCATAGATGGAGGAGAAGAGACATTAATGGATTTCCTGAACTTAAATTAGTTTTGAAATGTGCCCCCAAGAGCCATGTGCAGAGGGAAGGCCATCTCTCAGACTGAAAATGAGAGCTAGCTGACTGCAACACCAAGGCTATGTTCAGACATTCAAAAAGCCTGAGGCAGAATTGATCTAAGTTATACAGTTTTCTGTAGGTAGCATAGTTTAGATCAGAAGCAAACAGAACACACATTTGGACTAGGGACAGACATTACACATAAACCAGTTTAAGTGATCAGAAACTGGTTTAAATCTGTAAACAGAACAGATGTTCAGTGCACATAAACCAGTTTGAAAATGGCTAAAAACAGTTTGAGAAATCTGGCTGAGCGTAGTATCAGACTTAACTTACTTGCAGGAGGGGAACTTAACCAGTTTATGCAATGTCCGTCCCAGACCCCTTGCTGATTTAAGCTAAACCAGCCACCCCTAGCATGTCGACATGTTCTCTGGCCTGGGTTGAGCCCCTCCCCTCTGCTCCCTAGGTGCAAATCCAGCAGAGACTTGGAGGCTGCTCCCCACTCCCCAGCCCCCTTCCCCCTCACCACTCCCTGCCAAGCAGGAATTCCTCCCTCCCATCTGCCTTGGTGAGAAGTATTTGTGTATTAGCTAGCAGACCACATGCTGGCTACAGTGTGTGCTGTGACAAAGGCAGAATCAGCTGGTAGCTGGCAATGTCCCTCTGTTGTTTTCTTAATGGGATTACACACTGTTATCAGTTCCCTGCTGGGCTAATCAGAGAGCCACACCCCCTCAGCTCAGTACTGTAGAAGGGACAGGAGGGCTGCTCTAGCATCCCCCGGCTTTTAGCCTGAGCCACTGCAGGCACGTGCCAGCATTTCTGGAATGAAAAAGGAATATCTATCTATCCACCTCCAAAATCTATTCAAGCTTTGTAGGTTAGACTAATCTTCAAAGACTGAATCAATTCAGGCTCAGGCTTTTTGAATGTTTGTCCCTAGCCTTGCTCTTTGGAGGGGGACAAACCTTACACAGGATTCCACCATTTTAAAACCAGTCTATGCATGTCAAACTTCTGTTCTGTTTCATAGATTTCATAGACATTAGGGCTGGAAGGGACCTCGGGAGATCATCGAGCAAGATAAGCATCCAATTTACTCTTGAAGGTGTTCAATGTAGGTGCTTGAACCACCTCCGCTCGCAGACTGTTCCAGACCTTGGGGGCTCAGA
>NW_017728907.1:35149858-35172008 GCF_001723895.1 Crocodylus porosus | reverse complement strand
CAGTCCCTGATGGCACGCAGTCTCTGGACTGTGGCCTGGAGCTCCTCCAGCTGGTGCGCCAGAGACCCCAGTAGGGAGCAAACCCCGCAAGGGGTTAAAGGTATGTTATGGGTAAAGATTGGTTTTTGATGCCTTATGCAGGTAAAAGTGTAATGTATGTACCTGGCTCAAATCTTTCACTAATTCTCCCCCTTGCGCCACCTCCTCCACCCATATATCCTCTGCTAGGATCTGCACAGTGAAAGGAGAGGCCCTGCTTGCCCCTGCAAAGGTTACCTGGGAAAGGCAGTCCCCTTGGGTAGTGCAATTCCTTTAAGAATGTCACAAGTCTGCTGTGATTGTAAATCTCCAGGGGAGACATGCTATAAGAGAGGGCACACCTAACTTGGAGAGTTAGTGCAAAGACAAAGGCCTCCAGAATGATGGTCCTCACTTCTTGCAGCAACCTCAGTACCAGCATCCCTCCTCCTCCTCAGTAAACTCTGTGGGGCTGTGGCAGGACGGCCCCTAGGGGTGCCGTGACCTCCCCTAGTGTCCTTGTCTACTGCGCCAAGTCTGGGTCTAACACATCCTCCGTCTCGCCCGCCACGTCTTTGATCTTGTTAGTTCAGTGAAGGAGGCTGCCTTCCTACCCTTCTTGGCACGGGGCCGGTCTTACTATGCCGGGATTTCCTCTGAGTCCCAGTGCTGGTCTTCTCCCGGGGCCAACTCAATACACACACCCCCCCGGGGCGGTTCTCTCCGATTGTGCCCCTTCTCGCCCAGCTCGGGCTTCCCGATGGCTTACTCCCCTCTCGGTGTTTCGTATCTCTCAGGCAGCGCCCCACTCGGGCCTGCTTCCCTTATACTCCACGGCCACTCGCGTCCTGACCTGCGTCCCGTGCTCCCCGCGGTCTCTATGCCCACACTCCTTATGTTCGTCGCCCACACTCGGGCCTTCTATGCCCCCACCGGGGCCCTCGCTCACCCTTCTTGCGTTCACTGCCCGCCCTTGGGCCTTCTATGCCCCCACTGGGGCCTATGCCCCACTGGGGCTCTTCCCAATTGGGGCTTCCAATTGGGGCCTGTCCCGGCAATGCCCACGCTGGGCTGGGGTCAGGACCCCCCACTGCTTAGGCCCGCCTTCCTGGGCCCACACCTTGGCTAGACTCTTCCCAAAGTTGCCTCAATGGGCTGGGGTCAGGACAACCCCACACGCGGCACCCTCCTTGGTGCCAGCAACTCTTCCACCTTACTGGGGAGCTCCTACTGAGGCCTCCTCCACCCCTACAGCCTCGCCCAGTCCTCCGGTGTAATAATCACAACTCCACAAACTATGTTAGCTCTCTCCAATACCTTGCTCAGGGGTTCTCTCCCTCCCCTCGCATCATTGCAGCGGTCAAACTGCCAGCATAAGCTTTGCTGCTCAGCTCTCTGCCACAGAGCTCCTGCTCCTGCAGTGGCCAGAGGGGAACTATTTCTGGCCTCAGCCTTCCCTCCCTTATGAGGGCCAAGCCTCGCCCCCTGGCGATCAGCTGACTTACTCAGCTCCAACAGCTAACACCTGCTGCCTTACTAACTGGCAGCTAAGCCACTTCCTATCTTCAGTAGCAGGCACCCTAGTGCCCTGCTACAGGGGCTCCTGGTAGAGTTCCCCTATAATTTAACCAGCTTTTCTGCGATGGGAGTGACCTCACCCTGCGCACGCAATTTTGAGCATGAATGCTTATATCCTGGTCTAGGTTCACTGATTGAAATTCAGTTACCCCATATTTATAGACAGATCACTGCAGAGAAAGACTAGACCCCACTTGTGTGGACCATGGCTGAGAGAGTGCCTCCAGTCCAGTCTAGTACCTTTAAACTGGGATGCAGTAGTGGGGAACTAGAGCACCTGCCATGGGGCCCCAATCAAAGAGGGAGCAAGCCTGACAGCTGCCACTATTGCTGGCACTGTGGCCACGCAAGCCACAGACCCTGGTTATTATGCTTCTGCTAGGATGCTTTGCTCAGAGTCAAATTCTGGTGGTACTTGCACAGAAGTATATCTAAAGCAATTGTAGGGGAGTTAACAGAACTGCCCTAGATTTACCCCCATCAGCAGAGTTATTCTCAGTTCACATCAGCATGACTAAGGACAATGAGGAACTGGGGTTCTTTACTCAGCAAGGTGTTGCCTTAGCCAGCATGTCTGCCCATGTTTTACATTTTCTCATTGTACTGGTTTGTGTCATAGTCATCCCACAAAGGCACAATTTTATGAGTTCATACAAAACACCACCCGGCTACAACAAAGGTAGAAATTGGGAGTCTTTCTGCTCTGATTAAAAGCATTCCTACAGAATAGAGATGGATTAAGGATTCATGAAGTCTCATGCAAAGAGAAAAGTCAGTGTGGACTCTGGCCTACCCCAGTAATTTGATACTGATTAAAACAATTAGCTTATATAAGGTAGGGGCAGTGCTGCTCAAAGTGGTGTGAGGTGCAATGTTTTGCTGACTGCTGTTGAAATTGGTAACAGACTTTGCATATTATATCACCATTTTTTTGTTGCATTTCACATGCAGTGTTTTTCTGCTTTTGACTTTGAGGTGTGAGGGGGAAGGCTCTAATCATATGGCCTTGTGCAGATGCTCCATTTGCATTTCTATTAATCCAGGCCCTCCTGGAGACGTTTGAGCATAGGCACAGCATGCTTTGTGTTTGAACTTGTGAGAACCCATACCACTGCTTAATAACTTAATACATATGTATAGCCTCCTTCAGACAGCCCACTAGGAGGCAGAAGCAGGGGGAGGTGCTATTAGTGTGTAGGCTGCAGGGCTCTATGTAAATGTGTTCTAACAGGAAGAAGTACCTTGCCAAGTAAAGAACCTTGGTTTTTTATTGCCAGGTTACTGGCTGATTTAGGTAGGGAAACCTGTTTTATGGGAATTTGTACATATGATAAGTCCACTGGTGAAGGTTTATGGTGTCTTTGTTAGTAACTTAGTTGTAACCCTTGAATACTAATATATTTTGCAGAGATTGCCAAACAGGAACTGGAAATTCCTCTATGCTTTTATATCCCTTTACTTGGATCCCCTGAACACCTCACCAGAAACTCTTCCCAAACAGCATCTAGACTATTAGCTGTCCAATTTAAGCAAGATATCACAATAAGCAATAACAAAATTCAGCACTTGAGCATGCAGAGATTTTCATTCTTGAAGAACTTTACAAATCTGCACTAACTGCACACAACATTTACATGCAGCTATAACAGTCTGGATCCTTGCAGCAACATTTTTTTTCTGCCAGAAAACACCAATTTTATCAAAATCATAACTTTTGAAAGAGATGCCAGACCACTAGAGAGTTAGTCCCTCACTCTCTCCTACACCCAGTTAACAAGTTGAACCACTCTACGGGAGAGATTGAAAGACAAAGACATGCTACCTGGAATATGAAAGAGGATTTGAACCCATTCCTCCATGGATATATATGATAAAGACACACTAGCTGAAATGTGGAATAGGAGTTGAACCCATACCCCTGTGGGTGTGTACAAGTACCTACATGTATGTGTGTATGCGCACACACACACACCCCTCTTGGCTGGTGTAAGGTTTTAAGGTCTGTCTGTTTTTTTCCATGAAACACTTTGAAAGGTCTCATTTTCATTTCAATATAGACTCCAAACAAATTCCAAAATCTCAGCATTTTTTTTGCAATGCTAAATTCTTTAGAGCTGATCGTGTCATTCTGCAAGGAAACAGGAACATTGTAGACTGATGCTAGCATTTTTTTAAACAAAAAATGTTTCTTCTGTCACCTTTTCTCCCCTTTAATGCATTTCTACTCAGTATCACAGTTCCCCTTAAAGGCTTTCTTGAAGTGAAAAAAAAGGTAGGCCAGATTTGAATATCTGTATGTGAGGGGGAAAGGATCTGAGGTACTTCCATAAATACTCAGGTGTGTGATATGTCCATGTCAAGATAGCAGTATTCATTCTTCTTGTTGTGTTTGACTTATTCCTGGAACTTAAAAACCGAGGCTCAAGCTTCAATTCTTGCATCTAATGTTCACATTCAGAGGACCAAGGGTCTTTTTTTTTTAACCTATAGAACAAGATTTTACTCTAATTTATATCAATGCAACTACAATATCAAAGAGTTGCTGAAGGTAGAATTTGGCAAACAGCCAGTTGCCTGCCATTTTTTTGCTCATTGTAGTTAAATCATGATTTAAATTCTCAGTACAAGATGTTCTTTCCCAGCCTGACTTGTTTTACAACTCAAGCAGTACGAAATGGAATTTCCTCATCAAGAAACACTCAGTTGGCGTAACACTAGTGGAACTACCTCCTATGCCATCTGTGTCCCTTAAGTCCAGCATAGGGTCGTCTTCTCCTCATGTCTCTATACCGTCTTTGACCATTTTGTTACACGTGCTTGTTTACTGTACTTTGTGAGGTCCTTCATTGTACATGTGCCTTCAAGCAGTGGGCATTGCAGCAGGTGTTTATAGTCTGAGTCTCTGTGCTGCAGTCACAGGTGGTTGAACCAACAGTATAAGCCCATTTCTTTATTAGTTCCTTGGAGCATCCAACTCCAGTACATAGGTGGGTGAGATATGGCCACCTTTGTCATGGTTCATCAGCCCCTGGTGGTAAGGGCTCAGCTGCTAGAATGTCCATTTTTCCACTGTCAGGTATTTTCTTCAGCCCGTCGTTTCATATCTGTAGTCATGTCTTCTTGGGTGCGGCATTGAGAGGTTGGGTGCTGGTGAGGAAGCACCTGCATGACTTCAGATGTTTGTATGCTGCGGGATGGTCGTACAGCAGGTGTCTTGCATCTCAGTTTGTCTCAATCATTCTATCCTGCTGGCCACTGCTCTTCTGATGTCAGGTGGAGCAATGCCAGCCAGCAGGTACACACTTTTTAGGTTGGTAGGCTTCAGACATCCTGTGATGCTTTGGCAGCTGTAATTCAGAATGGGGTCAAGGCACTTAGCATGTACAGATCTCTCCTGTACAGAGCATGAATACTCAGCAGAGGAGAAGCCAAGAGCCAGAGCACTGGTTCGGATGGCTGAGTTTGAGTGGCTAGCTCCCCATTTCAAGTTGGCCAGCTTATACAAAACATTGTTCCGAGTGCTCACCTAGGGTGTGAGATATTAAGGGGCAAGGAGCCTGAGTTGGAAGGGCAGGGATGGGAGACATAACAACATGCCACTGGTTCTTAGCTGCAATGCAATCTTTCCTGAGACACTACATAAGTGAATTTGGTATTGCTCATCCTAAGGGTGGAGGAACTGAAATAGTGCAGTCTGGCACTTTCCCCACTACTATTCTACCTCAAGTTGCTCTTCACACAAAAAAACCAAGGCAGTTGGTGGATTTTGAGGTGAACTCCTGGCCCTACTCTTATTAACTTCAAGCAAGTCTGGAATGGATTTCACCCTTCGTTTTTAATAAAATAGGGTGACATCCCCCCCCAACCTGATAAGGTTTTCTGGGAGTTGCAGTTTTTGATGGACCAGATCTATTCATGAATTTGTAATGAATGAAGCACTTATTTTCCATGAAATATAGAGGTAGGACGAAATTGGAAAGAAGCCAAATATTTTGCTTTAACATTTTAAAAGTTACACTTTTTTTTTTTTACTCTTCATTTCAAAATGACATTCTGATTATAAAATTGAAAGTGCAAACAATAGGGTGACCAATTCAGTTCTGGATGTATGAAATTTTCTTTTCCACTCAGCCACCAGCTCAGGTAGGATCTTTAGCAAAGACCATACTAACCAGAGTATCTCCATGGTTCTTTGCTCACCAGGACATGGGGAAAACCTCTGTGGAATGGCACAAGCAGATTAGCAGGACCCTCCTGGCTGGAGAGGGGTAGGTAAAACTGAGCTCTGGTGGTAATTCATTGCCATGTCATAACAGTAAACAAACCAAATCTGCTCCTCACTTGAGTGCCCAGAAGGAAAAACTGCAAAAAAAAGTACCACCAATTTTTTTTCTTTTTTTTTTTTTTTATTAGAAAGCAGATGGATGTAAGCAACCATCAAATCACTGGTGCTTTAGTTCCAGTAAGTCCTGCAAGAATTATTTATACAATCCCACACAAGTAACAGTGGCTACACAAAAAACTGTAAACTTCTATGTTTGTTGTTGAGGTTAGTGTTACTTACAGTTTACTTTTTACTTTCAAGCTTGTTACTAATAACATGAACCTATTTTTATTAATTTGCATTAAGTTTGTTTAACACCAATGAAACAAACCAGAAATATATCATGTGTACCATTTAACTAGCTACTGCAGAAACCTAATCATGTCAAGTTTATGTCTATTTCATTCTTTTAAAATATGATTGTAGAATAAATGCTTGGTTCTTATCTTACAACAGAAAGGAATAAATTCTCCAGGTATCTTTGAATAACAAAGAAATGAATGTTATAACTAGTGAATAACAAAGAAATGAACAAGCTTAATAATCTCCAATTTGGTTTTTCACCATACATAATGATACAGACACTGTGAGTGCTATGGTCCAAGTACATGAAGAAGCAACCACAAGTACTGAAAATTTAATTAAAAGTCAGAAAGCCATTCCAATGAAGACTCAGCAGAAAGCCATTTATTTTTAAAATCTAATATATTCTTCATGACTAAAGGCTAAAGCACACGCTGACTTACACATTTAGCTGTAACTGATTTAAGCTACTTGATGATTTTTTTGCGCACAGGGTGGTGCTCAATTTGCAATGGAGTAAATTGGCAGAATTTAATTTGGTGGATTTTTTTAACTCTGTAAAAAGAATCCTCATTAAAACCTCACGATGGGCTGTATACTTTTTTCATCATTAACCAACCTAACTGCAGGTAAAAGAGATACAATTATGGATTTATATAAATCCTATTGTCAATTTACAGCTCAAAGACTGGTGAGTTACCTCATTTGAAATAGGTTATTTTTTTCCCCTTAACCTTTCTTTGTTTTAATGAGGATTCAGTTTGTCATTGTCTGAGATTCTGTTTGCAGGAAAGTATCTCATAAATTGAAGGCAGTGGAAGGAATAAGGATTCCTGCTGAATTTGAATCTTGATGGAAAATTATGGTCTTAAAATTCAATCTTTCAGTGTTCCACTTAGGCAGGCAGAACTCAGCTGCCTCTCTCCTGACCTCTCAGTCCCTATAACTGTTTTATTTCTTATTCCTTAGGGCTTTCCATTAGTCTCCTTACCCGTTCTCTTCTTTCTTCTCTCCTACATGTGCTCCCGCCTGCCTCCAAAGCACCACCAAATTCTTTGTTCTGCTCCTATTCATCCCCGCAGGAGTAGCATGACTCACTTTATCAGTACCATCGCATGTTATTGGCAGAAGGCAATGAAAGGCCATCTCCTGTCATGCTTTTAGCTTGTGGAACTTCTGCTGCAGTCAATGTGAGCTATGCAGAAAAAAACAATGGCAAGACATGGTTCAAACTCAGGAACGCTATAAAGATAACAGACTGCAGAGACTACAGTAGATAGCTTATTGCAGGGGCCAATCTATCATGGAAGGTTGAGCCCAAGATTGGGCCCCACTGTAGACAGTAGAGCAAATAAATTCTCAGTTGATGTTAACTGTTCTACCTCCATTGATTTCAGCAGTGCTAAATTTACACCAGTTAAATATCTGCCCCCTGTAAACCTTATTCATTTCAAGGGTATCTGATACAGACTTTTAGCACCTTGATAGACAATACATCAACACCAGCAAAACTTCAATTCAGTTACTGCAGCAGGTGCCATTACGGTGCCCTGGCCTTAGGTGGCAGGAAAGCCAGTTATAGCTTGCTTGAGTTGAGCAAACTCCTTGGGACAGAAGTAGATACCCAAACAAGTATAACTTCCATTGGTATCATCTAATCTCTTTGGCTAGGGACAGACTTTATACATAAACTGGTTTAAGTGGTCAGAAACTGGTTTAAACCTGTAACAGAACAGATGTTCAGTGTGCACAAACCAGTTTGAAAATGGCTGAAACTGGTTTGAAATAAATCTGGTTGAACATAGTATCAGACTTAACTGATTTGGGTCAAACTGGTTTATGCAATATCTGTCCCAGACCCCTTTGCTGATTTAAGATAAACCAGACACCTGCAGCAACCTGGCATGCTCTCCAGGCTGGGTGGCCCCACCCCCCTATTCCTTGCCTGCAGCTCCCCCACACCCTTCCCCACTCCCTGCTAAGCAGAAATTCCCCACTCTACTCTGCCTTGCTGAGGAGGTAGCTGTGTATTAGCTAGCAGACCACATGCTGGTTTTGGTCAGTGCTGAATCAACAGGTAGAAACAACAGGCAGAATCAACATGTAGCTGCTAATGTCCCTCTGTTGTTTTCTTAATGGGGGATAAATGCTGAGTTAGAGGGTGATAAACACTGTTATCAATTCCCTGCTAGGCTAATCAGGGCATCCTCTGGGGGCCTGGCCACACCCCTCCTCAGCTCAGTGCTGTGGAAGGGATGGGAAGACTACTCTAACAACCCATAGCTTCTAGCCTGAGCCACTGCAGGCATGTGCCTGCGTTTATGGGATGTCTGTCCGGGTACAAAACTGATGTAGCCTAGCCAGGTTAGATTAACCTGCAAAGGTTGAATCAATTCAGGCTTAGGCTTTTTGAATGCCTCTCCCTAGCCTTTTTCTCCTCCCAAGGAACATCAGTTCAGTAGTAAATTACATATTGTATAGTTCTGCTTTAGTGTATCTGTTCCTTCTTACACTAGCCCTTAATCACCAAATAGGGGTACAGGTCTTTGACAGAGGGGGACTGAGTTATTCAGTGTGGACCATTTTGTGGCAGCGATCAGAAATAGCCTCTTGGCCTAAACTAAAAATGCTGCCATCCAGCCTTTGGTACTAAGTCTGCAAATGCCTGGGTTCTAATTTAATTCTAATTAAATGCACTTGTGTGGCACACTCATAGAAATGAAAAGCCAGGGGAAGAACTCTCATGAAAACAGGCAAAAAAGGAGGTAGAGATGAGAAACAAATATAAAGTGGGTTTCAAAAAGGAGTAGGTCAAGAAATGGTAAAAACAACTGTCAAAACTTTTAAAAGTCATAATTTAGAAGACTTACAGATGTCTAAATGGGAAACACAGGGTGGAGTACATCAGCCTGAAGACAGGTTGTATGGCCATACCTACAGGATACACCTGTAATTACTACAAAGTGAGCACATCTACATGAGATGCTAACTGTGCAGTAGCGTGCCAGACAAAAACCGTGCTAATATGCTACTTCACAATAGTATTAGGCTACAACACAGTAAGCATCACTAAAAAGCTGTGCACCGGTGCTACTGCACAGTACTGCAAGTTCCAGCGTATTGATATCTAATGCAAACAGGCAATAAAGGAGGTCGAGATTAGTACTTGGTAACCAAGCACTAAACTTAATGCTCAGTAACTACAACACATTAAATGAACATGTAGATGCACCCCATAGGTACTTATGTGGCTCTGTATCTGATTCAGAAAGAGCCACAATTCTAGATCATTTGCTTGTCTTCATGTACTACACACAGTGCGAATCCCCTGTGTTGGTACCTGTGGGTCCAGCTATAAAGCTCTAAAATAGTTAATGCAGTAGGGAGGGAGGAACATTGTTCTGGAACAAAAGGAATAGATTCTGACGCCATGCAGTTAATCATTCCTAGTTTCTTTGATTGTTGATTAAGTGCTTTGGATACTGCTTTTAAATTATTCTGGTTAAAGAACTGTAACTGTCTTGATTGTTGGATAAACTGGACATTGTGCTGCTTTTAATTTTTTGGTATTGCTCTTTTTTGATGTTACGGCTGATTATTGTACCTATTATCCTGACTGGTTAGATAGATTAGACAGATATTGCTCTTGATCCCCTCAAAAATTTTTTATTGCTACTGGTTGGTTGTGTGTGTGTGTGTGTGTGTGTGCGCGCGCGCACATGCGCGTGCACACACGTGTGCGTGCACACGTGTATTTGTTTTATTTTTCCCATGCTACTATGCCTGCTTTGAGCTTTATGACTTTTCAAACAAAGAATGTCATTGAAGCACAGTATTTTCACCATCTGGTCTCTTCAGTGGTCAGGATTTTTTCTTTTTTTCTTTGAACTTTTTATTTTACATGAGAATTAACTTACAAAGTTGTCTTTGGCTTGCTAGTTGATTAGTTAATTATATACCAAAATTAACCTTTGTTAAGCTCTGTAATAGCACCTTTTTTATCTGAGTTGCCAAACTGTATGTTAAAATTCTTAATGATCTAAGATAAAAATCAATAATTTGTACAACTTGCGTGTATGAACTAGGGAAGGATATGTATCATTAAAATGCATTCTAATGATAACCTCAAGCTCAAATTGAAAAAGGATATTCCTTAGAGAATTCAAGGACAACACTTTTACCAGACTTACCAGGGAAGGGGCCAGGAAAGCAGCTAAACAATGCTGCCATGAGGGACAACAAAGTTGCCCTGAAGCTCAGAGATAAATCAAGCTTAGACTAAGAACAAGATTCTGATTTGTGATGCTGTTCTTTGTTCACTGTTTATATTCTGCCTGAATTTGCTCTTGTTTATATTCAATAATAATGCCTCTCTTCTATCAAAGCAGAAGCTGATTAACTTGAGAGCTAATGTATTATAATTAATGGCCAAGAGAAGCTAATAATCTTCATTATACTGAGGACAGATAGATTATATGAGTTATTGTTCTAAAAAGGATAACTTGCTTTACAGAGGTTCTGGTAGAGACTCTACAGCTGAGGTTGCACTGAGATTTGTACATTAAATCTGGACTGAAATCCCTCTGTTTTACATTTCCTAATTCAGATTTGGTACCATGACCCTTTAAAGACAATTATATTTTTATGTAATATTTCTTTTTTTAATAAATGTCTATTTGATACTGTGAAAAGAAAAGTATTTTAAAATCCTCTTTCCTTCAGATTTCTACCTCAGCAGCTGATTGTGTCAATACAGTACAAGGCAGCACTGAGGAGAAGCACGCTGTACCTGTTCTCACCCCACCAGCTCACAAACTGGAACTGCGGTGCTGTGCACTTCCACATGAGCTCTGCCTCTCTGCAAGGTGCTGTGCTTACACAGCTATACTGTTTCCCTTTCAGCAGCCAGCATGTACAGAGTAAATTGTCCTAGTACACCACAGCAGGGTGCTGCCTTTTACCACATAGTCATTAGGCCTGTGCGAAGCGGCTAGTATTCACTTCAGATTCGGTTTTGGCTGATTTGGGGGACAGTGATTCAATTCAGTGATTCGAATCACTGTCCCGAATCAATTTGGCTACTGCCAAATCTTCGAATCACACAAGCCCATCCCCTTCCCGCTCCCCCAGCCCCAGCAATGGCTGCCTTGCCCACCCCAGCTCCTGGCACTTTGAAAAAAAAAAAACCCCAACTCACTGGGTGCTGCTGGGCAGGGAGGCGATCCCCACTGCCCCCCACTGCATGGAGGGCTCTGCACAAGCCCTCTGACTTCCGCCCACTACCCCCACCCACCCCGGGTCCCAGCCCTTTAAGAAAAAAAACAAACCCAAAATCCCTGCCCTTAACAGTTCCTGCCCAGCGGAGGGCGATCCCTGCTGCCCCCCGCTGCCCTGTGCCATATGGTGGGGCTCTTTCATGAGCTCCACAAAGCCCTGAGGCCACTGCAAAAGCTGGTGAGTGCAGGGGGTGGGGGAGGTTCAGGGGTTTTTTTTTCTTAAAGGGCAAGAGCTGGGGCAGGTGGGCAGGTTGGGGAGCTTGTGCAGAGCCCCCCCATGCAGTGCAGGGGGGTGGGGGGCAGTGAGGATTGCCCACCCACCTGGCAGCACCCAGTGTGTCGGGCTTTTTTTTAAAGCACTGGGAGCTGGGGCAGGTGGGGCAGCCATGGGGGTGGGCTGAGGGAGTGGGTGGGGGTAGGGGCCTGGCAGGGACCCCCTATGGTCCCCTCCCCCCTCCTTCAGCCCCATTTCCCCACCCCGTTCTTACCAGCTCCAAGTCCGGCTCCAGCTCCCTGCTGCAGCAGGCAGAGATTGCCCAAATCATCGAAGCTCTCTGAATCTTTTCTGAAGATTGGGAGAGCTTCAAATTGATTTGGACTTTTTTATTGGTCCCCTGATGTGATTCAGATTGGGAGATTCAGCTACCAAATTGGGCCAAATCTCTTCTGAATTGAATCACCACCTGAAGCTTCACACAGCCCTAAAAGTCATGCCTTCTCCTGCAGATCTATTCTAATAACATCTTGGAGATGGGTCACTTTTAATATTTTAAAATTAAACAAGACTTATTCCCTTTTACTGGGCACTTTGTTGTATTATATAATGAAAAGCCAATGTGTCAACTTCAGTGTTTCTTCTATTGCCTAATGTTGTGGAGGCTGCTCCTCTAAAATAAAAATGTCAGATCCTGCCTTTGTGCAACATGGACAACTTCCATCTTCCATCTTTATGCCCTGCCATTAACAAGAGATCATGCTCTGGTAGGACTCCAGAAGTAGCTGCTCCCTCAGTAACTTACTAGAGAGCCATTCAAGTATGAGCAACATGAGGAAATCACATTACTTGGAATAATGGAGAGATACTGAGGTTAGAAGCAGTTCAGAAAGCAAAGCTTAAGCACAGAATTAAGCAGCAGAGCTCCTAACCTTCTCCCTGGCTCCTGCTGCTCACTGGTCTCCAGCTATTTTTTTGAGCTCCTTGGCCACGCTAACAGCCCAGGCCTGGAATCATAACAAAAACCCTCTTCCCTTGCAGTCCTCAATTCCCAATAGAATATTCATTTTCCTTCTCCTCTTTTTGTATCTTTTACATGTTTTTATACTTATAGTAATTCATTTTACTGTATCCAAATGAAGGAAAAGGCAAGAAAACATGTACTTAATGTGAGGCCCCCTCCATTCCATTCATCAACTGATCATCCTCATAATCCTTTCCAGTTACCACCATCTACATACCATCACACTCATCCCAACCAACCAATGTGAAGGCTGAGTTCAGACCATACATACCTTATACTAATACACACAAGTATACAGGTTTCAGTTCTGTAATTTCTACATGAAAAAGTAATTCTAAATTCAGAATGACCAAAGGTGCCCAAGTCATGCCTTCACATGACTTTCCTAAGCATTATGGGGAAACGTACCTCACAGTCACTACTTGTACTCTGATACCACAATACACTCACCAATATAAAAACACAGGGAACGGCATATAATATCATTTTTGAAGCCACATCCACTCTTGGCTGCTTCTGTTCCAGAGAACTGAAGAAGGGTTCAACAATGCCCACAAGCTTATCTATATTCCTCCCAGCTATACAGTTGGTCCAAAAATATCACCCACAAAAATCCTTGCTTCTAGCATTCTTTCTGGACCATCATGGCTACATCACCCCAATACTACCATTGAACAAAACAGACCTGTAACTCCTAAATATGATTGAGGTTTACAGATGGTCATTGATGAGGTAGCCAGTCAACTTCAAGACATGGCTTTTATAGAAATAAAAGGAGCCAAGTAAAGACCAATATTCTCAATTCAGTTTCACCATTAAGAACAAAAGACCTTGTCGCAGGCACTTCCACGCCCCGCTCCTAATAAGACTCAAACTTGGGAGGGGGAGATGTGTCGCAGGCACTGAAGTGCCTGCTCCTAAAGGACAGGTGTGGGTTGCTGGGGCAACCACAGAGGTCAGCTGACCAGAAGGGGGCAGGGCCTGGCCCATATAAACAGCGGGGCTGAGGAAGAAGGCAGTTGCCCTCTGGCAGTTGTAGAAGATGGAGTTCTGTGGGAGTAAGCAGAGCATGAGAAGCCTGATGACTTGAGTACCTTAGGAGGAGAATACCAGGCAGAGGAACTCCTGGCAGGGATGGTAATGTTGATGAGCCAGAAGGCTTAGAGTTTACGTTTTAAGCCAGGAAGCTAGAATTTGTGTTACAGCTGATTGGCTTATAGGTTTTGTTTATTGTAACACTGGAGGACCGGGTGAGGCTGTAGGGGTTGGAGAAGGCCTCATGGGAGCTCCCCAGTAGCGTGGGGGTTCCTGGCACCAGAGAGGGTGCCACGTTTTGGGGGTTGCAGAGACCCCAGCCCAGTGGGGCAGCGTTGTGCAGGGTGAGGAGCCCAGTGTGGTTGAGTGGTCCGGGAAGGTGGGTCTGGGGGCCAGGCATGGCTACGGCCACCTGAGCCCCAAGCGCGGGAGCACGAGGCACATGGGCCCCAGTCCGGGTGGTAATTGCGCGAGCAAGGCCCCAGTGTGGGTGCAGGCGTGAGTAGAGCCCAGGGAGGGCGATTTGGCATTTGCATCGGGATAAGCCCCAGGGAGGGGGCAGCTGACTTCCTGCCCTTTGGGCAGGGGGCTGGACTCGATTATCTCCCGAGGTCCCTTCCAGCCCTGATGATGATGTCTATGAGGGCATACTGGAATAAGGAGCCCCAGTGAAGGGCGAGCGTACAGGTAGGAGCCCCAGTGAAGGGCGACTACAGGAATAAGAAGGCCCGAGGGAGGGTGAGCGTACGGGGAGAGGCCCTGGAGAGGGCCGCCAAGAAGAGATAATAGACTTAACAACATCCAGGACAACTGAGAGGCTTGGGGCGTGGTATTAGGGGTGGTAGGAGCCACACACAGCCCACAGGGCTGGGTGCACTAGTTTGACCTACACGGGACAAAGGGCTGGGATACCTAAGAGCACCGTGCTCAAGAGGGTAAAAGGCAGCCTCCCTTTTATAATAGTTACCAGCAAGACGTGGTGGGCAAGATAACGAGGGTGCGTGGACACCCACTTGGCACGGTAGGGGGCGCCAGGAGAGATCATGGCCGCTCCTGGGTCCCTGCCCCGTGACAGACCTAAAATAAGCTGTTTGAAGCATTTTCTAGGTAAAGGCAACTTTGTTTATTTAAGTTCCACTAGAGTTGGAAACTAAAATACAGACTTCATTGTGCAGACCTATTTGCAATATTTACATTGGGACAAATGTGTCTACAATTCATAATTCTGGCACCTTTCCATATGTGACACTTATGAGGCTAGTGAATATTCTAAAGGGGATGACCTCTGTTGACTGGACAACATTTTAAAAAATGCCTTCCTGGGATGAAGGGAAATTGAACAGATAGGGCAAGGCCAGCTGGAATATGGGAATTATCAGTCAAGATTGCTCCTCTCATACAACTGGCAGAGTTCATTGCACGATTGCAGGCTGAAGGTTGTACAGTTCCCTAAAGCCAGTTTAATAAATAAGAAGGTTATGGGTATGTGACTGCTCAAGCATGAAGAAATGTTGTTGATATATTTTCAGAAACTAATTTTTTTTCTTTAATAACCTGCAGGGCTACTTCTCGGCGAGATTACCAGTCAGCTTTGATAGTCTAGGTTACAACAAATCTGAATAACACTCTAATTCTTTAGACTTATTTTTCTTACCAGTTTGCTTTAATTATGCAGAAGTAAAAGTTACATAGGGAAAGTAAAACTGACTCTTTTCAGCTAACTATAAGAAAACGGAACAAGTTATCATAGAGGTTACACCTCTTTAAAGATGCAAATTGATAATGGAGCTGTATATCAAAACAACAAGAGTACTGTTAATTTTTTAAAAGGTGCAAATTGCTAATCTTACTTAAGGCTTTTTTTGAATAACTTATTAAGCGTCCTATCAGTGAAATTTTACACAACATTAAACACTTGAAAAATAGGAAATGATAAACTGAGGATATATGCATTTTCTATCTCAGCTGCTAAACTTCTGCCACTTTCCTTGAACACCACGGAAGATTATAAATCAGAAACTAACCTTTCTGTATTTACATGATTAATATGGGACCACATTTTGCCTCTCCCCAAGACGCACAAAAATAGGGGAACTACGGTTAGAAGGGGACTCGTACAGCAGAACTGTAATGCCCCAGTCCTCACATCCCCTAAGCTCCGAGTCTAGATCCTGGATTGCTATAAATCAGCCTAGCTCCACAAAGTCACCAGAGATATGTCTATTTATTTTAGCTGAGGATACCACCCTTGAAACTTATACTCTCTGGTCACTTGCAAAACCAGGCCCAGTAAGATATTATGGGGCAGGTGTTAGAGGCCAGGGCGACCCCACTGAAGTTAAGGCTTAACAACCTCTATTTTCTATTAAGTGCTTTCAAGAGTGTGGAAAAACGATGCTGGTAGTCAGGGAGTCTGAGGACTTTCTTAAGAAGTCAACCTCTCAATGATGCATTAAGGTTTTGAAGCACTGCTACTGAGTCTCTGCTATCCATTGGCCTCCCAGATGACTTAGGTTCATCATAGCAGCTACCAAAGCTAGCATTTAATATTATACCTTGCCTATCAATCCATGTAACCACCCACCAATGACTATCCTATATACAATACCATCTGGCCTCCATTTTCCAGATTAGTCTCTTATTTTATGGGTGGCCAACTTGAGACATTTTAAAAGCGACCAAAATTAGGTTTGCCACTTAAAAATATTAAATACGTTTAAAATTCCAGCCCAAACTACCATGACTATAACCGTCCTCTTGGAAGCTCAATTACATCTTTTTTCTTTTTCAAATAAAAGTGATATAAACCTGTACATTCAGCGTTTCTCATTAGCCATATGACATGAGTCAGAGGCAACATTTAGAATCACTTTCACATGCTTCTCTGCCTCACATTTCAGGGCAGCCACTTTATTCTCTAGTAGGTAGAGGTGTAACTGGCCACTATTGCTCCCTGGGCAGTGGTGACACATGGTGCAGTAGCAGCAACCGGAGGTTCACTGGTGTGTGTGTGTGTGTACGTACATGCACACACATGCACACAGGCATGCATGCACATGAGACAATGTCACTTCTTTTTTCTGTCGATATATGTGTAGAGTGGCCATTTAAACACCGATTTTCAGCAGCAAAAGAGGTGAAAGCTCCCCACACAGCACTGAACTTCCAGCTGCTGCTCCTATACCATGTGCCACTGCTGCTGCTCTGCCCTCCCTGCTACTGGGACAGTGCAGGGTGTAGGGGACAGGAGAGTGAAGTGCCTCCCTGTCTCCATTCTGGCACCCCGCCACCTGTCCCTTAGGCAGTGCCTGGGACTTGTGCCCTGCTCGTCCACCCAACATTAGGCTACTGCTAGCAGGCAACTTAAACATCTAACATTCTCCCACATACTAAGGACAAAGACAATGCTTCTTGAGCAATATATCTAAAACAAAGGATTTTGTTTTAAAAAAAAAACTGTTCTAAAACAGATAGGCCAAAGAAGGAGATGGAGATCATCAGTGAGCATTGCTCATATACATAGGTGAGCAAGGGACTCATCTAATCACCTCAGAAGTCATGAGAAGGCCTCCCTTTGATTTTATGATGTCTTAAATAAGATTGTTAATGAACCATGCACAGGCAGCTTGTGTTGGGAATAAGAGGAAGTGGCCCAAGTCCTCATTTCGCAAAACAGTGGGAAGGCACAGCAAAATAGTGCAGCTACCTGGTGGCTACTGCGGCCCCTCTTGGGTACATGCAGATGATAGATCCACCACCATTTCTCCAAAGTTCTTAATCCAGATCCCTTGGTAGATTCCTGTATATGCACACCCTGTGCTCTGTCTACCCCAAGTAGCCAACCAGTAATGATTCAACTATACCTCAGTGGGCTATGGGTGCTCATTTAGGACAGGTTTTGGGTTCAGTTGATTTTTGTCTGGTATTAAGTTTCTAACTAGCTGACACATTCTATTGGCTGTTGCACTGGCACACTTATACTGTATCATCTTCTCATCAGGATTCACTGGGAATCATCTCAAGATCCTAAAAATCATTTGCAAGTGTTAGCATCACAGTCAGGATGGTAAACCCGTCAGATCTAAATTAAATGTTTTGCTTTCTTTTGGTTTTGATTGATTTGTTTGATCAAGCCCAGACTGGGGAAAGAAGGAACACTGCCTATTAAGCTGAAAACGTATGATCATTGTAAAAAACTACCATTTAAAGCATACTTATCTTTCAAGTACATGCTGTGGATCCCTGCTGAAAACTGAAGAAATAAGAGAAGGGGAGACAGAGGCCATTTTGGTTGCAGAGGAATGGGGAGCTGGAAAAGTTAAAAAAAAAAAAAAAAAATCAATGTGAGGTGTTCCTGAAACTGAGTTTTAAGTTTCCACTATTTGGTGGATAGACTTTCAAAAAAAAAGAAAAAAAAGAAAGTATCTTCTTCTGGGGTTTACTTCTCTCCGCTTTTGTTAATACCTCAGTGCTGAAATAGCAGCTCTCATCTTCATTCATACCTACTATTTGTACGATCTCAGTTGTATAATAAATGGTTTCACTAAGACATGTGAGGAGCAACACAACAAGCTTCAGCTTGAAGTAGAGCTTCAGCTTTCATTTTCTGAATACTTCTTTTGTTAGGGTCACCAAACCTTCTCCCATCTTCTCCCCTGAGAAAGCCTGAGACCCCTGCCTTTTAATGTGGCTCTTCACAGACACAGGGGTCTGCATGCATCATCCTCAGTGCAGAATTAAGGGCTTCATTACTGCTTGTTTTCTTGTATTTTAAAAGTGTTCCATGCACTTCACACATGCTATCCATGCACTTTTGTCCAGTCTTCATGCTAGGACAGTGGTTATGAAGAATTACATGCAATATATTCATTCCATGTCAAGATTAACAACTGCAGAAATCAGAATTTGACACTTAACCTCTACAGGCATATGCACAATTCCTGCTTTCACTAGGAAAACTCATCTTTCATTGGCAAAAACTATTCTTCATGCCAACATTTGCAATGATGCACTGGACAAAAAAAAAGTTATAATTTGGTTATAAAACCAGTGGAAAGGCAAAATTTTCCAGCTCTGTGCATAGATGAAATGTCAAGACAATTTGAAATACTTCTTAGAGGTAAGAACAAAAAGGACAAATAAATAACAAACAACATATGTGCAATGTGAAGAAACACCTTAATTTGTTGTGTGTATGTGTGTTTTGGGTTTGTGGTAGTTTTTTTTTCTTTTATAGAAGAGAAAATACATAAACATGAAGATGCGAGGCATTAGATGTGATGCTTAGATACTGCAGTGATATGTGCCTTAGGTCTGTAGGTAGCAGAACAGACAGATCCCGAATACATCTTATTTATTTATTACCGTAGGCCCAATACAAGTGTTATTTCCTGACATTACTTTGACATCAGTGGCCTTTATTGTGTAGTGACACCACTAATGTGTACACAGTGCTCAGGAAGAAAGGAATGCTACGTTCTAAGAATATGCAGCAGGGTGATGTTCATCTCATGGACAAATCATCTGAAAGTCTTTGTGTTCTTCATTACTCCCCTTCCTGCTGGAAACACTGGAAAGTAACTCAACAAGATGACAGTTTAACAGCCAAAAAAGATGACTCTCTGAAGGCTTTTGACTATGTTGGATTGGATTTTCTTGTTGTAGTATTAGAGAAATTAAGGTTTGGAATAAAAATTTAAGATGTGGCTCTATCAAATGTAGCTAAGGCCATTAGCAATTCCAAGCAAACTCTTCATTTTTCTTAGTACTTTCTACTGAAATCAGGGGTGAGACAGTGTTGCTCTATATCATTGATTCAAATGACTTTGCCAATAGAAGCCTTTGTTGCAGCTGTCAGGCATAATCCAAATATTAGAAGACTCCAAGCAAACGAAGGAATATCACCCAGCACTCTACAGAGATGCTGGTTTGATACTGATGTCACAGCTATCTCTCCCTTTCCTTTCTTACCTTGACCACGTTATTTGACAGAGTGCCAGGCTGCAAAATCAGACCTGATAAATGCCAGACCATACTAGTTTATTTTTAGTGAGAATGCCAGTTGCTCCAGTCAGTTTCCAAATCTAGTATATTACTAAACAGTTCAACTCTTTAACACTGATTAACTCCCAGTTATTTAGTATTAACTGGGCGTGTCTACACATACATTTGCACTGACTCAAATTTACTGCACAGTAAGAGGGAATAGGCCAGCATCTACATGCATTAATGCTGTGTGTAGACTGACTTGGGACTAGAGCTAGTCCTAAATCAATCCATACACACAGTGTTACTGCGCAGTAACTAAATCGGGCATAAATTTGATACCTGCATCATGCAGGTATCAAATTTACACTCAAGTCAGTATAAAATCGCCACATTTACTGCACAGTATGAGCATCTACATGTAGATGCATGCCCATACTGCACAGTAATTGCAGTTACTGTGCAATCAATGCACACTGGTAGACATGCCCATTTTCCCTTTGTGTTTCTTAATTTCTGGGAAGAAGCAGTATGTTGGAAGCACCTCCTGACTAGCCATCAAGATGAATTCATTCTCACAGTTCACATGTTTGTTCAATACGCTCCTGGCTTCTTGCTTTATTTGGTACCCAAAATACTTCATTGGCAGATATTTACATGTGAATTTGTGGGGGAAGGAAGCAGTCTCAGATTTCCTCCAAAGCTCTTCAGAAATGTCATTTCAAACAAAGGTTTCCCCAGTTTTGACTGAGTCTCCAATATGTACTTGTTTCTAGATTATCCTGACAAATCACATTTCATGAAGCTAATGGCATTGGGACATCAACAAATCCATACCAGCTAGACTTTTGATTACTTTAGTTTTGCTAATCAATAACACGCAACAGAAACATTGTGTATGGCTTGTTATTTTTAGTTTTACTAGCCTGTCTCGCCCTGCCAAAGGAACAGGCTGGTTCCTTGTCAGCATGAAGTTGCTATGAACAGATTCTCACCATTACTAAACATGCGGAAGCTGCCTTCGAATGCTCCTAATGATCGGACGTGTTGATAAATTTATCTGCTGCTTATAATGTGGTATGGAGTATTAATTGCTGATCAAGGCCTGAAAGATCATCCTGTTCCATACTATTATGCAATTCCTGGCCACAAGTCTGAACACAGACGCTATGTTCTCTTGAATGGGCAGGTCAGCAAAGCACGTACCCTCAGTGACAGCCTAGCTCATGGATGTGTCCTCACTCCTTCACTACTTAGGAATGACAGCAGTGACTTATCTGACACACTGGCAAGGAGAGTAAGTTATGCTGACAACATCATTTTTGCATCACAAAAGTGAAGAGCCTACCACCATCAGCAATACCATATAAACTCTGTAGTAATGGCACATTGAGAACCAGTGTCACCTTTTGTGATCAATCCTAGGGCAGTGCAAAGTTTCGGATGCTGATTTGATTCAGAGGAGATTTGGCTTGATTCAGTGGCCGAATATCTGAATCCGAATGGAATCAGGGGACTAATTAAAAGGTCTGAATCGATTCAAAGTTCTCTGAATCAATTCGGAAAAGATTCGGAGAGCTTTGACTATTTGGGCAGTCCCCACCTGCTGCAGAGGGGAGCTGGAGCTGGACTTGGAGCTGATAAGTAGGGGACAGGGGAGGGGGGCTAGAGGACGGGGGCGAGAACCATGGGGGGACCCCTGCCAGGCCCCATCCCTTGCTTGCTCTCCCAGTCCCTCCAACCCCCGCAGCAGCCAAATCTCCAAAATCAGATTCCGCCAAATCAATCTGAACCATTGAATCGAATCACTGTCCCCCTCGAATTGGCTGAATCCAAATCCAAAGTGAATACGAGCTGCTTCGCCCAGGCCTTGTCAGCATATATGAAGTGAGCCTTATGAGAACTATGTCAGACTAACCGTGACATAATTTTGACTTTGCAACCCCTTTGGGGAATAGACAAGTGCAAAGATAGAAGCAAAAGCTAGCTTCAACTGAGAACTCATGGACACAACATGGAGTGCTGATACACACTTACTTCAAACAGTATTGTTGACTATTTTGTACCTTTCTCAGTAGAGAGCACACTAACTAAACCTCATCAGGTTGATACCAAGAAAGGAATCATAACCAGAACATTAAAATTAACACCATTTAATGGTTGTCTGTTGTGGCACATATTTCAAACCAAACTCCACAAAGATGCACATGCAGCACATGAATACAATTGGACTATGGCCAACCTGAATGTATCAGTTCATAAAGGCCCCAAAACCTTCTGGGCTAGGTACAGAGATTACACATAAACCAGTTTAAGTGATCAGAAACTGGTTTAAACCTGTAGCAGAACAGATGTTCAGTGCACATAAACCAGTTTGAAAATGGCTGAAACCA
>NW_017728907.1:35138854-35149758 GCF_001723895.1 Crocodylus porosus | reverse complement strand
TATCAGACTTAACTGATTTGGCTCAAACCAATTTATGCAATGTATATCCAAGACCCCTTGCTGGTTTAAGTTAAATCAGAGTCCCCCAGCATCCCAGCATGCTCTCTCGACTGGGCGGGGCTCTCTGCTCCAGAGCAGGGCTGGCCCCTCCCCTCTGCTCCCTGACTTGAGCTCAGCACAGACTTGCAGGCACAGCAGGGTCTTCTGGCTTCCCCATGCCCTCCTCTCCTCCCCTCACCACTCGCTGCTTAAGCAGAGATCCCCTCCTCTTCTCTGCCACAGCATGGACCATAGCTAGCATGTGGTATGCTAGCTAATGCCAAGAGGTGTTTGTGTGTGTGTGTGTGTGTGTGTGTCTCTCTCTCTCTCTTCAAATTCACTATGATAGGCAGACAGAACAGTGACCACTTATTGCTTTTGGAGCTAATCAACAGGTCAGTGGGTAAGCTGTTTAAAAAGTCTGAAGTAATGTGGAGAGAGGCTATTGTTTTGCTAATCAACAGATGAAGATTGTTATCAGTCCCCTCTACCCCACCCACCCCCTTCCCCCAGCTGGCTTGCTCGCCTGTCAGTTTGCTGCAGACAGTATGACAAAGCAGGGAGGGAAACTGAAAAGCTCCATAACATCAACAGATGCATGCACTGCTGGCCTCCCCCCACCACTTGCCTCAGAGTGCTAGCCCAGGGCTTGCAACACCCACCCTTTGATCAGCCAGCAGGGAAAAGCCTGCGACAGTGCAGGCAGACATCCCTAAAAGAGAGAGTCCTGCTGGGGCCAGGCCATGCTCCCCTAAGCTCAGCTCCCTGCAGAAGGGAAGGGAGGGCTGCTCTAGCACCCCTGGATTCTACCCTGAGCCACTGCAGGCATGTGCCTCAGTGTCCTCAGTCCAGAGAGAATGTCTGTCCAGTATCAAACCTGTTCAGCCTAGCCAGGTTAGACTAACCTGCAAAGATGGAATCAATTCAGGCTCAGGCTTTTTGAATGTCTGTCCCTAGCCCTGAAGATGCAACTGAAATCCAGCCAGCCATTTTGGAATCAGTCTAATTCTCATCATTCAATCTTCAGGCATACTGGAAAGAATTTGGAATATAGCAAACATCTAATTGCTTACCCCATTAAATAACTTCTCGGCTTCAACATAGGAACAATCATCCACATGGATTCATTCAGAAAATTTCATGGCAACAACATGCATCTCTCACATCTCTGGAAAATGAGAGAAAATGCACTGTGTAAATGAAGACATCAGTCAGAAATGATGGAGCACTTCGTAAAAATCAGTGGTCTTTTTGACCATTTGCCAAAGGTGTCTCAGAGTTATAGCAAGGCATTTTCAAACTATCCACTAGATTATATATCTAGAATGGCTAGTTTGAACATCACCTTACAAAAGAAAATTACTGACAAAGCTAGGTGGGATGCTATTGGAGGAGACAAATGAGTAACAATTAGTGTTATGTCTAGATTTTGAGAATATAGTCTGGAACCATGGGTGCATAGGAAGGGACTGACAAAATCTCTAAGAGATTTGATTAAACTTCCTCTTATTTTGCAGAGCAAATGTAATAAGTGACTGGGGTTCCTTTTTGTTCTTCTTATATATATTTGAGAAAAATTTGTTTCTTCTTACTTTGATTAGCTCAGAGATTTTTGGGGGAGAAAGTAATGTGTGAGGAAGGATGATGTTCCCATTAGGTTTGCAAATGTGCACAACAGAAGAGTTTTCTTCTCCCATTTTGGATGTATTTTTGGTTGTGCAGAAAGATGCTGAGTCAGTTTTCTTTTTTTGCTGTGATCTGTTTAGGTAAGTTGTATCCTAATTTTGACTACAATTCTAAACTCACTAATTTATGCTTATTTGACTTAGTCATTGATTTAGGGACATTATTGATATGACTTACCACCTCTTAAGAGCCTGCAAAATTATTAAACATGTTTGATGTATTTAATATAAAATACCTCTTAGCAAGGAAGTGTACCAAAATCTGAAATTAATGACTTGGGCAAATATGCATATAATAGTGAGTTCAGGATTGAAACTCACCAAAACAGACTGCAATGATAACCAAAAAATTATGTTTCCTGGCAACTGAAAAGACATCAGAAAACAAAGACCAGAGCTTCAGTAGAGTTCCACTGTTTTCAACCACCTATTGAAATCAATGGAATTGTCCTTTTGTAGAACTGGTCTATAAATTGGCAAATCAGGCCCTGTTTTAGATGTGTTTTTATATCAGTAAACACACAAGGTAAAAAAATATTGAAAAGAAGAAACAAAGTGAAGATGCAACGTAGCTTGTACCCTTCAGTGGCACTGATCTTTACAGCACAGATACTTTAACAGCCCCCTGCTTAATGTCTAGACCTACTGGGACTCCCCTTCAATTCCCTTACCCAACAGGAAAAGGATAAGAAATGCTTTAAGATATGCAGTGTAACAGTGCACAAGCCTGTGATGGGGGTCAGGGCTATAGGGACTCACTGGTACTACTGAAATATGACATGCTATACAGTACAATTTAAAGGTTACTATTTGTATTATAGTGAAATCAATATGTTGCCTCAAAAAAAAAAATTAAGCAAACTACAGATTACGCGAGAAAGTGCAGAAGCATGCAATCTACCCCACCACTACAGTGCCCTAGATTGAAAGCATGGTAGTGCAAGTAGGAGAGCACTTGTCACATAGGCAACCTCTGTCTACCCCACAAGTATAATTACCCTCTCTCTTACTAAGAGTCAAATAATTAAATTGATCATCTCTAAAATACCCCCTCAATCATTCCAAAATCAAAAGTAAAAGCAAACTTGGACAACTTACAGGAAGTAGAAAATTCAGGAAACAAAAGGCTTGAGTTGCTAAGCATATATAGCAGTTTGCCAGAGCAAAGTGTTTTCAAAATGTATTGAGATGTGCAAGCTTCTTCACATCTATGCTACTTTGTCACAACAGCTTTTGCTGAGGAGTCCTTTTCAGCCCTGCAGCCTCTTCAGATGTATTTGCCAAAGACAATAGAATGGGGAAGTTTGAATGGATTAGCCCTGTAGCTGTACATCATTATACAGATGTGAGGAAAAGACAAGTACAGGATGGTTTTGTAAGAAAACTGAAGTGAAAAGGCAATACATTATGACCTTAGATCACATGCCATTACTTTGAGAGGATTTTACTGAATTCTTCTTTTTGGCTTCTCAATTTTTGTTCTGCTAAAAGTTATCTGCATCTCTCCACTACTCCCAGAATTGGCTTTGGACACAGTCCTTATTCCTAAATCCCATCTACACCACTGACTAGGCACATACTACAATATTGTAAGCATGTGGGGCTAAACAAAAAAACATGTACTGTGTCCTTATTAGTGGGGTGAAAAGAAGGGTAAAGGTATCACCCCATTGGCAACTCATTACCACAAGCAGCTGCAGTGTGTTTCAGGTAAAGGTGGTCTACCCATGGTAGAAAAGTCATGTTGCCAATCTGGCAAGTAGTGCATGTAGCCGCCATATTGGAATCCAAGATGGCTCCTATGAATTCACATTTTGGTCAATATTTCAGCTTCCACTGGGGTTATAAAATTAATTCCAATGGTGGAACCAACATTGTATGAACTCAGGAGATCAATCATAATATTTCTGTTGTGGTAGCCATATTGGATTCCAAGATAGATGCTGCAATTTTATTTTTGTTCATTATTAGATACACAAAAGAATTGCAAAATTGCTATATCACATCTGTTCTGTTTTAGATTACCTCAACATGAAAACCTCCAATAAAGATTGTTGACAAGAGACACACTCTTATCACCCTTAAGCAAACATAACAATGGAGCCAATAGTATGTTGAGTCAAGTGACACTCAGGAGGTATGACTGTGAATCTACAAGATGCATCAGATGTTTTGAAGTAATTTTGCAGTCAACAATTAGCCAGAGTACACCTGGTTTGTAATTGTGCGAATAAACAAGGCACTCATTCAACACAGGACAGTTGCTGAATTTGACATTGTTATGGCATTATTCTTGACGGACTATCATGTTGTGTTGATCCTGTGCTGCAACACTGCAAAAGCTTCAGTTGGCACCATTTTTGCTACAGTTTTTACACACAAAGGACATAATGGGAAGCTGTTAAGAAAGTTGCACCCTACCATCAACATCAAGTGAAGAACACACTATGACATCAAGCTGATCATTTACTTCAACAGTTCACTGGAGGACATGCATATTCTGCCAGAAATATTCTAGTAAGAAGAGACTGAGTCAGGCATTCTTGTTTGAATCAGCCAGTGTAATACACAAGCTGGCAAAGAAGAATCGAGTGCTGTGCTGCCAAATTGGTTTTGAAAATATAATAGCTGCTAAGGCACGCTACCATCCCGAAATAAGGAGGGAGGAACAACAGAAGCAACAAGTGTCTCATTCCCATTCACATGTAGGGGTTGCATAAGAAGACATTCTTCTGTTTCCTGAAGTGAGAGCATGGCATCAAGTTATTGATGAACTAGGTGCTGGTTTTGCATGGAAAAATGCATACAGTCTGAAAGATATACTTGAAAGATACTGCAATTTAGTAAAAGATGAAGGTGGTGAATGTCCTCTGACCACACTGAAGCAAATGAAGCAAGAACTTCAGACTTACTTAGATATTCTGAATGCATGTGACAAAGGAGGGGAACCTGTGAACACCATTATCCAGAAACATCTTAGTGCAGATGTTATTGAGAGCTTCTATGCATACAAACCCAAATCAAAATTGAAAACCTTCTAGGATACAAAGTCAGTTATGGGACAACGCAGCAAAATGAAACAGATACAGAACACAAAGGAGATCCTGCAAAGCCTACTAACAGTGGTTGCAGGTGGTAGAAGGTTCAACATACACTCTTCTACAGCACAAACTGTTGAGATACCCTCTGTCACTTTTTAAACCTGACAAATTGCTCAGTATGGCTGATAAAGCAGCCTTTTTATGGATCATGATTGGAGATAAAGCAGTAACTTCTGCCACATGCTACCTCTGAGAAATCAGCTGATATCAGTTGACAGCATTGCTCTTGTACAGAGAACAGGAAAGCTGAAAACTACACAAACATTTGGAGATTTGGTTGATTCCTTTGTGCAACAAGTGTTTGCCAACTATTCCAGCATGTGTAATTGATTCTACATTGTTTTCAGTCAATACATACCCCCTTCATAAAGTCAGGCAGAAGAATATTAAGGACTCAGACTACTACGTCAATCCACAGAAGCATAGCAGCAGATAACTTTCATTATCGTCAACACAGAGTAGTTTCATATCCTTACCAGCAAACAAAGAACACCTAGTTAATTTTCTTAGTGGGGAGCTTCTTAAGGAATCACACCAATGTTTCCAAACTGAAAAAGTGCTCATTGTTAATGGTTTCATTGATGGAACAGCAGAGCACTTCAGCTCATGTGACGCTTCACAACAGCATTCACAGCAAGGAGAGGCAGACACATGAATGTTCTTACACAATTAACATGCAGTTGGTCAAGGATACTCCTCTCCAGCATTCTCCTGTGATGACACGGACATACTGGTACTTTTTCTATAGCATAATCTTGCGCCTAAAGTTTGGATGAAGAGAAGCAACCCAGTAAAATTCATTCCCGTTCATGATATTGTGTCAGAATTGCCTGAGCCAGTCTGTGCATCTCTAATTGGATTCCAGTGTCAGTAGTTGTTACACCACTAGCCAGTTCAGTGGTCACACTAAGAAAACTGCTTGGAAAGTGTTCGCATCTACTGGCAGGTCTACAAAGTAGGGCTGATGTTGATAAGGACTTGTAGAGTTGTGTAGAAAAGTTTGTTGTGTTTCCGTGTCAGCTGTCAATATCCAGAAGGGTCATCAAATATGTTAAGGTGAAAGTATTCCACCAAGGAAAAGCCCTGGCTAAACTTCCACTTACATATGACTCCCTTCTGTACCTTGTACATAGAGGCAATTACTAAAGTCTGTTTTGGCAAAGTGTGCTTGAACCTAATCTACCGTTGCTATCACCTGACCAGTGTGGTTGGCAAGCTAAAAATGACAGTTAGGTTCCTATCAAAAACATGCTTGAACCATTACCAGCAGAATATCTTCAGATAACAAATAGCAAATGCAAGATGGAATGCCAGGGACCAGCATGCTCCTACAAGCAGGCTAACATGCCATGCACTCCTGGCTGCAAGTGCTGAGGCACCATGTTGCAATCCATATAATAACTACAGGGGTTGAGAAACTGATTCAAGTGATGAAGAGATCTGAAAAGCTGCAATTACCCATTGTATTAGTGTTATATATACTGTTGTATTACCATTATATTGCCATTGGATTAGAATATTACATTTTCCTGTTGCCTTGAGCTGCACACATGTCTGTGCGTTTCATTGCCATTGAGTTATATATTATTAATATCTGACTTATCCACATTCTGAAATAAAAAAAATTGTATTGTCTTATTCAATATAACTCAAAAAGGGGGCCAACCTGAGTTATAATGATTTCAGTACTGTAGGCCTGCGATGAAATTTGTAGTGATAGAATCTGTGAGGTCTTAGTATTATTTCAAGTATTGTTTACTAGGTTTTTTAGTTATATTGAGTCAATACATACATGTTAATGTGTCAGCCATCTTGGAATCCAATATGGTTACCGCAACAGAAATGTTATGATTGATCTCCTCAGTTCATACAATGTTGGTTTTGTCATTGGAATAAATTTTCTAACCCTAGTGGGGGCTGACATATTGACCAAAAGATGAATTCATGGCAGCCTTCTTGGATTCCATTAGAGAAGCTACATGCACTACTTGCCAGATTGTTAACATGACTTTTCTAACATGGGGAGACTACCTCTATTTGAAACACAATGCTGCCACTTGTGGCATTGAGTTGCCTATGACAACAAAATCTAGAGACAAAATTATTGGTCAATTTATACCCTACTATGTGCCTATAGTCTTCACTGAAAAGCTGGAAGTAGCAGAAACAAGATTACTTGCTATACTGAGATAGGATTCACTTGTATCATATTTACAACATGGTACCGTTCATTTTGAAATTGCAAAGCTGTTAATATCGTCAAAAATCATTTGTATATTCATATATTAAATACTGATGTAGTAAAATTACTTATTGCTAAAACAACAGAGGAATTTTCAGGGTTATAGATTCTGCCACGTGCTATATTATCGTTTCTTGTGCTTGGTATTTTCTGTAAGTGAAACAAACTAAGGCAGCACAAAGAAAACCTTTCATTATTGAAGCTGTTGTAAATCATACAATATGCTGAATGTTGTCCTAGTAGTAAACTCCTCAAATTTTTGCTAAGTGTGGCAATAGGCAGTGTAAGAATTATTTCACAGTAATAAAATAATGATTTACTATAAATATGCATGATATTTTTAAGCATACAGTACTCTGGATATTTGACAGTGCATTGGAAGTATATATCTGATAAGCAAGACATTCTATTCCATAAAGAGATGGAAAATGGTGGAAAGGCAGAGATCAGCACAACTCCCAATAGAACACTTGAGGCATATTTTGAAAAAGGCAGATGTGCTGCAACTCAAGTTGTGATTGAAGTTAAAACTGTCTCCCAGACGTATTCTGCTTCATTGCTGCCCCTATTTTCGCCTTTGTAGTAAAGTCGCTATCTCAAAATCTCCTTGCTTGAGAGAGGGAAAAAGATAGGCATTTGAGTAAGATGAGCTTCCTCCAGGCAGAAGACATATTGCCTATAAACTGTCAGGTTACCACTGAAGCACATTTGGGTTTGGTTTGAGAGGGAAAGAATCATCCTTCTGGAGATTACACCACTTTTGACATATCTGAGCCACGTCTTGTAGTTAATGCTGGTCCTCTTTTGGAGCCATACCAACTGCTCTGTTTACTAACAGACACTTTCAAATACCTAGGAATGCCCTTATTTACCATTATGAAGTGCATAACAAGAGACGTAACATACACAGATGCAGCCCAGACAAACAAGCTAAAAAGGACTTTAAGTCACCTTTGCAGCCTCTCAGTTCTGGCTTACTGGAAGCAAAACAGGCCATGAGGGAGCTACTCTAAATTAGAGCTGCCCTGCCTGCACCACCTCTGGGCAGTTCCATAACATGCCAGGGTTTTGCTTCAGTTTATCAATCCACCATTGGAACAGGGGCCCAAGAGTAACTGGCAATCTGGGATTTGTTATTTTAAAGTGGCTCCTCTGAATAATCTTAAATATATAAGCTGGGGTTAGTCTATACCAGACATTCTGTTGAAACTAAGGATATCCTCTAAGGTGAGAGTAGACCATTTGTATTGAGCAGTCCCATGGTTTTGTGCCTCATTGGTTTATTTTCTTCTTGTCTTCATTGCAAACTGAGCTTTGAGTCTGGAAACCAACCTGGATTCTTTCTGGCCTGTACATCACTACCAGCAATAAAAAAGTTAACAACCAGGCTTATAACATCATTTATACCTGTGCAACATCATTGTATAAAGGCAACTGCAGATATATCAGGACTGTAAGTTAGGGTAGAACTTGGATTTGTAATTGAAAGTTATTTAGCAGGTATGTTAACCATAACCCAGGTCACAATAAAATACAGATTATTCTTCCATGGTTGAATTGACTGCAATGCTAGCAGCAGGAAGTGGTATTTAAAACTTAATGTTGCCACTAAAACAAGCAAATCTACTTGGGATATTAGAAGCAGTTCTGTAAAGTAAATGCCTAGTCACCTCTCTAAGGACACAGCATACACTGAGTTCATTTCCTCAGCAGAAGAGAGGGACCAAGCAGAATTTGCACTATAGAAGCTCAGTGGTTACAAGTATCAGACACATCATCTCCTTCCCTGAAGATGAATATTATGATTTGCAGTCAGCTTGACACAAAAAACTACTGCTCACACTAAAACTGATTTACATGATATCCTCTGAGAGGAATGCTATCTTTCTATCACCTGGTCAGCAGTAGGGCACTGAACACCATTATCACGTAGTTATTTACTGAAAAGTATGTTAGTAAGCATACAACATAAACAGTTACATTTCTAGCGTACAATTCATTTTTTCTACTGTGTATACACACTTTTGCCACAAAACTACTTGCTGCTCTTTCATAGGCCTACATTCCCTTCTTCTTCCTTTCTCTTTACTTCCTAGCCCCCTAATTTCTCTCTCTCTCTCTGAGTTGTTACCTCAGTGTAAAGCCAGCCTCCCTTTTCCTCCCTGATCTCTAGATTCAATTCTCCATCTTTATTTTTCAGTCTCTCTCCCCCAGGATTCCTAAATCAGTGGGTTTCCTCTAACAGTCAAATTTCTTATACCAGTTTATCCCTATCTTGCTTTTTTAAATTTTTCTTTCCACCTGGACTTGTTCTCCTCTTATTCAATCTGAGAACATTCACTGCTGCTGTTGGGAGGTGGGAGTGAGGGGAGCCAGGGTGGGAAGCAGGGGAAGAGAGGAGCATGGTATCTTCTCCCTGCCTGCCCTTTTGTTCAAGGCTCTATGAAAACCACAAATTACATGGATTCTGGTCATTGGGACAAAAAGAATAGCTGAATGCATACTTGAGTTCTGGCTACACTAATTTTTATCATTGGGATTGCTAAGAGAGATGCACCAGTAGAGTTTGCTAATACATGGGAACTGTAGCTCATGGTCAGATTGGTACAGATTTGGAGTGGGGGATAGGGGTTGTAGCAGAGGATGTGGCCGTCTTCCTTGGATCTCTTGAGCATATTTTAACAGCCTTTGCAGCAGCAGGACATAAGCTGCCATGGTCCCCTTGCTTTACCTGTGGCAGAACAGGGTGTTGTATGTTGTGGCTGTGGCACAGTTGACTGTGTAGTTTTGCTAGTAAGTTAGACAGTGGATTTGGATAGGGTGGTGTAGATAGGTATGATCCTGTCCTGGGCAAGAGTTTAGACTAGATGACCTCTGGAGGTCCCTTCCACCCTTAATTTTCTGTGATTCTATTTCATTATACATGCCTTATTCCATTCTTGCTCCATAGATTCTCCTAATCACCAGACTATTATCTATGCTGAAGGACTAGGGGTTTCTCTGTCATTAGTACTTCTACCCTGGACCTAAGAAAGTTTCAACAAGGCCAACTCTTCTTTTAAAAAATTGTTTTGGCATTTTCCAGTTGAAACAAGCCGAAAAAAACTGCAACCAGCTCTAGTTTCAATATCTAAAGGGGGTATAATGAACAGATTTAAAGGACCAAGATCATCATGCTAATCATTTCCATATTGAACTACTATTTTCCTTATACCTATTGCTTCCCATTTGATGTCAACAGCCCCTAAAAAGCTGCTCAGTGGCTTCAAAGGAGAAGATAAAATAATCCCTTGAGATGTGTGAAATCCCAATGCCTGTGATCAATGCAGTTTTGTCAAATTGGCCTACTACCTGCTTCCTTGGGCACTGCAATATGGAGAAACGGGCACCCTCCAGCATAACTCTCCATTAGCAGAGCTTCCTATTCACTCCAGCGTTTGCTTAATGTAGTTGAAGGGGTTCTTTGATTTCTCCTAAGCTTGCATGACATCCAAGTTTTAATTCCTGGGTGTTCTAAACAGGATCTGTATGCATTTGGAACTGAAATTTGCCACATTTCTGAGATATAAATCAAATACAGCACAGTATATTCACAAAAACTCCACTGTCTGCACTGACTATTGTTAATTAATAGGACAGCATCAAGTTAGAAAGAACTTCATTCCCTAGCTCTTTCCTGAGCACCCTCACCACTGGCATTTGGCAAGGCTGCTAAGCAGGGTAAGTAGGCCCACCTCTCGTCTCTCTTCTTTCTCTCACTGATTCTGGCTGTTTCCCTCACAGCTGTTCCATGCTACTGACATGACTAGTCAATGAGTTAATGAGATCAAAATAAGA
>NW_017728907.1:35086354-35136354 GCF_001723895.1 Crocodylus porosus | reverse complement strand
AGCAACACCACATCACACACAGTGGTGTGTAGTATGCTGAAATAAATGTATAATCACAGAGCAGATGACTACCACTGAAATAGAAGAAGCCATTACTAGTTTTGTAATGCATACAGAATTGCATACTCAAACATGCTAGGCTTTAGTAGATTATCCTGACATTTTTTTCCACAATTAATGTGACGGTTTCCTGAGGTCCTTATGCATAAGCAGTAAAAGTTCTGACCCAGCTCCTCAAGCTCTTGGCTCAATGGCAGCAAGGCTAAAATACAATTTTTATATGAACTTCCTCCACTTGCAATTTCTCATTAACAATACACAAATATGTTATTGAGCACCAAAGCAGTTAACTATATTCATGAAAAAGAATTCTCTGTACAGGTCTATTGACATTGACTGCAGGGTCTTGTAAGTCACTGAATATTTAAAAAAAACAAGCATGGAACTACTTCATACAGTGATGCAACTCTCTCTTTTTTCTCATAGGAGTACAGTAATCTATCACATGGTGCCATATTATTAGTATTTATTTTGTATACTCTCTTATTACATGGAAATAGAACAACATAGACTATTTAATCTACCATATTGCATTTTGCTTTCAGAAGAAATATACGTCAAAATCATACCGCAACCTAGCACACAAAAGCAGGAATATCAAGCAATATAATACCAAGACAACAAACTTGACATTTTTTCTACCCAACTCCACTGTATCATTTCACTTGCCTATATATTGACAAGACACACAGCTTTCAAAATTCGTTACTCTTTTAGTCAACAAATACTGATGACCAAATTAAAATATACCGCAGACAAATTGAGATTCTCTTCTTACTTATACCACTATAAATCAGAAACAACTCAGCCAAAGTTGATGGAATTATTCCATTATAAATCACTGAAAAAAACGTGTTGTCAGAGCAAGAGCCACTGATTTAAATGGGATTACCCAGGGTGTAAGAGCTGAATTTGGCCCTCGGGAGTTGTATTATTACATAAGGCACTGCTTATTCTTCCTTAGAGGCCAGATTGTAAATTGATTGAGGATGACAGAAAGAATCCTGTGACTTTAATGGGCTTTGTATTGGGTTCTCTGTTAGTATCATCTGACTTTAGACAGCGAGATATTTGGGACAGAGGAGTGTTCTGTACAGTCCACGCACTAACACGGTCTAAAAAAAATGTTATGTAGACTATCTTACCTTTATCTGTGACCTTTCATCCCGAAGTAGGTAGTGAGGAGAGAGGCAAGGACCTAGATGTTATCTCTGTGGCTGTCAAAGACTACTCTGCACTCTAAGAATCCCCAGCAAGAATTTATTTCTGATTTGTACTCTCTTTCTGCTGTCTGAACAACATGGAGGGAGAAAATCTACTGCAAACCTAGTGCTGGTATCTTGATGTTACTGCAAACTGGACTATTTATAGGCTTTGTAATGGACTCAAGTGAACTATAATGTCACCTGCTTTGCTCTGCTTTCAGGTTTTTCTCCTCACTCCTCCAGCTAGAATCTACTGCAAATTATTTTTATTTTGTGGTACAACAAAACTTACCAACCTATCCTTACCAACCAGCAACTGTTCCTCCTTCCCACCCCATACTTGTTCCTACCACCATAAGCAACATTTTAGGAACCAAATATTACAATGCAACCCCTGGGTGTTAAGGTTTTAAGTAGTTTAGTTGGATACCTCTGTGCCACCTACTGCTGACCCTTTATGGATGCATAGAGGAGTCCAAAGTGGGGTCATCTGCCTGGGGCCAAAACTGGGTTAATCTTCACTTCCAGCTTAGAAGCTCAGCAAGGAAGGGACACAAGAAAAACTGATTTGGAGCAGTAAGGAGGGAAGAAATGGGAGAGTTGGGGAAACCTAATTTCTGTGCCCTGGAAGCAATAGGATAAGAATGCAGGACAAGAGCCTAAAATATTCACTCCTTTATCCCAAATGGCATGGGAGAAGAGCACATTAGAAGCTTGTGGGGAGATCTATAGGGAGGGCCAGAGTCTGAGGTCCTATTAAGGGCTTTGCAAATTCAGATCAGTATTATGATTTTTGTTTTCAAGAGCGAGTTGAGTTCACCAAGCACAGAGGCAATGTGTTTGCTTCAGCTGCTGTCACTTTTTGAAATTCATTGTTGCATGCTGACACAATTTCACCCATTTTTTTGCTTTTGATTACCCCAGTTAGAATGCGGTGGTAAAAACATGGTCAACCCTGGCTAAGAGGAAAGATCATGCTTTCCTGGACAGTCAAAGGGAAAAGATGTTCTTTACTATTTGCACGTCCATCATGACCCCACCAACTGTGCACCACTTCAGCGATCTGCAGTCTGATGCCCTCTAGCATTTGTGGAGTTAGCATATTAGCAAAGTCTTTAAAATGTTTTCTCTTTTTCTACTGAAATCTCTTCTGTCCTTCCTGTATTGAGCCTGAGTGAACTGCTCTTCACCCATCTGTTAATCTCTTTCACATAAGAAGTCATTTTGGCAGCTTTTCTTCTACTAGTTATGAAATGTTCAAAGTTCAACTAAACAGCATCCTCTTTAACTAAAAATTAATAGCAGCCACTTGCTGAGATCTAACTGTCCACATTTGTAGCCAAATCCTGTGAACGCTTGCATACATAAATAGCATTATCCATTAGGAGCTTCAGCTGAATGACTGTAGGACAGAATTTACAAATGAGTCTGTATCTTATTTTTAAATGACTAAGCTTGTCGTTTTATACCTAGCTAGGAAACCAGTAAGACATTAAAAGCAACTTGCTATATATACTGAATATTCTGGCTGTTCCAAAACAACCGCATAGGAAAAAAAAATTACATTATAACTGCAGAGATACTTGTACTGAAATACTTGCTATTTACTTCTGTTCTTCCTGGCAACATAAAAGCTGCCTATCGACGAATATACTTTTGTACTGTACATCTGATACTAGAAAGTTCAATTTTACAAAACAAAATCTGATTGCAAAGTAGCTGTGGTATTTCTGTAAGCTGTATTGGAGTGAAAGGAATGCGGTATAATTTGTGTGTCTTGGAATCAGTTAATATGTTCACTGTCACCCAGAGTCTAAGGACATAATTCAACACATCCTCACTTACTGGTTCCTGGATGAAAGAAGGTGCTCCAAATATATTACCTCTCAGATTTCATTGCAAGATTTCTTACTTTATAGTTTCTGTTTACATGCAAAGAGAAGTTAGATTATGCTTGCCGTGAGTAATACATGTATTGACAGAGGTGCCTTAACTTTCTAATATAAAGCAACTTGAAATGGTTGGCTAGAATGATTTCTACTCAGTTCCAGCTTAAGTTATTTGTTAAGCATAATGTAACCAGTGGAATATATATACTCCATATATATGATTTGGTGTTGTTATTATTGGTCCCAGTTGTCAGTTCACTTATGGACTAATCCTCACTTTTGATCTCATTTGTTAGAAAAAAAGTGTAGAGTATGAACCATACTATAATAATCTAATCTTCTAAATTGATGTTTCGTTTCTTTTTGCTTACAATAGCATGGATCATCTGAAACATTGCTGGAATAAATGTATCATTTGTCACAAGCTAAAAAACTGTCATCATTAACTTGATTAATCAAATGCTGTTCTTAAAGATGGATTGAAACACAAAATACTCAGCCCAGCACCATGTAACGAAGAGATTAATTTGAAGCGCAAGACAACCAATTTAGTATAACTCTATGCTCATGCTTTATTTAGAAAGCCATCAATTAGTATATTTTCCCTTGATATATTATTTGTTCTTTTTATGCAATGAAAAGGTGATTTGCTCAAAAGTCAATCGACTTTCATTATACACCAAGGGTTAGTTACGTATCTTCTTGCTCTGTAAACGGAAACCTTGACTTAAGAGTGTGCAAAGGAAATTAACTATGGGATAAATTTACAATGGAATTAGTCTTCTCAGGTTATTGCTAATTTCCTTTCTATAATGTGATTATAATTCTGGTAGCAGGATTCACAGCAAGGAAGTCCTAAATAGTGCTTCATCACTTCATTATGTTCAATAGAGATTAATATGGCCTCATATACAGATGCAAACTTCAGCCATGAACAAAGCTCCAAAGCCACATCAGCATTTCTGTTTAAGAGAGTGAAGAAAGATGAAATAGTATATCATGTTGTCTCTATCTGGTGGTTAGTGAAAGCCACTGGGGCTATGCCTCATTACTAGTGCCTTTCCAAGTATTTGCTATCTTAAATGTTATTAGGATCACAATCCTGAGGAAAACATCAGTTTCTTAAATAAAATTATTCACCAATTTCTGAATATTTTAATATACTAATTACATAAACTATGGATTATATCTACACTTGTGTATGTGTATCTGGATACACATGCGCGCATATACACAGGTTTGTATACATACAGTAAGACAGTAATATCTTAGAAAAAGATTCTCCAGAATAAAGATAATTAGAACAGCCTTAAGGAAATAGGATGTTTTATATGATATTGTTCCACATATTTTTGATTAATCAGATCTAGCTATTTTCTTTATCAGAATTTTCATTAAAAAAACCTGGTAATAGTACTTTGCCTCAATTCAGTGATTGGAATCTAAAGAATACACTTTCTTGCATAGTTAAGAAACCTACAGACTTCTCCATAGACACACATACTTTTGGTTCTACTAAGACTTTTTAAAATGTTAACTTATCAAAATACACTAGAGGAAAAAGAAACCGCATGGATGTAACCCCCTACTAATGAGGCACTAATGCATAATTATTATAATACACACTCTTCTCTCCACAGAGGAATATTTATAAACACTGGAACAGTCTAGTTTGCACTAAAGTCTTATGTACAAATTGTTTTTCTCTTGTGGTTTGTATTTTTTCCTTTTATTGTGGTAATTTAATGAATTTCATAAGTCTATACTCAGTCATTTAAAATACTGAAGAAGCCTATGCCTTTACTGTTGCTTCTTTAAATAAAAATATAAAGACAAAACACTAAATGGAATTAAAAGCATAGCATAGTATCCCGGGACGTCATTCTCCCCTTGTACTCGGCCTTGGTGAGGCCACAGCTGGAGTACTGCGTCCAGTTTTGGGCTCCGCAATTCAAAAAAGATGTGGAGAAGCTTGAGAGAGTCCAGAGGAGAGCCAAGCGCATGATCAGAGGTCAGGAAAACAGATCTTACGATGACAGGCTGAGAGGCATGGGACTCTTTAGCCTGGAAAAGCGTAGGCTCAGGGGTGATCTGATGGCCACCTATAAGTTTATCAGGGGTGACCACCAGGATCTGGAGGAACGTTTGTTCACCAGAGCGCCCCAAGGGATGACTAGGTCGAACTGTCACAAACTCCTGCAAGACCACTTCAGGCTGGACATAAGGAAGAATTTCTTTACTGTTCGAGCCCCCAAGGTCTGGAACAGTCTGCCAGCGGAGGTGGTTCAAGCACCTGCATTGAACACCTTCAAGAGTAAATTGGATGCTTATCTTGCTGGGATCCTATGACCCCAGCTGACTTCCTGCCCTTTGGGCAGGGGGCTGGACTCGATCTCCCGAGGTCCCTTCCAGCCCTGATGTCTATGATATCTATGAAATCTATTATTATTCTGTCATCCTGGTTTGATCATCTAAGTTTCACTGAGTGTACTTTGAAAGAGAACAACCAGGGAGCTATTTAAGAAGGATTTGATTTAAGCTATGATAAGGAAACAGGTTCCAGGTTCTAGGAATTACCTGGTAAAGCCATATTTCTATCAATATACATATATTGATATCTATATATCTATATATATTTCTCACATTTATCATTTTTTAACCTAAATATAAGTAAAACCCTTACTCATGGGGGTTGTCCCAAAAAGACCAACATGAGTAAGGATTGTTTTCTTGATGGAGACTTCCAGGATTGAACCCAGCATCTCTTATTTTATATACTGCCATATCCTAAACATGTGGGTCTGCCAATATTCAACTCCAGGCTGAGAAGTGAGAAATGACCACACACATATTGTGTCTCAAAGATGCTCAGATCAAATTCACTTAGATTGTACACAAAAGAAAACTTCCAGCCCTGCAAACTCAGCCTTGGAATCAAGTGAAATCACTCCACTAAATTCTAACTTACTGGCCAAATCGTGCTCTCAGTTACACCATTTCATATCCAATGGCTTCAAGATAGGATGTGGATAAGAGTTTCTATGAGTCCACAGAAAGAAAAGACCAAATCCTAAAATGCTGGAAGAAGAATCTACAAGGTATGGACACTTACCTGAAGAAGTAGACTGAAAATGAAGAAAGCACTAACATGATGTCCCATACTACAGGGTTGATGGACAGAGTTTGGATGATGATATTGCCAAAGAAGATTGAGAAAGGGGAGTGATCAAGGAAGGTTATGGAAGGTCTTGTAGAGGAGAGTTCAGTTTTGGTCCATGTAGACTTCAAGCTCATAGAGAGACATATGGGAGATGTTGAAAAGAGGCCAAGATTGGTGGCTGAGTTAACATGAATAGATAAGGTCATGAAAGAAGAGAGAGAAATGGAGGGGCCAAGGACAGAGATCAGTGAAACCCCCACACAGAAAAGAACAGGAAGAAAGGGGATCCATTGGAGGTGGGGGTAGGAGGAGAACTAGGAAAGCGCAGATTTTCAGAAGGCCTGGGAATAAATGACAGACTGGGTCAAAAGATTGGAAAAAGACAGGAAGATAAATAGGCTAAGATTCTCTTATATTTCTCCAGAAGGGAACATCAAGGACCTTGATAAAACAAGTTTCAGTGGACTAGATCAGAGGTTTCCAAACTGTGGTCCACAAGCTCCGTTCAGGGGGTCCACAGAAAGGTTGCAGAACAATTGAGAATATCTGTACTTGTAAAGTAAGACTACTAATATTAAGATATGAGTTGTGTGCTTTGATTTGTAGAACAAAAAAAAAGTTTAAGTGCTCCACCAAGACCCTCAGCAATTTTCAAGTGGTCTGCAAGAAAAAAAGTTGGAGAACCACTGGACTAGATAGAGCAGAAAACAGATTAGAATGGGATTAAGAGAGAGCTGTGAAAAACCCAAAAGAGTAGCTGTACATGGTATATACAGGAAGGAACAAAGGGAAGGAACTAGAAGAACGTAGGATAATGAGGTCAGAACATAGAAGAGGATGGGATCAGTAGGGATTTGGAGAAGTCATGAGTGAGAAACTCACTAATCAGGGAGAAATTGTACTAGGGAGGGGAAAAAGGAGAAGATGCGGCATCAGATAACTCTTAACACAGACCATCATTCACTCTGCCATCTTCCAAATACCTTCCCTTTCTTAGGTGTCTTCCTAACTCCATGACTGATACCACAATGTCACTGTGGAGGCAGAAGGTGGGGTCCAATTTGGAGAGGAAGTCACAAAAAAGAAGGGGCACACTGCATGGGGGGCTCTGCACAAGCCTCCCTCACTTCCCCAGCTCCCTCCCAGGTGCCTTGCCCGGGCCAGCTCCGGCCCTTTAAGAAAAAAAAAAACTGAATAAAATGCCAGACTCACCACTTCTGCTGGCGGGTGGCAATCCCTGCTGCCCCCCACTGCCCCACGCCATGTGGAGGGCTCTGCACAAGCCCACACCAGGAGCAGTGAGTCCCAGGGCTTGGTTTGATTTTTTTTTCTTAAAGGGCCAGAGCTGGCCTGTGGAAGGCACCCATGGGGGAGGGGGCTGGGAGAGTGAGGGAGAGGGTCAGGGGGCTTGTGACAGAGCCTCCCATGCAGCGTGAGGCATTGGGGGGGGCAGCGGAGATTGCCCCCACCTGTCAGCACCCAGTGAGCACTGGGACTTTTTTTTAAAGTACTGGGAGCTAAGGCAGACAGGGGCAACCATGGGGGGGCTGGGGAAGCAGGTGGGGGGGCTCGGGAAGTGAGGGAGGTTTGGGAGGGCTGGCACGGTCCCCATGGTCCCCTCCCCCACCCCAAGTACTTACCAGCTCAGAGTCAGCTGCAGCTCTTTGCTGCAGCCGCCGGGACTGCCCGAATCATCAAAGCTCTCCGAATCTTTTCCAAAGATTCGGAGAGCTTTGAATTGATTCGGACCTTTAAACTGGTCCCCTGCTTTGATTCAAATTCAGAGATTTGGCCACTGAATCGGGCCAAATCTCCTCCGAATCTCATCACCAACCAAAGCTTTGCACAGCCCTATTACACACTCCACTCAACCTGATTGCATCATTCCAGGGCAATTTTACTCATAGAAGCAAAAGTAATTTCTCCAGAGCTATTGTCATTCAGCTGGAGATGAAAACTTAAGCCGCATGAGAAAGAGTCTTTCCACATGACAGCTCTGCAACAAAAAAGTCAGCCAGATGGAAGAATGGTATGTCATGAAACAGAATTTAGAGCTCACATGACTACATGGGGAACTAAGCCCCACTTCATTAAGAGAAACTATCCCCAGTTGTAGCCCTGCCCTGTCAGTTGGTGAGCCCACTTCCAAGTAACAATGAGTGGTGAAAGTCACCAGCTTCGGAGATCAAACACCAGGAAAGCTCCCATCCTGGAAAGGGTACATTAAAGGGAAAGCCTCGTGTGTGGCATAGCTCCTACACCTGAGATGGTAGTGTAACTCATTTAATTACACAACTTTTCCAGCTTTTGACAATATCATCTGTGAATAACTCTGTGGCACCTCTGAATCCACCAACTAATAGCCATCATCCCCATCTTGTTTCTCAATCCATACCCATGATGTATTTCACCTGTATGTCACCTGCCCAGTTCCTTGGCGTGACCTTGACTGTTCAACCTTCCTGACATCTATATACTCAAGTCTGTATGTCATCACCTTGGCAATGTGACCTGTATCTATCACTTGCTAGCATCTGAAAAGCATAGAAAAACAGGGCTGGAAGGGAACTAGCTAAACTCTCTGCCCTAAGCAGGATCTCTTCTGTCTAAAATCTTCCAGACAAAATTAGTCTAATCTACCAGTAAAATATCCAATAGCAGAGATTCCACAACTTCACATGGTAATCTATTCCAGTTCTTCATCACCCTTACAACAAGAAAGTTCTTCCTTCTATCTAACCTAAATCTTCCTTGCTGCAATTTAAACACACTCACACTACTTTTGTCCTGTCCCCTGCAATACCGGTAACAATGGATTGCCATCCTCTTTATAACAACCCTTTTTGCATTTGAAGACCCTTACTGAATCTCTCCTCAGCCTTTTCTTTTCTAGACTAAATAATCTCAGTCTTTCCAACAACCTTCCTCCCAGTATCTTTCCTAGGCCTCTAATCATTTTGTTACTGTCTTCTAGATTCTTTCCAATTTTCCACATCTTTCTTAAAGTTCTTTACAGCTCAACTTGCTGCAGTTCCAGGAACATGTGTAAAAGCAGCACCCAGGAACAATTAACTCCAGTGAGAACTGTGCTGGAGTTTATTGCTTTGCTTTAATATGCACATGTATCTCAGTTTCAACTGTGCATTCATCTCCTTTCACTTTGACTTTTACAACTCCCTATTCCACAGGCCTCAGGACTCCAGCAGCACATAGATACAGGTCTTCTCAGGAAAGAGTGTATTATTCCATTTACACACTCTGCTGGTCCCCCATGCATTTCACAATCCAGTTTAAAGATACCATGTTTAATAACCTCCTCTGCTCAGAAAGTTAGAGGACATTCTCCACACTTTCCCACAAAGTCACCTTCCTCTCCAAAGTTGCTTTGTCTAAAGTTTCTCGTCTCTAAAACAGCATGTACCTTTTAGTGACACAGCTCTTGGCAGCATTTCAGTTTCCAGTTAAAACATTACAATTCTGTTTTCTTTAGTCCTCTTCCATTCCTTTTGTTCTCTTCCATTGGCTACTTTAATTCTGTATCTGCATCACTTAACTGTATAAAGCAGGGGTGCTCAATCTCTGGCCCATGAGCCAAATACAGCTGCAGAGCCATAGGTATCTAGTTTGTGGGGTTCCCCGCAGGTTGGGAAATTTGGTGGCAGAAGGGTGGTAGCAATAAAAAAGGCCACACTCCCTGGCTACCAAATCCCCAAACGCCAAGCCTCATGCAGCAGGCTAGGGCCAGGCCACAACCCCACTCATGCAGCTGGATGGGGTGGCCCATGCCTCTTTTCCCCCATGTGGCCAGGCAGAGCTGGCCTTGCGGATGGGCAACAGCCCAGAGCACCTTGGTCAGGGGGACACCAAGCACACACACATGTGATCAGCCTGCGCTCACAGCAGCAGTCTCTCCCACATCCTACCCCCAACTGATCCCCAGCCTGGCCTGCTGCCCTCCTCCTACCACTGCTCAGGAAGCGCCAGGCCAGGCACATGCAAGTGGAGTGGCACCTGCTTCAGTCTGCCTGCCTTGCTTCTGCACAGCAGCAGGTACCTGCCTGCCTGCCACTCTGCCTCCCTACCGGACTGTGCCCTCTGCCTCTGTCCACCTGCCTCTTTCTGAAGCAGTGCCACTGACTTGGGGAACGTTCGCCCAGGGTGCCATTTTCCCTAAGGCTGGCTCTGGGCCTGGGTTGGAGTTGGCTTAAGCATCCTCTCTTTCCCATCTGCCCGGTCAGGTCAAGCCCTCTTCCCCCTATAGGGCTGGGCCACACCCCTTCCCTCTGCAGCACCAGGTTGGAACTGGGATGACCCCTGCCCCCATCTGTGTGGCTGGATGGGCCCTGCTGTGACCAACCTGTACCAGATTGGGAACATCAGCTGAATCTGACCTGTGGACAACCTAAGCACTGCCCGTCTGGCCCACTTTTCCAGCATTTGACAATATCATCTGATAATAATTGTGGCCCACTGTCCAAAAGGGTAGAGCACCACTGCTGGAGAGGACTAGATCCAGATTTCAAACGTCCTCAAATTTTGTAGCATTGAAATCCATTTTGGGCACATTTTATTATAAACATAGAACACATTTGTAAAAATCTAATCCAGAGCAAGGGTCACATTTAGAACATATGCCCTCTCCAACAAAGCTGGAGAAACAGTTTGGATCTGGGATGTGGTTTGGACGCAACTGTACTGCTAGTTTTAAAAAACTGCAATGAATAATTAAATGTTTCTGAAATATGCCAGTAGAGGGTAGATTTGAGTCCTTTCTGGAGCCAAATGAGTTAAGATAGCTAAATTAACAAAGCATTCATGGTGTGTCAATTAAAGCTGAATGTAAATTAATTATTTTACATTAAAAAGGGGGAAAAGAGGCATGCATTTACTTTATGGTATACCTTCAGTTAGCACCTTAAATTGCAATAAAGCTTACTTCCTTGAACTTCAAACTCATTTAACTAGATTCAAGTTATGGATCACAGTAAATAATGTTAACTAGAGAAATATAACAAGGGGAGAGAAATTAGGACTATAAAAAGCCCATGTGGAAATGTAAAACATTAAACCACTACACAGTTTTCTGTTGCCTAAGTGTGCTTTACTTGAGGAAACATTCTCCATCACCTTGACAGCATGCTTTCTTTCTAGATTCTGAAGTTTATTTACCTGAATTATTAATGCTGCTTTTGTCTGTAGCTATATCTTAATTTTCTTCTTTTCATTCACCTGTCATGATTGTTTTGATTCACATCTCAGGGTGATGCACAAAATATGTCTTTTGGAAACACTGTAGTGTCACCAGTATTTTTGCTCTGTTAACAGATCATTCTGTCTTCACAGTAAAACCAGATCATTTCACTTTTTTCATGAAAACTGTCAATCACAGAGATTATACTTTAAATTTATTGAGTGGATAAAAGATAGAATTTAAACTACATAGCATATGTCAGCTGAGAGTATATGGTGCGCAGCAGTACAGAAAGCAAACGGTTCACTTTTCCCCCACTAACTGAAAAATATGCCCACAGCAGCAAATCAGATATCCAGGAACAATTAGTAACACTTGTCACAGAACTATTTTGCATATCATTCTAAGTAACATCTCTGTGCTACTGTATTTATTATTTTGTGAAAGGCACCAAAAAATTGTGTTTTTATTAAGTGTTATTTGCAGCTCTTTTTTTCTCATACTGACGCTGGAGATCCTGAAACTACAAGGTAAATGTATGTTTAAATGTTATTTTATACAGAAGTTTCACTAAGGAAAATGCCAAATAAAAATTAAGGTAAGGGATTATAGTTATTAAGAAATGTCAAATGAACGTTCTCTAGCCCTACTGTTCAGAGGGGGGAAAAAGAGGGTTTTTTTCTTGTTCCTTATAAAATATGTTCTAAAGTTTTTCTTTAGAGAAAAAAGTAGAAAGAGCATTTACTTACCTAGAAGTTGCTTGAAACTCTTTTTTTTTGTACAATGCCTACCAAAGTCTTGTACAAAAATCACACAGATTCTACTGAAAGAGCAATATTGGGAGACCATATGTACAAACACCAAACAGTTTCAAACAGACTAGGCTCATTGGGAAAAAAAAACTTTTTTTTTCGCCTTTGATTTCTTTCAGAAGGATAAAATGAAAGGGACAGTGATACATATTTTAAGCCCTGTGAATTCACAATGGGGCTTTAGAATAAAGAGGTAAAAACCTTTGAACTAAACAAAGGTCCATCACAGTGCACTTCTTTTTCACAAGCATCTTATAAAGGAAATTATGCTAGATAGAGGGACCAGCTGGCTTTTGCCACTACACCTCTTCTGATACAACACAACAGCATCATTTCCAGCCTCTATCAATCTACTGTATGCCATGTCATTGACTCCTCTTGGACCTGATCTCTTATCTCATATAGTTGTTTTTCGTTGAATGCCCTGTGAAAGTATCCACTCATGGGCTTACATCTGAGTGTCTCTTTGTACTACCCAAAGCCTGTAGTCTAGCAGCTGCATTAAGTTGATTAAAGTGGTACCATAGACAGTTACTTAGGCTCTTACTCTGTCCTTAGATTAAAGACAAGAAAGCCTCCTTCTCATAAGGTTTTTTTGCAAAACTGCAACTTTCAAAAGGGTCAGCAAAAGACAAAGGCTCTTATAAGAGAAGGAAAGAGGCTTTTATAACAAATGATTTCTAATTGCTCCTTTGTTCAGAAAAGGCAGCAGTTATACTGTCTGAAACATAACAAGCCATCAGCATTTCATGATGGAAAGCTTCTATGGAAGGATCCTACGAAAGGGCTCAATATAAGTTCCAATAATTTCCAATAAATTACTTGTTCGAAAATAGCTCCATATTTATCACTACTAATTCTGAAAGGAAAGTGAACTGGTAGACAACTATTTCTATCCATACATAATCACTTATATTAATTGACTAGCTATAGAAGCTGTGTGAGAATAATTTCCATTTTGTCTACTGTAGGGGCTTCTTTGTTTGCTTTTTGCATTGTTTGGGGTTGTTTGTGCCCATGACATTTTGTACCTTTTCTCAAACAAATCCTAGAGATAAAGCCATAGAGCTAGATTATGATAGCATGTAATTGCAGAGTCAACAAAGTTATGCTGATGGAGAATCCTGCGTACATAACAACAACAGAGGCTGCACTTGCAACAGAAGCCACACAGGACTATCCATGACTCCCTCAGAAAGCAACCATTTTCCATGGTACCTGTTAACATCAGCCATTTTTCTGTAAATTTACTTATTAATAAACACTACTATTCTCAGAATCAGTTTACTTATATAATAAACAAGAGTAACATTCAGACTTTCTGTAAATTGGGGTGTGGGGATGTGTGAACATGTGTGTAGGGTGTGTGGATATGCGCACATGGACATCATGTTATACATTTATAGAAAATGGTGATCCAAAGCCCATTAAGTTAGTGTTGAATTGTCATATAATTGTAACTTTCTATGGTCTTGACATATGAGCCTCCACCCATGCATAACGACAGATACCATAACTGGTCAGCATTGTGTCCACCTTGTGACTGGTCCTGTACTTGTATGGAATTATGGCTGTATTGCAACAGTATTTGTTGTATAGATATTAGCATATGTTAGCTATGTGTACATATGCATATGTATACATGTTAGCATAGTACATTTATAAACTAAGGACTAGATTATGTTTGGTCCCTGCCCAGCGTTCAAAAGATCTAGAGGACTCCAGGCGCCCCTCCACATTTTGTAATGTAGGCGCTGGACAAGAGTACCTTTTTGTCTACACACTGTGCTCAGACAAACATTGCTGATCTCCACAAAGCAAATAAGAAAAGACAGCATGTGGAAATACAGCCATAGTCCTAGCCCCATCCATTCTCCCCCATGCTGGCCAGTGAAAGTGGATGGTGACAAACAGTAGTATGTGTTTCACACTCTAATGCATAGCACAATGTCTGCACTTTCCAGCATCCTAAGGCAAGCTCCTGTCCTGCAGTCACACACAGACTGCTCCCAGAGATCTAGCCAGGATCAGGCACTTTCATGCTGCCCTCTAATGTACATCTGGGTTCACAGTTCAGGGCTAAATATTTCCTCTCATGAAAAAATTCTGTGAATATCAAATAAATAAAATAAAAGACATGTCAGTGACATTAAGAAATTCCAGGAAGCATGGCATACAGCACAGTTACTTAAAAGATTCACTTTGTGTGGTGGTATGCAGGTTTCAGACACAAAATGTTCATGCTAGAGATTGCATGTGTCATGTAATGTCATTTTTATCATGCTAAGTAAATCGGCTGAGTAGGCAATAACAAGTGCAATGCAGTTGGTCATCATTGACTTTGACCCAGTCCCTAAAATTCTTAAAATTAAGTTATTGTCATTTTAAAAATATATATATTTCTTCTAACAGTACCTTATTGGGACTTTATTGAATGCAGCAAAAGGTTGTGAGTCATTGTGAAAGATTCCAGACTGGCAATACCAATACATCATGTCCTTTATTAAACTTCACAGAATGTGAATGGCATGAGACACAACACGAAAATCTTCCAATCAAAAAGGTATCAGACCTGAACTGACAGTTGTGGCGGTAGGGGGCGCTCCTGTGCTGAGCTGCCTGCCTTACTATGCCCAGCCAAAAACCAGGCTTCAGCTACTTCCCCAAGAGTGCCAACTTCTGGCCGACCCCCTTCCTGTAGCTCACCTGCAAATCTGGGGTAACCGATGCCACCACCTGGACTCAGGTCTTTGTCTGGGCCCTGTGCCACCCGGGATACACAGCCCCTGTAGACCCTGGGGTTGCTTAACCCCAGCAGGACATATCTGGGTGCTCTTATAGCATGAAGCCTAGAAAGTTGCCTCCCTTAGTCAGCCAAGTAAAGGGAGTAAGAAAGCCAGCCTAATCCCTCTCAAACATGTACAACCAGGCTATTTATATTAGATTGCATAGGCAACACATAGGAGGGGTACGAGTGGGGGCACATGCCCCCCCCGAGACTGGCCACTGCCAGTGCTGCTGCTGCTGGTGCCTGCGGGTGATCGCCGCTCACCACACACATCCCCCCACCTGCCGCCGACACTGCCAGGGCCGACTACAGGCAGTCCCCACTCGGCCCGCCCTCACCTCCAAAGTCACCGTGGCTGCCTGTAGGTGGTCCCCACTCAGCCCGCCTTTGCCACCAACATCACCATGACTGCCTGTGGGCAGTCCCTGCTTGCTGCAGCCACACCCCTGCCACCGCTGCCGCCACTGCCTGTGGATGGTTGCCATGCCCCCCCCCAGCCTCAGGAGGTACAAGTCATTCATGGCCATGGGGAGAGCTACAAGTCACAGAAGTAGCAAAAGAATAACCCTGAGCAAACAGAGGCTTGGCAGCCGTTTGATATATAACTACAGTACATTAATGTAAGTTCCTACTTAGGTTTCTGGTAAGTTACTCACTTCCACATCCTGAGTACGAAGAGCGAGCTGTGGAGGTCCAAACTTCTGTGTGTGTGAGTTCTAAAATGTCCAACCTCCTTTTTCCTGGAGGGGACCCTCTTAAATAGCCCTTCTGACTTCACCACCTGTACCCAGTCAGGGACAGGTGTCATTTGATGCCAGCCAATCAATTTGAAAAACATCAATTTCCCAGAGGAGTAACATGGGTTTAAGTCCCTGTCCCTAGGTCGTGAGGTCAGAGCTCCAAACAACAGAGAGGTTAAATCCACACCCTCTTACCTGAAGTCAGTCACATGTGCAGTAACCTGGAGCAACCAGGTTGACAGACATGCGAGAAGACAAAGAAAGAGGAAAGAAAAAAAAAAAGAGGCTGGGAATGAAGTTCTTTCACAAATGCCCCTTCAGACTTGCCCCTTGAGCCTCTAACCTGAACTTGCTATCAGAGTTGTCAAGTGTGGTGCCCTGTGAACACTTTCCTGTTAGTGCTGAGACCACTAATTCCTTCTGGCAGGTCCTCATACAGCAGTATAAATTAAGGTGACTACTAGAGCTATACTTGTTTCATATAGGTTACATGAATTTAGCCTAGCAGGGTTTAACTAACAGTGGTTGGGCAGGTCTACGTGTGCATTTACTGTGCAGTAACTGAAATTAGTGAGCAGTATGGGTGGGGGGGCTCCAGTCCATCTGCCCCCCACTCCAGATCTGGCTGGGCAAGCCAGAGCTCCCTCCCTTCCTTTCTCCCTGCCTTCTCCTTCATGAAGACAGCACTAGGGGTGGGGCAGAGCTGGGCTGCATCAGTTCAGATGCCTGAGCAAACAGAAATTAATGAAGGTGCTCTGCTTTGGAGCACTTTCATCTGAACCCTCATATAATGAGGGTTAACTGGTTGTGTGATTAGGGATGCTAAAGTGCTCTGCAACTGTGCACTTCTGTTAGGGCATGGCTGTAGAACGCTTTCAAGGCGCTGATTGTGCAACCAATGTAGCTTCTGTCTGTGTCCTGCATGACAACTAGCACATCCTGAGGGACTTCTTGGTCACGATACAGTTGCCAGTTAATTCTGTAGTTCCTTCATGAAAGCTTCTGACATCTTACCTGCTAGGGAAGGAGTAACAAAGCAGTGCTCCTTTTGAGGCAGCAGGTGATCTTCTGGCTCCCAGAAGATCTATGCTTGACACACTTGCAGAGGACAGTATGAGGGCTAGCTGGCACCCATGAAGACCCAAGGAGATCTAGAGGAAACAGGGAGAGCAAAAAAAAAAAAGGATAAAGAAGGCTTAAATTGTCACCAGGTATGTATTACCACCTAATGGGAAGGAGAAAGAAAGGAAAGTGTCTGTAGAGCAAGCATGCACCATATGCTGGTAAATGTCCTAGAGTCAGCTGATGACTCCTTTTGCGTGAGGAAATCCCTGAAGGATGTAAAGCTAACACAAAATGAGCTTTCACCGCCTCCTTTCCCCCAACTCTGGCCAAGAAAGCTCAGTAAAGTGGTGTGATCCCTGGCCAGTATAACATTCCATAGGGAATCATTAAAACCGTGCAAAATAGAGCATTCTCAAAGCTGCTCTAAGTGACAGCCATATCACCCCTAGCTATCCTGAAGCACAAAAGTTGTCCTTTTTCTGCTTCTCTTCTATTTCCTGTGACACATGCAGATCTGGGGATCATGGCTAGGCAGTTTTATATGAGGAGTGCCTTTTCCTATCATCCACTTATTTTGCATTTCACACCTTCCTGCATAAATTCCTTTCAGATGCAGCATAGCTGGTACACAGAATTTTAGTGAATCAGGTTCCTAGTTTTTATTTTAGTCTGAAAGAGAAATGTGATGATACATACGCATGTGTAATGTAGCACAAAGGCATGCTTACTGAGGCATACAACCAGGATGTGTCAGTTAAAAAAAACAAACCCGTTTCATCCCTAGCCATACATTAGAAATTATACCCAACTGTTTTTAGATCAGGGAGAAGAACAGTGATTTTATGGAAGTACAGATTTGTGTTATAATCTGCACCTTGTTGTGCAAGGTTTCCTACAGGGTATTCAGTTGCAAATGATAAAAGCTCTGTATATATTATGTGTGTAAAAGAAATAAATAGAGCAGCTTTGAAATTTGGTAACCATTATTTTTCCTAAGTCTCCAACATTTTCTTTTAAAGAATTCGTAATTTGCAGCCACTGAGAGACTGTAGGAATGAACATTGAGAAGGAAGCTACTGTTCTACTGACACATTCATGTAAATATGTTACCTAAAAAAATCCTTTCCATTTCTACCAGTGAAATGGCTACAAATGGGCTGCCATTAACTTTTGTTACTTGCGTAGGTGCCTGTAAAGGGCCAGGTGGTGTTTATGCAGATGAATGAGCATGTTATAATGTGTTCTTCCTTTTGGATAAAACATTAGCGTATCAGATGTGACAAATCAGATGTTCATCTTCCGCACTCCTGCATTATTTTACATTGAGAATTAGATAATGTGCTGCCTTAGCTTTTTGCTTAAGGTTTTTTTCCCCCCATTTCTTCTCGAGAATAAGTTTATATATAAAGTTCTCCCAACACTGTGCATAAAGATAGTCTCACAGTATGTCTAACTGGCTAAGTACTATGGTAATCGTAACATTTAGAGTTATCATGCTTTTCATTAGGCAAAAAGTATACCTTGCCAAACACACAGCATTACTGTTGTGAACCAAACATAATGTGATTACATTCAATGGAAAGATTTTTAAAAATGAAGCTTTCCTACTAAGAAGCAGGTCATTCTCACCTCTCCAATAAACAACTAAAAGATCAATAGTAGAATAAATTACAATATATTACAATATATATATTACAATTAGAGATGCACAATCAATTTTCAGTTCAGTCGCAAAACCAGAAAAAATGTAAAAGGGTTAACCCAAAATGAATAATCTCTAGTTTTCTCACTAAAGCAAAGCCTGAAAAACATTTTGATTTTTAGGTGACACTATTTTTTTTTTAATTAAATTTACCTAAATTAGGTCTCAAAACATCATTTTGAAATGAACAATCTTAGCATTTAATTTTGAAAATGTTGGACTGGAAAGTTTAATTTCTTTTTCAGTTTTATTTCTCAGTTTTTTAGCTGAAATCTTTTGCAGAATTCAGTGAGACCTCGCAATAGTTTTAGACACCCCAACCTGAAAGTACACCAAAAATGTCCTTACTCATTCTACTACATAGTGATATGCCAGCTTAAATTGGGGAAGCGCGACGTGGGCTCTATTCAATTCGGATTTGGCCCACATCAGGAACAGTGATTCACTTCATTGATTCAGATCACTGTTCCGGATTTGATTCAGCTGAATCCTAATCTGAAGATTCAGTGCTGATTCAGAGAATCAGTGATTCGGACATAGACACAGCTTTAAAAGTTTTTTTTCTACATACTGTTACAGGATCTTTCCCTGGTTGGGCTTACCACAGATCACGAATAGGCAGGAGAACAGTGAACAGGCTTGGTAGCTTTTATTAGCAACTATTAACGTAGCCGCACAGCAGCTAGAACTCACCACGCCTCACGCGCCCTAATGGTGCGCGAGACCGATGAACCTGGCTGGTGAGTGGTTTCTGGGGTTTCAGGTCGCCGGGATCAGGCGGCCAAGCCGTGTCCGTATTAATCTGCCGTGAATCGTTCCGAGTCCGTTGGATGCAGAAAGGACCCCGACGATCAGGTGCAGGCTCCTTTTATAGCTTAGGTGACGTGCAGTGGTGTGATTGTGTGAGGCACCTTTCGATAGGCCCATGGCACTGACTGACTGACGCTGGACTCCGCCTTGTGGAAAGTTCTAGCTACCGCTTATCTCTTACATTGGTGGCAGAAAAACAACTATGGTCTGCCTAGCAACTTTTACATAACTCTGTGTAACTTTTCTGATTGGTGAACATGGCCACTTAACAAACATAGTGATCACAACATGTCCCCCTGGCCATGTGAGCCAAAAAGCTTACAACAAATACCAAAACAGACTTAACACGTTTGTTCTCTGCTAGGGAGGTTACAAACAAACGAATGGTGCGGCGTAATACCAACTGTAATGAGTTAAGTGAATAAATTCAATCAAGTAAACCAAGGTTTGATTAGGCTGCCAGGTCAATATTACAGTACACTTTGTGTTTTGGGGCAAGTGTTATTCATTTGAGGAAGGCACTCATAGTAGGTAACCTGCATAGCTGAGGTAATTTGACGACAAATGCAATGAATGATCAAACCAACACAACAGGATGCTATCAATACAACAATTAGAACTTTAAATAGGGGAGTTAGGAGATTCGCCAACCATGGTGAAAGCCGGAGGTTAAATGCGGATTGGAACGTTTCATCTAGCCAATTAAAGGGGGTCTGGACAATTGTACGCGTATCCTCAGCCACCTTTCGGATTTGATTGATGGCTCTAGAAAGGGGCTCTGAGGCGTTATGCTCATGGCTGCCGCCAGAGGAAGGGTCATTTCTTCCCGCCGCGCGGCTGATGGTGATCAGCACCATTTCATAATCGTTAAGGCGCCCTCTAAACACACACGCAAGCACTCCACTTTCTTCCCCTTTTTCTTATCATTTATTGTCCCAACAGTGGTGAAGACTCCCCGTAACCTCCGGTGACTTGCACCGCCGGGGATAACAAACTGAGAAAGGTTCACCCCCTCTGTACAGCACTTCTCGCCTGTCAGAGCCACTATCTTTTTCGTGAAAGCGTTCCAATCCTGAGAGGGGTCAGTATCTTGCTGGTCACCCAAGGGAAGCTCTTTGGCTACCGCTACACAAGCATCAGGGACATCTTGGTTTGACAGGACAGCGAATGAAACACTCGAGTCCCTCAGCACACACCCTAGTGCTCGGCCCGTTAAGCAAACTTCCCAGGGGCGGCAGGGGTTGGACTGATGCCTCACATAGAACGGCTGGGTGCCGTCGTTATCCGCGTGGCTGGGGGCCTGGTGAAACTGTAAATGACCCCACAGTTCATCAGAGCTTCTGGTCATCTGATGGCCAGATGCCCAAGGACAAACCTGACACCGTGACTGGTCGTCCCTATTGTGATCTGCAGCTGACCATCCTGTTCATGACGCCATGTTACAGGATCTTTCCCTGGTCGGGCTTACCACAGATCACGAATAGGCGGGAGAACAGTGAACAGGCTTGGTAGCTTTTATTAGCAACTATTAACATAGCCGCACAGCGGCTAGAACTCACCATGCCTCATGCGCCCTAATGGTGCGCGAGACCGATGAACCTGGCTGGTGAGTGGTTTCTGGGGTTTCAGGTCGCCGGGATCAGGCGGGTCTCTGTGTCCTCCTTTGGTTGGCCGCACCAAAGGCCGAGCCGTGTCCGTATTAATCTGCCATGAATTGTTCCGAGTCTGTTGGACGCAGAAAGGACCCTGACGATCAGGTGCAGGCTCCTTTTATAGCTTAGGTGACGTGCAGTGGTGTGATTGTGTGAGGCACCTTTCGATAGGCCCATGGCACTGACTGACTGACGCTGGACTCCGCCTTGTGGAAAGTTCTAGCTACTGCTTATCTCTTACATTGGTGGCAGAAAAACAACTATGGTCTGCCTAGCAACTGTTACATAACTGTGTAACTTTTCTGATTGGCGAACATGGCCACTTAACAAACATAGTGATCACAACACATACCTTGAGGTAGCAGGCACAGCTCATGATTGCTGTGATGCTGCATGGAGCATCCCACACGAGTGCGGAGGGGCCCCCAGCGCGCTCCCTGGCAGACCCAGAAGTGAACTGGAAGTACTTCCAGTCAACTTCTGGGTTCGCTGCTAAGTGCACTGGGGGGGCCCCGGTGCCCCCCTTGGCTCTGCAGTCGGCCATAGGGGAACACTGGGTGCCCTCCCAACCCAGGAGGCACCAGTCAACAAGCCGGGGGAGCACGAGGTGGGGAGGGAAGGGGGGACGCATGCTCCCTGGCAGATCCAGAAGTGGACTGGAAGTGCTTCTGGTCCGCTTCTGGGTCTGCTGCCAAGTGCGCTGGGGAAACCCCCCGCATTCCTGTGACACACCCCATGTACCCCAGCATCGCAGCACTCACAAGCCCCTGCTACCTTGAGGTATGTAGAAAAAACATTTAAAGCTGTCTCTATGTCCAAATCTTTCTCAATCTCTCCGAATCAATTTAAAGGGTTCCGATCCAACTTGGAGAGATTAAAGAGTCCTCTGATTGGATTTGGATTTGGAGATTCAACCACCAAATTAGGCTGAATCTCTGCCGAATTGAATTGGGGACCAAAACTTTGCACAGCCGTAGCTTAAATGATCTTACCATTAGAGCAGTTGAAAAATTTCTATCAAACACATTATTTGATGGATTTTTCAATATTTAAATAAATAATATGATTATTTTTGCCACTATTTTTCCTCTTGCACTTTACATTGTTATTTGGGGCTGGCCCCTGTGTTTTGTGTAAGGCTAAGAAAGCTCATCTATGTTCCACCAAAAAAACCAGGCTGTTCTGCTACAAGGAAAAATGTAACCTCACTTTTTTTACCAAGGTATGCATAAGAATTGTAAGAGTTTTCATTGTATACATTTCTAAGGTTTGGGCCCAAATGCATCCCAATGGAGTTGCATCATTACAAATTAATTATGAACATTATTTCCAGAATCTGGTAAAACTGGTACTCAAATATAGCAATAATACAAGTAAAATATATAAATCTGAAGCACAAGAATAGACAGTCAGTATAATTAATGCACTTAGCTTCCCAAATTTCAGAAAAAGATTGAAAGAGACAGTTGGTGAATTTTGACTTGAATGCTGCTCCACCACAGAGCATGGAATGAAAGAAGAAATGGAGTCAAGAGAAAGTAAAAGAAGCAAAGGAGGACTGGTCAAGAAAGAAGTTTAGAGAGACACCATGGAAGACGTAGGAGAAAACTGTATCTGAGACAAGAAAGGGGATGAGGAATTAGTTCAAAATGAGAACGGGGAACTTAAATTGAGTGTGAGGTAGGAGGAGACAGAGTACAGTTTAAAACAGGGAGCAAGCTGGTCAGAGTCAGAAACAGTGATGAAAATAGGAATACTGACATCACTGAGGACAGTGTTTCATGAGCACTGCTGGTATGTTTCAAAGTGGGTCACCAGGAGATGCTTTTTGCAACTTCATTTGCATTCACAATGAAAGAGCATCTAATCTGACTCAGGTTCAGAGGAATAAATAACTTCATCTTGTCCTACAATTTTTCCCCCTTTTCTCTATACTGGAGGATAGAAAAACTGTACCAGAAAAAGATATTCTTCTCTTACTATAGCAGAGGGGCAGTTACAGATTCACAGTTTCACTTTGAGCAACTTCAAAAAAATAAAATGTTTCTGCTCCAATCATTTCTGTTTCTGCTCCGAACATTTCTGTCTACATTTTCTAGGCTCTATGCTTAAATGTATTTGAAATCAAGGCTGGAAAATAATTTCTTACACCTGAAGACAGCAGCTTTGGTTCCTGTAATTGCACTGCTTTATCCAAGACTGCTAGGATAAAACAAAACTGCTTTGGAACAATATTCACAATACCTGTGTGGTCTCAACAATCAGATGCCGCACAGATAGATATCTCCAAGTAAACGCTGTAATAAGGGCCAAAAGAATATCTTAAATTCACCTTGTGATTGCGAGAGAGAGGATAAGTGACATACACTAACCATTAATTTCCATTATACTAAGTTTTACACTGTTCTTTCATATGTACCCCATTTTCATAATGTTGCTCTTGAGAATTGGTAATGCCCAACTCATACCTATTACCAACTCCAAAACACCATCTCAAATATTTATTTTAACATCTTTGTGAAATGTAGTAAGTCATTAGCAAAACAGCTGTTACTGGAGCAGAATGAATTATTATAAAATATAAACATGTTCACAGATAAAATGTTGTGGGTTCAGATCTTATTTATTGCCATCAGGTTTAATTAAAGCAAGGAAGATATAAGTTAGGTATTAGGAAAAACTTTCTAACTAGAAGAATAATTAAGCATGGTATAAAGGTAGGTATGGATGTTGTGGAATCCCCATCAAAAATAAGTAAGTCAAACCTCTGTCAGTGATATATTAGATGCACACTATCGCATGGACCAGGGAAATGATCACTTTCAGCCCTATGTTTCTGAGTTTTGCAACTGTGTAACAGAGAGATTGAGGCTGTCTGTAGGGGAAGTCTGCAAGGAAGAAAGCTGCACAAGAACTGGCCCCAGAAAAGTAGTTGCTCTGCAGTAGAACAATAGGACAATGCCTGCATGAGTAGTAGGAAGCCTACTACAGTGCTACTTGCTCTGCAGTAGGGCTGTAGGTTGGAGCCCTGCAAGGGAGACAAAGCACTGCTACAGGTGGCCTGCCATGGAGACCAGTTAGTAAGCCTAATTAGAGAGTACCTGCAGCTAGCCCTGACCAGAAAACAGCAGGGCCTGGGAGTGAGATAAGGCAGGGCCAGAGCCAAAACAGGCAGTCTGGTCATGGAAGCTGAAGAGGGACAATTGTTGCTGAGACAGACGGTAAGCATGCTATGCCCAGGGAAGGAGCTGAGGGCTAGTAGCAAAGTAAGGCCCAGGGCTAGGTAGAAGTTTCCGTAGATAGCTAGGAGGCTAGAGGTTTAGTTATAGCCAAAATGCGTCTGTTCCTAGTTTTACTTTTAACCAGTTATTTGAATTTAGTACTGTCATGAGAAGCCAGAAGAGTGTCTTGAGCCCTGCCAGAAGCTACGGCTTAAGGCACAGGGCAGGCTTAGCCAAAGGATTGAAGCTTGGAGAAAGTGGCTGATGCCTAGAAAGGGCAAAAGCCAGACCAGGCTAAGTCCAAGAAAGGCAGAACCAGGGCCAAGCCCCCACAGCCTAGAGAGGTGAGAAACAGAGCTAGGGCCCAGAAGGGGCAGAGACTAGGGTCATGGGGGTGGAGGCCCAGAGACACTAATGAGCAGCAAGGCTGAGGCTAATATAGCCAGACCTGAATATGTGGGCCAGGGCTGGAGGCTTTCAGCCAGAGGAAAGGGGAGAGGATGAGAATGCCAAGACTCCAACAAAGGAGTGATTGTACAATAATACTTGCAAGGCATGGGCATGGTTGTAGGGGAGTTAAGAGACTGCGATTACTTAGCCCTGAAAGCTACAGGTGCCCGTGGGGCGAGGCATGGGTGGGTCAGGAGGACCCACTTAGCCTCACAGGGGCAGCACTGGTACCAGCAGGGTTCTGCTGCCTATTAGAAGACTTGGGGATTACTCTGGGGCCCTTAGGCAGCCTCCCTTTCGGTCAAACAAATACATCACAGCATGGCAGATGAGTGAGACGAGAAGGGCATCCCAGAGCTGGAGCAGGGCAAGAGTTGCATGGTTACTGGGGGCATCATGGCCACCCCTGGAACCTGAACCTGGCCCAGAGGTGCAGGCAGTTCTGCCACAGTGCCTGCACCATAGCCCCCGTCTGGGCCTGGCAGGCTGCAGGTCCAAGGGTGCAGATAGTGCAGGCTCCACCGAGCAGGAACACCGCAGCTGTGTGTCCCTGGGGAACCAAATGTCCACACTCATCTGGATGCGTCCATAAAGTCTAGTCTGATCATTCATTGCCACTTCTGTGGGCCAAATTTATTGGCATATGCACAGCAACACCAATGTGGCTATGCTGGCAACAGTGACCATGAGCTCTTCAGGTTCATTGTCCACTGCAAGGTTGACAAATCAACTAGCAGGATTGAAGTGGTCTCTATGGCAGGCACCTGGACTTCAAAAATGCTGACTTCAACAGGCTCAGAGCATTAGTAGGGGAGGCAACGTGGGAATGGAAGGCAAATGGGGTGCATGAAGAGTGGTTGTTCCTCAAGGACATATTCCTCAAAGCACAAAAGAAAACCATTCCTATGAAGAGGAAAGGTAGCAGAAGGGCTGGCAAGCCTTCCTGGCTCAATAGGGACATCGCAGTCCTCTTAAAAAAGAAAAAAGAGGTGTAGACACAGCGGAAGCTAGGGACAGTCCTGAAGGAGGACTATACAACAGTGGTCCACGCTTGTAGGGAAAATCTGTTAACATCCTTCTTGAAGTACAGCACACAAAACTGGATGCAGTACTCCAATTGCGGTCTGACCAATGCCACATAGAGGAGAAGTATCACCTTGGTTCTATTTGTCATGCATCTCCTGATGCATGATAAAATGCGGTTAGCGTTGCTAATGAGTTCATCACACTGATGACTCATGTTCATCTTGGAGCCCACTACAACTCCGAGATCCCTTTCTGTTTCTGTGCTGCTGAGAGGATCACTTCCCAGCCAGTAGGCATGCTGGATATTTTTGCGCCCTAGGTGCAGCAATCTGCATTTGTCCTTGTTGTACTGCATCTTATTGTGTTCTGTCCACATATCCAACCTGTCCAGGTCTGCCTGCAATCATTCCCTACCCTCCGGAGTGTGCACTTCGCCCCACAATTTAGTATCATCTGCAAACTAGTATCATCCCTCAGCCTCCCCTCCTATGGCTTGTCTTGCAAGTCCCTCATCATATGGGTGGCTCTTCTCTGGACCCTCTCAAGTCCCTACCAGCCCCTAACAATCTATGAAAATGGCTTCCAGTTCAAAATTAGGGGTGTATCAGATTTACTCAAAGAACCTTGTCTGCTGATTCAAAATCAGCGCACCACATCGTTGTTCTATAATGTCCTGGTCTTGATTAAGAAATTGAGCTCTGTATAAACCAACTTCCCTAACCCCCACTCTAAATGAAGACTAATTTACAAGAGACCCAACTCATGGTCTATTGAAGTCTATGTCTATGGCATGGTCTATAACATGCTGTGAAGCAACTTGAATAGGAAACTCTTACCCAGACCAAGTAAAAAGTAAAACCCTTTCCCCAGTGTATTATGCTTTTTAAAATGCTATTCCTAGCCATACTTTTTATGGTCTGAAAATGAAAAGGAAAGTTATAAGCATCTATACAATAAGGAGTAATATAAGAAACCATTTGTCTAAATTATTGTTGCTTTTCAATTCTTTCAGTTACAAGTTTTTTTCCATTTTTTCATCCTTTTAATTATGATTTATATAGAACAGTTGAAAAACATGTGTAGAGTGAAGTATGATGTGAAATATCCTTAAATACCTACAGATTTATTTTATTTTTATTTTTTTCTTGTTTTACAAATTCTTTAATCCATAGACCTTCCACATGCTGAATTAAACAGGTCACTAAAGGTGACCTCATTAAACTCCCCTGGGTTTTGCCAACATCTCCAAAAAGGTAGTAACTCATCCTGATTTTCCAAGAAACTGTGAAGAAAGTATCTGAAGGGAAAATAACTATCTTAACAAAACTAAAGGGAACCCAAGTAGCCCTTTCTTCTTAGCTCCTGGTTTCTGCTGCTGTAGCTGCCGAACTTTACCCATACAATGCTACCAGGCTTGCTGACAAGGCCCCTACTTTGTCTACCGTACCACCTGGCCAGACACATTCAACATCTAACACTGGCCATCTACAAACCAGTAGCCTTTAGCCAGCAAGTAATTCCCACTATAGTAAAACAAGGGTTTAAAACTCATCCAGCTCCACAGGCTGGATGAGGGGCATGGGGCTGGTCTGCAGGCCTGATGAAGCCCAGAGACTGGCTCCATATGCTGGATCCAGCCCACAGGGCTAATCCAGTGCAGGAGCTACGTGCAGCTTGTGCACTGAAGTAGCTTCATGCATTGCTTGCAGCACACATGCCACATGCATGCTGACTGCAGCCCCATGCACCATGTGCAGCATACACCAACCTCAAGTCCACAGGCAACACACAGCATGCAGGGAAAGTCCAGAGCACATGCCTTTGTGAAGCCTCTACGTCACTGTTCTCACACTGTTCTTTACTCTTGAGAGTGAACATGTGTATGTACAGGAAAGCACATGCAGACAGAAATCACAAGAAGCCTACATATTGTTCTGCCTGTATTGCCTCAGTTGTCACCTTTTTATTCTTCTGAAAGAACTTTAAAAAAAAGTAACCCTCAACCTGACCATCTTGACTTTTGTACCTGCAATATTTTTGTGCATGGAATAAAAATACAAATCAGAATTTTGAGCGGTTCCGTTTCTGTCTTATTATTTTAATGCATTTAACTCTTTAGGACTTTTCCTTTATTTGATTTTGGATGGACAATAGCAATTCAAGGACTTTATCCAGAGGTATCAATTTACATAAAGAGAAAAAAAACCTGGTTTTGTCATTGGAACGATACAGTACTCTAAACATCCCTAAATTAAGGTAACTGCTTATGGGTTGCAATACCTTATGAGTTGGACATTGTATGTTTAATTATAAAAAATGTATTATTGTCATCACATTTGTTTGAAAGTTGACCTGCATTATCTTGGATTGCCCTGCGATATTTCCTATAATCCTAAAGTGGTGAAGGGGAAAGATTATTGGCCCTACTATAATTTTGGCAGGCTACCTTAACTGATGCCACAATATTGCTTTCATGGGAGTGATCTGACCATCCCTGTATCAGCAATTTGTTTTGGATATAAATAGGTTATTTAGCACTGATGGATAAAGTCCAGTTACTCTTGGGAGTGATAACCTGGGAAGGCAGTGGTCTTGTTTAGTTATTAAATAGAGCCTATTAAGAATTGTTATTTAATTGATATCATTTAATGAACCTGATAATTAAATTAGTAGGATAATTTGATATTAACTCACTTCCTGATTTGTTTATATGAATTTCCAGAACCTTGTGCGCTGTTACTTATTCAGTTTAGTTAGCAAACTAAATAACTAGCTATAGCTATAAAAATTGTGTGATTTGGATGTTTCTTCCCCAGACATCAAGGTTTCAGACATGAAGAATTTTGAGGTAGCAACCAGACAGGGCCAGATTAACCTTTTAGTGGGCCCCAGGCCAGTCAAGACCCCCTGCTTCTCATCCCGACACTACTGCCAGTGGGGAGCAAGGCTCAGAACCACTGCTAGAAAGCAGCTGCCATGACAGCAAGGCTGGTGGAGGGGAAGGGAAGGGAAGAGAAGGGAAGCAGACACGGCCATTTATGCTGCCACCAGAGAGGGAAGGGCCAGCACTCCCCACAGCTCAGGGCCCTATTCATGTGCCTAGTTTGTCTATGCATTAATCCGGCCCTGTTAACAGAGACAGGTTTGTGCTCTACTGCCCTATAGAGTGATCTCATTGTCTTCATGTAACAGATACCTAAACAAGGACACTGTTAGCTTTGGAGAGAATGTACTAATAATTTATTTCAGCTAGTAATGTGTTTCAGAACCTTTAAGAGCCAGAGGCCAATACCAATGGCTCAGTGCAGGGGACTTATATGTTTATATGCTTGTCAATGCCCTGAATAGTTCCTGAGCTAATGTCAAGCTGCGTAGAGTCAGATGAGGTGGTAACCTCCCCAAACCATGTATCTCAAAGACCATTACCTAATCATCACACCAGAAAAGCATTTTATGTCCCATGGTCACTACAGTTTACACAGAGGAAATCCCAAGAATGTAAAACCTGTGATGAGGCCTAAGGAGACCCAACTTGTCAGCCCCTGCTCAGTGCACCTTTTCCTTTGGGAATAAATTCCAAGGCTGATATTTCCTGATGTATCCAATGAATTGAAAGCCCAGCCATATCTCCCTCAGCCTGTGACCTGCAATGTCTACCTAGAGATGGCATAAAATTGAAAGGTTGAGATAACTAGTTTATAAGCCTCTAGTTAGGTTCATAAAGAAAGGGGCTGATTATTAGATCTCTAGATCAACACTAGGACAAGAAGTTGTACCCAGTGTGGTGAGTCTGGGATGCTCATCCTACTTGTGATTCCCTGGATTTAAATGCAACCTTCCTAACCCGAATATGCCAAGATTTTTAAAAGGATATTGACACCTTTTACTCTCATCAGTTTCAGTGGGAGTTGGTGAGCTCTTCTTTGTAGTGTGGTTCCCACTTCAGGGTGGGGTCAACCACAATCCTCACTCTCGACTTGTTGTGACCTTCTTTATCTTCTAGTCAGATTCTCAGCTGTCTCATATCGTGCCTGATGTTGTCTGTCTTCCTCAGTCTTGGTCAACTTCTCTGCCTGCTGCCAGTCAGCATCCTTTGAGTGATGTGTTAATTTCAGTGGGAGCTAGGAGACTCACGGTCTTTATAAAGGTCATCCTTAGTCAGGCTGCATAGTTTACTTACCTTTTCATCAGTGATTTTTGGACAATTCCTACCCTACCCCACGGTCCCAGAAAGCTGGTTAAATCTCTCCATCTAGGATTCACTGTCCTGAACTTTCTCCTGGAATTAGATGCCTAAGCTAGTTCTCTCTGTCATAGAAAGAGAAGACAATGCTGCTGCCACCTTTCTATTCATAACCCAGTGCTTAGCACACTCCTCCAAGTTCAGATAAACCCAGGTTCAATTCCTTTCTACCTCAGGGGATTTTAACCCACATTTCACAACCAGGAGCATGCTCTAATCACCAAGCCTTTGGGTATTCTGGGATAGGGCTCCCCCAGTCTCTCTAATTAAAACTGTTACACTTTGCATGGTATATAATTCACGGGACCAGAAACAGAGCATGTATACATGTGTTAGAAGACAACATGGTTATAGCACTTATCTATGTTCCAGGCCCTGATCCAAAGACTATTCATTATTTTATAGAAAGTGGAATAGCTTCAACAAGACAAATTAAAGACACCATCACTATGCACAATGTTCAAGATCCTGGTGGTGAGGGCATTCTCCAGGGAAATGACTATTCAAGCCTCTGACCAATAAACTATCGAATAGAAGGGGCAGCAGCTGTTGCTGTGGCACTGTGTATGAAATGTAATCCATTAGGCAAGCTGTGAGCATGCCTACCAGATCTAACCCCACTGAAAAGACACACAGGAATGCCTAGTTTGTAAATCCCAACAGGCCTGGGTGCTGATCAGCACCAGCACAGCTTTGATGGCACTACGCATATCCAAAAGCAGACACATGTCCACAGGACTTTGCTGATGGTAACTTAGGAGTCCCAGGTCTGTAAGCCCCTCCAGGGTTACAACTGAGGCAACAGCTGAAGTGGGGTTTTGAGGATTTAAATGTTGACTGGCAGTTAGATGCCCAAGTCTTTTTCTATCCCAACAAGAGCGCTAATAATTCAAAAACCTTGCAGATGAGAAGTATCATCCCTGCTGTCAATTCCCAAATGCTCTTCAACGAAGGGACCAGGCATACCATACTGAAAAAAACAACCCATTCTGTCATCACCCCAAGTGCCGCTGCAGCCTGGTCGTGGGCCACTAGGGATGGTAGATGGAGCAGCCAAATCTCCGTTCTGCCAATGTTTCAAAACCTCTGCTTTCTCCCCTCAGCCAGTCCTCATGGCCTAGTTGGTTTAAGCCAGCCAGTCACAGGACCACAAAATCCCTTCTCATGGCATTTACCTGCAAGAGAACCTTACCTGTAGTATGCTAGAGAAGAGGCACAGCAAACTGGACCACCTCCATCCCTGTGGAGCTGGTAACTGCATCATATGAAGGCTTTACTAATACCAATAACCCTCACCTGCAAGGAAATTAATCCTGAACAATGAGCTTACAGACATCATATAAAACCAAAAATGGTGCGTTCTCAACTAAAGATTAAAGGAGTAGCGTACCAATAACAGAGCTGTTTAATGCTTAGGGAATGTCGTTGTGAAAGGTTAATAGATGTTTTCTTATTTTTTTGCAGTTGAAATAGACAAATCCCTCACCAGATTCTTATATTTCACATAATACCGGTAGTGGTAATAATGGTGTTTTGACTTACCTAGGCAAAAATAGGGGGGGAAAAACATACTGACGGAAAAAAGAAATTGCTAATGAAAGAGACTTTGCTTTATCTTCCCATGCAATGTCCAGAGTGAAAAAAACCCAGAGTTATCAATCCTTCTATAAGACTTACTCAGATTTGGTATAATACTGCAGGTCTCAGCATGTATAGCTATGATTTCTGCTAACGGGTCACAGCCTACTATTTTCACACCTTTTTTGTACTAAATGCTTAGAACTGGTCACTCTACTAGAAGCTGTCACCATGACACCTTTATTTAAATCTTAACAACAGAAAAGGCATTAGAAATGAGTTTCGAAATAATATTCTTTTATTGTTTGCATTTCAATAAATTCCTGCAAATGCATCCTATTATCTTTTTATACAATTAAATACACATAAAGTGTCTCACTGTTAAGGCAGCAGTTCAGCTGGCCACAGAAATCAGTACTTTTCTAGTCTGAACAAATCTGGAGTATCTTATAATAATTACCTGACTAAAAAAATAATGAAGTGCTGTAGATTGCTCACTCAAACTGGTAAAAAGCTGTTTGCAAAGGATAACTATAAGGGGAGTGAGACACCAAGCTTTGCTAATAAATAATTCTCAGAAATATCAGCTCTCAATTTACTACTTGTACACAATGGGCCAGTTGAAACTTGTATGATGATCCAATTTGCCACAGCTCTTGTTTTTAGTCTTTGTGAAGCTGCTGTGTGCGCACAGTGGGAGCCACTTGCTTATATCCCTTGAGTCAATCAGTGGGCTTTTGTTTCCTGCTGGTCAAAAATATCAGGTGGCTTTGAGAGTCTAATTATCAATGAAAAATTAAATTCAATACAGGAACATAGCCAGGAGTTGCCCCCTGCCTCCTCCCCTCATTCATGTGGTGTGAGTATCAAGTTATTTGTCATAATTCAAAAATGATTCTAGCCAAAGTAGGAAGGAATAAGGGGGAAAAACCTGAATATGCAAAAGAATATAACAGATTGTCACAACAGCAACTTTCTCCTTCCTCTTTCTTTGCAGAGTAAGGCACAAAATCCTAATTATCATGAACTCTCTCAAAATTAGCAAGTGGTCAGGGAGTTTCTCATTAAGAATTGTTAAGCCAAGTTTATTTCTACATTGCTCCATAATTTACTGACCTTGGGGAGGCTCAGAAGTTGAATAAACAATCAAACCAGGGGTCTACAGAGTTACCTTTCAAGGAAATGAAATAAATCGGAATGTATTTCGGTATGAAAGCCATCAAAAGAAGCACAGTAAAAAGGAAAGAATACTGGTCCTGGCTTTGGTCCTGCTCTTAACTGAAAAGACCTGATTGAGAGCTCTCTTTCTAAGATGATGTATTGTAGAAGCCCCGTGAAGTAAAAATTGCTTCATAACATTTTCTAGCTGCAAATTTTCAGCTCGAGTAAAAAATATTAAAATATCAACATTTGCCAACTATTGTTATGTTTGCTCCACACATCTCTTATGAAAGGTATGGGATAGATTGGTTGAGGCAAGTAAGTTATCCCGATTTTGTGTCTTTTCCCCCCCCTTCGTAAATTCTTCACAAATCAGTCCTGATTACTGTGAACACATTTGTCCACAAGAATTTGCTAAATAGGATGAATTAACAGTCTCCATCTTATTTCTGACCTATTCATTTTGATAATTGGTATTCATTCCTCACACAGAGATTGGTCAAATAAGATTGTTTCTGCCTCAACATAGCATGATAAACTTTAAAACTGGGAATAACAAAAGAGAAATAGTAGATCAGGAATGATAATGAACACTCTCATTCACGTAGGAATTAATCTCTTTGTTTAAGCATACAAGTACAGGTATGAAGAACCATCACCCTCCAAACACTTGTGTGAGTCAACACCTTTTCTATAAATATTTTTGGACAGCAATTCAGAATGTGGTTCACTAATGTTTTACTGCATCTGATTGACTCCCTGTATGATTCCTTTTGACAAATGTGAAGTTTTTATCCACATACCGTATTTTACATCTCCTTTGATTACAAGGATTGTGATTTTCTACAAAGAGAACCATCTTTTATCTTGGGAGAAAAATGCCATCTGAAATGCTGATTTTTCTAAGTCTCTAAAAAAAGAAAGAGCTTGAAGACAGATAGAAGTATCTTGCATGTAAACTGGAGTGACCACCAGGGTGACAATAATATATTCAGATGTCTATAAATGTCCAGACTCTCAGGCCTAAATTTCCAGTAGCACAACATTGACCGCTACTATGAAGTTTCAATTATCTAAATAGACTCCAAGTAACAGAGATTTTTCTTCTATTAAATGCAGCACAACCAGTGAGGAGGAGGCTGATAACAATTTCTCACACAGGCATAATTAGCAAGGTTTACACCCTGGGCAAAACTGCCGGGAAGCTGGGAATGGGGGTGCTGAGCAAAGGGAGAGCATGGGAGTCTTACCTGCCCTGGGAGGTCCAAGTCCCCAGCTGTTGCTGCAGTAGTACAGTTTGCCCACTCCAGCTGCTGCTGTTGCTGCTGCTGCTACAGCAACAACCAATATCCCTGTACTGAACTGCTGCTACTACTCACTTCTGATTTAAAATGCACGGTGGGATAGTTTAGGTGTAGTTTCACTCTAAGTAGAGCTTAGAGGAGGGTTGCAGTGGAGGCATTGGTTGTTTTATGCCATATTTACTTCCTTCTCTTCAGACCTAGAGCTAACCTGAGACCAGAAAGTGGAGAAGCCACAGGGCTGTTCTAAACTATGGTCTAATGCAACAGAACCATTGCAGCAGCCAGAAATAGCCACACAGTTGCTGCACTCGATCCTTGCTGGTTTTCTTCCCCCACCTCTCAGCCTGCCCAATATAGCAGAAGCTGTGAAGTGCAGTGTGTGGTAGGGCTATGCAAGTTCTAGGCTACAAGAGGAATTCTCAACAGCAATCCTCAGGAGGCTAGTTAAACCATCTTATAGCTGTTGGAACAGGCTAAAGCAGACTTACCAAGGCCAGGGATCTGGCCCTGCAAGTTAAAGTTACGTGTTTTATGGTTTTAGAAAAAGAATATGAAGACATCCAATGGAAAAATGTAGCCCTGAAATGTACAGTTCAAACTCTCAATAGAAACCAAATTTGACTTCCCTATAGCCATTGATATGCTCAGTCATTCAAAAATGTACCTTTAAAATGATGTACAAACTGAATGTTTATATTATTCCTTTCAACAACAAAAGCTCCCAAAGTACTTTATAATTACATTCAGGAAAATCAGCCTGAATCCATCAGTGATATACAGCCATTTCTGATATAAAATATGGCACTTTATACAAAGAGTTTAGGAGAGGAAACAAAAGTACTGGGTCCAAATGTAACTAGAAAGGATGGTAACATTAGCAAAACATAATATGCAATCAAAATATAACCTATATGCCAGCTTATTGTCTCTATCCTTACAAAAGCCCTCGTAGCCACCCCCAAGGGTGTGGACTTCAGTTTTCCTATTTAAACCTGACAAACCCACATTATTTACAGGAGAAGTTTATCCTCATTGTGAAAAAGAGAAGACATGTCTCCTTAATTTGAAGAGGCAAATTAAGGTGACATGTCCCTGCCAGTATTACAGAGTCAGGAATTAGAGCAATATTACAGAGTCAGGCAGCTAGATCTTAGGTCTCCCAGGACGCCTATAAACGTATATCGAGGCCGCTCTGATGCGCTGTTATTACAGCACGTTAGAGCAGACCTGATTAACTGAGTCTGCTGAAGCGTGATAATTACCACGCTCTAGCAGACACCAGTGTATCAGTGTCCCCATGCTGAAAAACGGTGGCGGGGGCACCTTAGTTAAAGCATCCCCGCTGCCATTTTTCAGTACATAGACACTAATAAATGTGATGCTCTTGGAGCCGCCCTAATTAAAGTGTTCTCCCACCCACTCCCTCACAGAACACATGTAAAAATTCCCCCAGTTTCTTCCCCTAACACAACACTGGCTTCTCCAGCATCAGTGTTTACATCATTCCAAAAAGTGGCACCTCCCCAAGACAGGAATATGAGAACTGCAAAACCATGGTGGTAGCAACAGGTAGAAAGTGAGGACATTCCAGCCTGTGAGGAATGAACTATAGCCAGCCGGTAGTAGAGAATAATAAGTGAAGGGCTGTTATGTCTACAACCCCCACTTCCAATGAATCAACTACAGTGACAGCCTTTAAGACTTGACAGATGATGGTTCTCCTCAGCCTGGCCTGGCTTTTTAGCTGGCAAGATTTTTACTACAGTTTCATAGTTTCATAGATGTTAGGGTCAGAAGGGACCTATTAAATCATCCAGTCCAACCCCCTGCCCTGGGCAGGAAAGAGTGCCTGGGTCAAATGACCCCAGCCAGGTGTCTGTCCAATCTCTTTTTAAACACCTCCAAGGAAGGGGACAGCACCACTTCCCTTGGAAGCTTATTCCACATTTTGGCAACCCTCACTGTAAAGAATTTTATCCTAATGTCCAATCTGAATTCGCTCTCTTCCAGTTTGTGACCATTATTTTTAGTTACCCCGACAGGCACCCTGATTGTATCCCCTATTTCTTGCTGGCCCCCCACTGAAGAATTTGTAGGCAACCATGAGATCACCTCTCAGCCTCCTCTTGTGGAGGCTGAAGAGGTTCAACTCTCCCAATGGGTCCACACAGGGTTTTTCTGTAGGCCTTTAACCAGATGAGTGGCCCTCCTCTGAACCCTCTCCAGGCCATCCACATCCCTCCTGAAGTGCAGTACCCAAAACTGGACGCAGTACTCCAGCTGTAGCCTGACTAGTGCTGCATAGGGGGGAAGTATCACGGCCCTGGACCTGTTTGTGATGTACCTACTTATGCAAGAAAAGCTGCAGTTAGCTTTACTTATTACCTCATCACGCTGGTGACTCATGTTCATTTTGAAGTCGACTACGACTACGAGATCCCTTACCACAGTTGTGCTACTTTAGAGTGGTACCTCCTAGGCTATGGGAGTGTTGATGATTCTTCCTCCCCAGGTGCAACACATAAACTTATACTTGTTAAACTGCATCCTATTCTGTTTGGCCCATTTCCCCAGGCCATCCAAATCAGCCTGGATTCACTCCTTGCCGTCTAGTTTGTGTACCTCCCCATATAGTTTGGTGTTGTCAGCAAACTTGGACACGGTGCTTTCTACTCCCTCGTCCAAGTCACTAATGAAGATAATGAATAGTACCAGTCCCAGAACAGAGCCTTGGGGGACTGCTGCCCCCATTTCTCCAGGTAGAAACTGACCCATCCACCACCACTCTGGGTGCGTCCTATAAGCCAATTTTCTACCCACCGGACTGTGTAATAATCTACATTGCAACTGTTTAGTTTATTTATAAGAAGTGGGTGTGACACTGTGTCAAAGGCCTTTTTAAAATCTAAGTCAATAACATCTACCTCTATTCCCTCATCTAAGCATTTTGTGACTTGGTCGTAAAATGAAACTAGGTTAGTCAGGCAGGATCTGCCTGCTATGAACCCATGCCGATTGCCTCTTAGCATCATTTTACCCACTGGTCCCCCACAAATGTGATCCTTAAAAATTTTCTCAAAGGTCTTGCCAAGGATAGAGGTAAGACTAACCAGCCTATAGTTACCAGGTTCCTCCTTCCTCCCCTTCTTGAAAATAGGGACCACACTGGCCCTTTTCCAATCCTCCGGGACCTGTTCAAACAGTTGTGCCAGAGGCTCCACTATGACTCCAGTTAATTCCCTAAGTACCCTAGGATGACTAAGTAGACCTAGTTATTAGGGCTAGGGACAAAAGTTACACATAAACCAGTTTAAGTGGTGGGAAATTGGTTTAAACCTGTAACAGAACAGAAGTTCAGTGCACATATACCACTTTCAAAATGGCCAAAACTGGTTTAATATAAACCTGGATGGATGTAGTATCAGACTGGTTTATAGAACTTCTGTCCCAGGTATCTTGCTCGTTCAAGTTAACTCACAGTCCCCCAGCATCCCAGGATGCTTTGCAACCCTGGGCTATGCTGTCTGGTCCAGTGGAGCAGGGACTGCCTTGCTCCTTAGCCTGCTCCTTGGCCTGCTTCCTACCTGCATCTGTCAACGCATAAGGATGGGGGGGCAGGAGAACAGACCTCCAAATTCCCCTATCCTGGGTCTACACAGTACATGGAGGGAGGGAAAATCCATGTGGTGGGGGCTTTGCAACCCTCAGCAGCCCTCCCCATCCCCCTTCCCAGCTACTGATTGCTTCCACTGCTGCCACAGGAGGGAGGGAGAAGAAGTCCTCCAGGCTGGGTGCCTACCCATGCAGCCTAGTATGGGGACATCGGGGAGCCCCTGCCTTGGGGGGGGGGGCTTTCCCTCAGCCCAACCCAGGGTCCCCCAGCTTGGGGCAGCCCCAGGGAGCTGAGGGGAATTCTTCCCCTCCCAAACCCCAGAGTTGCTTGCCTTACCCCATGCAGGTGGGGGACCCTGGGCTGGGGTGAGGGAGGCCCCCCAAGGTGGGAACTTCCTGGTGCCCCCATGCTGGGCTGCACAGGCATGCACCCAGCCCAGAGGACTTTTCTCTCCCTCCTGTGGCAGTGGCTGAAGCAATCAGCATCTGGGAAGGGGGAGGGGAGGAATTTCCCTCAGCTCCCCAAGGCTGCCTGGGCTGGGAACCCAGGCTGGGGGAAAACCCCTGAGGGCAAGGCTTGCCCAAGGTGGGCTAGCATCTGGACAGGGGGCTCCTCAACCCTCTGTGGGGGAACAGCAAGGGGTTGGGGACACTTGCCTGGGCTGGCAGTGGCTAGCAGACTGGGAGATTTGCTCTAGCACCCCCTGCCTACTGGCTTGGGCCAATGCAGGCCTCCTCCTGCCTTTCCCAATTAAAAACTAAATGTCAGTTCAGTTGGTTATCGGTTCAACCTATGCAGCTTAGAGGAAGCTGTCTAGATTTAATCAATCCTGCCTCAGGCTTTTTGATTGTCTGTGCTTAGCCCTGAGGGCAGGGGAAGTACCTCAGTTTTTCTGGCCAAATTACTTGGCCATTGACCAATTCCTCCATAAAACACCCAGATACTGTATGATAGCCATATACCAAGAATAAGCAAGAAATACCTAAGTGATTGCAGTGTCTACTGGCAAACATGTATTTTGGCACCCCTTCAAGTCCACTCCACACCCCTTCAAGTCAGCAGTGCTGCTGCAGGCAGAGGCAGAAGGGTGTGGAGCGTAGTCCGGTAGGGAGCAGCATGTTGCACCAAGAAGGTGGGCAGGCCCTACTGCTTCAGTGAGTAAGCAAGGTGGGTGGACTGGAGCAAGTGCCACCCCACCTCCTCCTCAGCAGCAGCTGGAGGAAAGAGGTAAGCTGGGCACTGTTCCTCCTGCCTGGGTCAGAGATCAGCCATAGCACAGCGAGGGGAAAGCATTGTTGTGAGTATGGGCTGCTCATGTGTGTGTGCTTTTGGGGTCCCCTGAACATGGTGCTCTAAGTGGTCACCCACATCACCCACCATTAAGGCTGCCTCTGGGTAGGAGTTTACCAAATTTTCAGCCTGTGTTTATTGCCTTAGAATAGCATAACCTCTAATCTCTGGTCTCTTGCCCTGCCCCCTCTCCCAATACAGAGCCAGAAATCTAGTATACTACACATTATTGGATCAGCCAAACTCAATAAAGTACATAAAATGTGGTATTTATTGCGGGCAAAAAGCTGTTGTAGAAATGTTAATACAAATGTATTTTAGGCTTTCTGTTCTTTTTGACATAACAACTGGAACTCTCTAAAATAGTTTAAAATGCTATTTAAAAGTTGCATCATACATTTTCTATCATAAATTATTAAATGACTTAATGGACAATGCATTAGAAGGAAAACAGGCAAATTACAGAATAATTTAACTGTTGCGAAGAAACAGAGCAACGTGCAGGACATAAAACACTCTATTTTGACACAGAATGCCTGAAGCTAAAGCAATTAAGGCTGCAAAATATTGCCGGCTGACATGATGTGTATGTAAATTTGTCATTCATTGGCAAGGGTTTGTAACAATCACAAGTAATGTGCACAATAAAACAATTCATGTGATATAAAATGCTTTCTGCTAAGAGTATTCTAAAAATGCTACTTATGTATCATTTAGGCATATCATCATTATCCATATAGTATTTGTCTATGACAAAAGATACCTCTTCAATGCAAGTATCTCAAACAAAGCTGGACCTTTTCAACATTATTGACTATTATTTGTGTTCAAGATCATGAAGGAAATATTTTTAAAATTCCTTCTAAGAGTGGCTGTGAGCTTTTCACCAGAGATTCAGACTCTAGTGAATAAGCCCCTCCAGGGTAACTTAAAAAAAGCTTACAAACTCATTGTCGTTCATCTGTTAGGCTCAGGAAGAAAAGGAAGTCTAAAGCATGCCAATACTTACATACTTGAGTCAGTTGTTTTATGCAAAATTCAGACCAGTAAAGGAGACAAAAAGACCTTATGAACCCCAATCAAAAATAGTATGTTTAACTTTCTAATCTGCACTTAAAAGATACACCCCACTGATGCCAATAAAGGAAAAAGCCATAAGGCCTAGGTTTAGCACCATTTTTGCAGCCATATTCTTCCACAAGAGCAAAGAGGGAAAATGGTGAACTGTGGGGAATGTAAACAAAAAGCTACATTTAGGAATTCAAGAGTAAGGTGGAATCCTGGCTCCACTAGAGGCTAGAAGAGTTTTGCTACTGACTTCAACTGAACCAGGATTTCATGTGACATGTTGTAATTTAAAAGCAAAGTCACCTTTGCCTAAAGCCTAAAGGTGAATATTAACATTGATTTCATCGGTACTTAGACCAGATCCTTATCAAATAGTGTTGCTACAGAAAGAAGACAATATAATGGAGCACTGAATATGCTACTATTTATAATGAAAATAAACAGCTTTGTCCATGGCTTATTGCTGCTATTAGTTACCTCTTCAAAGCAGGAGTTAATTAGGTGCTTATCATGTTTATTAGTCTAAATTGAAAGCATGTTATTTAAATAAATAGCAAGGAGACAACTAATGTGTTAGTAGGTTGAGCTAAGTTAAAAATCTGATTGAGCCCTGCTTACTTTGACACTTAACAGACACCTGTATGGGATCCCAGCTCATTGGACCTCACATGCTGTAAGTGTCCCTCAGTGTCAGCCGGCTACAGCACTATTCCTTGCCTTGGCTCTTGGACCTCCACCACCTATTACTTCTCGACAAAAATGGAGCCTCGTGACCTAACTACACTGGATCCCCAGGATACCTCCTGAACCCAAAATAGTTTAGTAGCTTAAACAAACACTTTTCAAGAACTCTAGCCAGGTGAGCATTCTAGGTTAACTTTTGAGCAGAACATAGTAGAAATAAGTAAGAGGATAGCTCTTTCACAAAACTGAAGACAGGTCATTTGACAGCATTGAAAGTACACAGAGTTATACCAAAAAAATCCAACACACCACTAACCCCTGCATGCACTTTTTTGCCTCAGGTTCCCCACTGGTCTGGAACACTTTTTAAGCAGGAGCTAGATTCTTTGATGTGGTTGAGGAGCTTTCTGGAGGTTGACATATGAACCCTGGAACCCTTCCAGTTCAGCTTACTTTCTGTATTTTAGTTAGTCCCACAGGTAAACTAGGCCCCATACTACAAAAACCTTATACATCTATTCCCCTTTCCTGTCCAAACTTCCTGTTTATCTTTCTAAACCTTCCAGGTAATTGCCTTATTCCAATACCTCGTTTCTTTGATCTGCCTTTGGCTGCCTTTTCACTGCTCTGCACCTCCTTCCTGCAGAATGATAAGAGAAAACGGGGTCTCTGAGGTTTCAGATAATCCATTGTTCTAAAGTATGCCCATGTCAACAGACAGCCATTGAGATTGTCTATTGACTATTGTTCTTGATCTGGGAGAGATGTGATGTAGCTCTTCTTAGCAATTTTGGATATAGATAAAGACATTCAAAATATAGTAGTCTCATAATAATCCCATAACACTAACCAGAATTTATGAACTGTATATATATGAATTCCCCAAATCATCACACAAGGTCTACTGCTCTTTGACAACTTTTATTTTTCTTAATGGTTTCTCCAGTGAGTTGAATTAAACTTTCCCTGGGTACACAGTTTACAAACAGGCTTATTCATAGCCTGAATTCAGAGAAACAATTCATTTCAACCAAACTCCTAAGAAGGACAATGAAAACACATGGCAAAATCACTTTCAGTGTAAAAAGTTTTGTACTAATTCATTAAGTCTGCAAAAATAAAAAAGAGTTATAGCAATACTGCCTAGCATTTTTTTTTTATCAGGATGCTACTTCAAACCATTAAAAAATGAAAAGTATCATCTCAAAAGAAACATCTTCATTCTGGGCCTATGGCAGTTGCCATTACAATAGAAACATTTACCATTACCACATCAGTTGTGCAACAACCACTGATAAACTATTACTTTTCTCAAAAATTTCCATATTTTGGTTGTATTTTTACCTGGAATCCTCACTCACTTTGAAGTCCCTTTTTTAACATCCTGCCACTGCTCAAACTGAAAAGAAGTAAAAGAGGAAGGATGGGAGGGTGGAGAAGGCAAATTTTAAATTGTCTTTCCATATGAATAGAAGAGGTTATCCATACCTCTGTGAAGTACAGCATTAATCCCAGTTGTGCCATAAAATATATATGACTCACTTGAGCCTTGTTCTCTAGTGAATTATGAACTATTATATCACTCATGGGATAAGTAGTATGTCTCTTAAGAGACTATCACCATTCCTCTTTTTTTTCATTGAAACTTGCCGTGATTGATACAAGAGATTTCTTGTGATGCATGTTAAAGCTATTCCTTTTACAGCTTCATTCGTTTAGCTGATACTCGCTTGTTCATATGTAGCATAAACATAAATTAGTATGTAAGGGAAGCAGTCGTTTAGTAGATGTTTTTTTCTTTAATAAATCTGGTGTTGTTTATATTTCATCACTGAGCAGAAAGAGATTTTACACATTTAAAGATGTATTCCTGTAGTAAGTATCCAATTAATATGGTTTTAGGATGTAGACAGGATGTGTATTTATGCTAAAGAAAATGCATTCTCATTATACTTTTATTCTCATGTTAGATTTATTGTGGGCTCTATTATAATTTATTTTAGTGGCTCAGTTTTCTAATTCTTTACATTTACATGTCTCTTCCAACAAAAATAATGATACATAAATAATACCTGACAACACTTTGCAGATTTTGTCTATTTGTATGCTTTAATTCTATGAGCATTTTGGAATGGAAGCATTGTGAACTACAAAGGAAATCTCTATGTGATCTCTTTTACACAAAAAAATTATCATTTTTATTTCTTCTTCCCTCTGCCAAGTTCTTTCCAAGTTCTAGTTTACATCACATTAAAGTATGCAAAGCAATGATGCTGAAGACAAATACAATTCTACTTTCCAAGTAGAAATACTTGCTAAATACAGTTCCATTTTCAAATCCACTGCTGTAATTAGCAGTTTCTCTGAACAGTTTTCTTTCAGGTGCCTTATAGCAAGTAGCTTTCTTCTTATTAATCATTGTATTTTTTTGTTCCATGAGCTTTTTAGCTTGCCATTTGAGGTGTCCATTTTACAATAGCACCATGTACTTACTCTGCTATACTTATGCAAAGCACTGCTGAAAATGATGCTCACAAATGAATGCTCCAGTGCTTAACCCAATCTGCTAGGCTTTCTGCATGCTGGTTTTCTGCAAGATAGGGGCTTGATTCTACAGCAATACTGGACTCATCAGTACACCAGCGCTTGTTTTACAGCATATAACATCTAATGCTAAGCAAATATTTTGATGTGCTTTGCTTTTCCCACTTTGCTTTTTTAACAGTAAAACTAATAAAGCTATGTACAGTAGCTTTCCCAAAGCAAAGAAGCATAGAATAACTGCCTGATACAACCTATTGCAGAGGTTCATCTCCAAACCTAATACCAATGGACCTGATTCCAATTGCAACTGTGTAGTATAAATCTAGCATAACACCTTGGGAGCCAGCAGAGTTAGTCTAATATATTGTAATACTAATATAAGCAAAAGCAAAGCCCAGCCCTGCATTTTAGCAGTAGACTTTTCTTTCATTTTCAACATCCCCTCTGCTGAAAAAACATGTTAGATATCAGATCTAATTATTCCTGTTGGGCCAGCCCAGGGAAATGTCAACAGTGCATTGTAAGTGCTAATTGGGGTGTCCATGCTCTGCAGTAGATTTGGGATACAACACCCTAGACTGGTGAGGTTAAGCATATTTTAGAATACTGTACTATAATGAGCTTAGTCTCCATGGAAGAGGCACAGCTCTGCTGTGCACACGTCATGCTGCATTGGTCAATTCAAACCTCAGGAGTCTAGTCTTATTTAAAGAAAGATACCAATGTTCACCATTGGCCAAACATCAGGTAAGCCAATCTTCTCATGACCTTGCCACAAGGTAAGAAGCAGAGCAAATCCAAGGGAGGAATCATTGTAGGTTAAAATAAAGACAGACAAATACCATTAGGTTTATCTTCCATTCCTTCATTTTAGTAAGAAAGTCACAGTAAAATAGTATGCTTATGGGAAGTAATGTCTTTGAGAAGCGTAAAGCCAGTCTGTGATAACCTGGTGAAGGCAAAAACTTTACTACATTTTTCTATCATGTGCATCTATGTTCACTGGTGATATTGTTAAGCCAGCCATATCTGAAGACTTCACACAAAAAAATTATGTGATTACAACAGAGGGACAATCAGTACTTCACACACCAAGATTCAAAATAAAAAAAAGCAGTGGCAAGTTACCAAAAGAAGACTCTGAGAGATCTGGTCACATCTACTAACCATTAATGTATCAAGCAACTGTGTCATCCTTTGTAACAGAAGAAATAATTCCATGCACTCTTATCTACTTATACTGCTTCTCTTGCCAAATAAATGCAATGGGATCAGATTAACTTAAGTATATATACTAAAGCAGTTTATGGGGCAGCCTAGAAAATGTTCAGTCATCTTTTTCCAGGGCTGTAAATTGAAAAAAATCTTTAAAGTTGCAGTGTGTCTTTTACTCTGTCAAACAGTGAACATAATGCAGAGCCATCTTTTATAATAATGCACATGAATTGTGCTATGAGTTATTGTAAGTTACATTGTGTTAAAACCCACATCCTGTTTTAAACAAACTTGTGCATCACTAGACTATCTTGTCATCTCCCAAGAAAATGGAAAAAGAAAATAATATGTAAGGATCCTAATCAATTGAAACAAGTTATATTTCCCTGTTCTGGAGCACAGAAGGTATTCAAAGACTGAGGTAAGTTAATCACAAGGAAACCCAAGTGCTTAATAGACAGGTAAAACCTAGGCCTCAATTGCGTCCTCTCCTTTTTGCACTCCCATCCCTCTTATTAATTTTCTTGATAACAGAGAAATGGTACATAATCATTCCACATCATATTTAAATGAGTAGTGTTTTTCATATATCCTTGTTAAACTATGACAAGACAGTCTTTATAAAATCTGTGATAAATCCCACATATACTTTTTCAAGAAAGGGTATCAAAAGAAATGAGCTGGAAATCTAGATTAATATGCAATTTAAAAAATATTTTAAATAATGAACTCGTTATCATTTGCATTTAGGCAGAGTAATACCTGTCATTTAATCAGTGTACTGAAAGCTGTAACTAAAGGACCCTCCATAAGAGAGACAACTCAGTAACTCCAGATGCAAAAAAAGGATTTGTCAAGGAAATCTCAGCTGCAACATCCTGAGGTTAGTTGACTGGGGATTCTTCTTTTTCAGGACGGCATCCTGAGGGAGTAGGTCCATTTCCTTTGCCTCACTGTGCATATTCATAAGGACTGGTGCAGGTTATACAACTGAACCATAAAGGGTGATAAGTAGGTGCTTCAACATAGTCATGTGTGAAGCAAGTGATAAGATGTATGCTAAGCAGCCCACCCACCCCAGATCCCTGTATGTACCCACATATGGGTATGTAAGATAGGAGACAGAAAAAGAAACCTTGGAATTCTATTGTAAATATGTGCCAAGAGAAGAAATTCAAAGAGGCGCCAGCATATATGATTGGTATAAAAAACGCCAGTGAATATCAGTATCAAGATCTAGATTATACATATAAATATTACACACACATACATATATAGAATATAGATTTTGATAAAGATATATAATAATTTACATGAAAATATTCCATGTGGATAGCTATGAGTGTGTGTATATACACACAAACACTTGTGTATCTGTTCATATGTTTCTGTACGTATATACGTAGATGTATATACTGATATACACAGCAAGGCATAGACTGTATAGATAACAATATTTTTGTTTGCATTTTGAAATAGCAGAAAATCAGGTAAAAAAGAAAAAAGCTAAATAAATATTTAATGTATCAGCACCTGTCATATAGTTTCTGAGCACAACCACTATTGATTTACCAGTACTTCTCATACTCTAACCAACTTCATTAAAGAATAAAAGTAAAGTAATAAGTCATTTCACACTCTGTCTGACCATTATACAATAATAGCAAGATTTCATGCAAGGGTACAACATTATGCCCATCTGCAATCACAGTCTCTTTGCAAAAATCTCAATTCACACTTCACATGCAGCTAACCTTGTTACCATCCCTTCCTAAATCCATCAGTGTTGCAGCTGCACGTCTTCACAGCCCAACATCTTAAAATTCATCACTTTGACACCCTAGCATCCCTACAGGTCAAGCTAAAGAAGCCAACCAAGAATAATTAAGGGGCACCCAGATGTTTAGCTTACTTCTGTCCAACCTTTCTTGGAATCAGTTGTGTTTTCTTTCTTTCCATGGTAAAGATCCATGGAGTGTGATTATTTTAAGGGGATGAGACCTAAAACAAATTTCAGACTTTTTTTTTACAACTATAGCTCTTTGTAGCTGGAATTTGAACAAGAAGCGTGATAATGAGTAGGTTGAGGGAAGGAAAGGTGTTATCTCATTAAGGTAATTACTAAGACATCCCCACCATTACTTCGGTTTGAAAATGTGGCAATTAAAGCGCCCTACATGGGCTCCTGGAGACAAGGGAACAAGACAATTCTCTCGGAACCGGTGTGTTACGGTTAATGTGTGTCATGTAAATGAAAGGGAAGGAGCGGGCTGGAGATCGCCGCCGCCTCCTCCTCTACCTGAGCTGAGCGCTGGGCAGAAAAGCCTGGCTCGTGAAGCCTTCCCGCCCCCGGCGGCTCGGCCGGCTGCGCGGGGCGCCGCGCGCTTCGCTCCCGCGTCTCTCCGCCGTGCCCCCAGGGCGGGCGAGGCCTGGGGTGCCCTTCTCCTGGCTCTGCTCCCTCCCGGCCCTCCGGGGCAAGTGCTCGCAGCTCAGCCCAGCCCAGCCCCAGGCTCCCTGTGCCCGCAGTGGGGCCAGGTCCCTGCCCCTCAGCTGCCAGTGCTGTGGCAGGGACCGCGGCGGGGGCACACGGGGGCCCTCCAGTCACCGCCAGAGCCGGAGCCAGAGCCGGAGCGCTCGTGGGGCTCCCGGGCCGGGCCGGGCCGTCGGTGCCCGGAGTCTGAGCGCGGCCGGGGCACGTCTGGTGCCCAACGCGGGCGCGGGGGGCACGTAGTAGCACAGTGCTGAGCCGGCTGCCAGGCGAGCCCTGCGGCCACAGGGAACAGGCCAGGGCTTCCTTTCGCTGCCTGTGCTGCGGCCCGCGGCCCTCCCGGGCGCCCGGGGCTCGCGGGACTGAGGAGAGCCGGCGCCGTGGAGAGCGTGTAGCGACAGCGGCCGCGGCCCGGGACTGACCGAGGCCCGGAAAGGGCGGCTTGTGCCGGGCTGCTCGGCCCCGCGGCGCGGGCGCTGGAACCGGGGAGTGACTCTCGCGTAATGAATAGCTGTCATGGCAAACAAAGCAAGTTATTTCTGTTCCCTTGAAATCTGTTTATTTTTCGGAGATGCGTTTGTGAGTTTCCATTAATAGATCGGCTCGTGAAAAACAGGGCGTGTGAATATGAACGCGGCATTTCCGTGCGAGGGGGGCTCCGTGACCTTATCTTCCCAGCCGGGCTCCAGCTAATGCCGCTGCTGAGTGAGACCTGCCCAGCCAGCCTCTGCCTCGCGAGTCAAGAGCAGCTGGATAGTAGGTCAGCCCAGAGGCGCCTCCACAGCTAGGGCCATGCCAGAGCCGCATTTTGGAAGGGGCCTGGCAGTGCCCTGGCAAAGGCTTCCAGCAGTCGGATCTTTGCTAGTGTACGGGTCCTGTGGACCCCACGACTTTTTTTTAAGTGTGTGTGTGCGCGTGTGTGTGTATCTCTATACATATACACGTGCGTGTGTGTATGTATGTAAAATCTGGGGGACCGAGCCCCGCTCGCCTTGAGAGGCTTCTCTGCGATCATCTCCCCCACTATAGCGAGAAGGATTCCTGAAGTGTAACAGAGGACAGGATCTGGCCCACTAATTGCAGTGTTAATCGCTTATCTTTACATCGAAGCTGCTGGTGAGAGAGAAAATCGTGTGCCAACCAGGACGGGGCCCACAGGAAGCTCGTGGTTTCGTTCCACTTGCAAACGAGCGTGCACAATCCACCTCAAGGCGACATCCCCTTAGGTTGGGGGCGAGAGGTTTTGCCTCATTCACTGCATTATTAACGTTTTTATCCTCTCTACAAACGACCTGAAATATGTCAGGATCCGCCCCAATCCCAGGCTGAATTTCAAAGAGCAAATGTTGTGGTTAGACTATCACTGCGATCCCCAGCGTGGTTTGGCTCAAAGGGTCACCTCCATTCCCGCAGGCGTGCCAGGGAGTGCGGGCAAGGAGGATTACTGGGAAGGGGAGAAACCCCCCCGAGAGGAAACAAGAGTTAGGGTCTCGGTACGAAGCACTGCTTGGCCTGCAGACGTGCACGGCACCTTATGCGGCGGAAACTGGGCAAACGGCTCTGGCTTCTGGTCATACCGCTGTGACCAACGCGCAGCTACCGCCTTCATGGTCCGTCCAGAGGACACAGCGAGACTCTTCCAACACGAGACCGGGCTCTTCCGCTAACAGGCACACCGCGGCCCACCGCCCGGGGAGCCTGCCCGTCCTCCCGCTCCCGCCGCGGCCGCGGGGGTGTCGCCAGGTTGTTTCCTTGGGGCCCCTAAAGCGGAACAGCCTGGCCGGTGCTTAACCCCGCGCTGAGACGAGGCCCTGGGACTACAAGTGTCAGAGGAGGCAGCGAAATCCTACTCAAGGGCCTGCTTGTAAGGCAACGAGCCGGGGAGGCTGGGTCGGCAGAGGCAGAGGGAGGCGTTGTAGCTTTTGTAGCTCTAGTTCTTCCTGGAAAAGCAACCCCCCGTGTGCAGGCTCAGAAAGGCTTTATGTATCTGCCTAAGGCGGGGCAGAACCGGCCGTGTCCAGCGGCTGTGATTTCAGACACACCGGAGTCAACCCGGAGTGACTCCTTTGACGCCCATGGAGTGAACCTCCAGCTTTACAGCGGTGTAACAGAGCACAGTCTGTCCCGTTGTCCTTTAATAGGAGCTAAATTGTAACGAAAGTGGGGGAGGGATCTGATGAGTGACAGGAGAAAACCCTTAGGATTTCTCCCTGAGACTGCTAAGATTTCCCTGTCTCTGGTATCTAGCAGCTCTGCCCGTGTGAGTGTCAGGATTTCATATCCCAGAACAAAGTGAAATAAACAAACATACGAGGAGTTTAAAGAAGAGATGACACACAAACAAAGCGGAGGGTTTCGGATCACTCAGCCTCTTTTGCTCGTGGATCCTTCTCCTCCCTGCACGGTTCGGGCTAACTGCAGATAAGACGAAGAAGTGGTGGCAAAATTATTTGGAGGCGAAAAATCAAAGCCCTGCATCCGCGACTACCTGCATCCGCATCGGGACGGCGGTGTTTGGCTAAACGCCTTAATGAGAGTTGCCTCGTTTGTGTTTTGATCGCGGATCAGCTGGTTTTGATCGGGCTGGAAAGACACTGCTTGTCTTATCGAGAACTGAGGCTGTTGCACATTGAGCCGCCGCCTTATCTTTCATCTTCATAATCGTTTGCCACTAGCGTGTGTGGAATCGTCTTTGGCTAAGAGCTTATTAAACAACGACGGTTTAACTCGCTTTCTGACTGAGAACGACTTACCCAGAGATCTCCGGGCTTTCAAATTACTTTTATTGATCCGAAGATTTTGTTCTTTGGAATGTGACCCTGCTTGGACTTAACAGCTAATCAGAAAATGCTACAAGAGCGCTTTGTAAATCACCTTGCGCGCTCCCCAGCCCCGGCTCCGGCGCACCCGCCCACGCGCACGCACGCACCCTCCCGCGCCCGCGCAGCCCGGGAGCTGTCTCTGGTGCTGCACGCGGCCTCGGCCGCCGGGACAGCCGAGCGGCTCTGCCGCCGGCGGAGCTTGCCTGCGCCCCGGCCCCG
>NW_017728907.1:35081983-35086254 GCF_001723895.1 Crocodylus porosus | reverse complement strand
GAGGCCCGGCCCGGGCGGGCGCACGGGGGGCTTGCTGTGCTGCCAGGGGTACGGAGAATCCCTCTGCAGGCCGCCCGGGAGAGCCAGCGAGGGGGGACACGCGTATGCAGCAAACTGCGGGCAGAGGATTCCCTGGTGCTGCGGGAGGCCACGGGATAACGATGAGCTCCGAGGGGCAGGGAGCTGCCCACACACTCGCTGGCACCCCCGGGAGCCGCTAAGGGCAGGGCCGGCGCTCCTCTGCCCCAAGGTGTTTCCGTGGTTAAACGGGCGAGGGCGGCGGGATGGGGGGGCGTTGCACCTACACTGGGGAATCCGGAAAACTCTCTTGCGGGAGGCCGCGGTCCCGGTTCGGCTGGAGTCAGACCCACTAGTACTTGGCTGCAAAAGCAGCCACATGCCACCAGGAGCCGCTTAAACGTTAATTAAGTTTCCCATCGGGTCTTCGATAATTTGGGAGGTGGAGCAAACGTCAGGCTTGACACAGGTACTGGGTGCGTTTGCTGGAGCAAAGCACGGCTCAGCCCCTCTTTTTCTGCCTTGTAGCAAGTCAGTGCTTTTAGGAAACCAACAAAAATGAAACCCGAAACAATTTTTAAAAACCCTCAGAAACAAACAAACAGCAGCAAAAACAAAAACAAAAACCAACCAACAGCAGCAACTTTGCACGTTCGCAACATTGCGCCAGGACTTTTAATACTGGTCGAGTGCATTTAAATAAGTGCGCATCTGTAGCATGTTAAACATTAGCCGGGCTCTTTCTAGTAAGGAAAGCCCGGTCTAATTAGCTCCAGAAGCTGCAGCTCCTCGCAGGAAGCGGGTTTCCCTTTCTCAGAATGCCAAAAAAAAAAGTCGGGGGGGGGGGGCAAGGACAAATGAAAGGGCTGCTCAGCCCGTGGGAGAGTCTGCACCGAACTTCAGCCAGGGCTCCTGGCTCACTTGGGAGAGTGAAAGGAAAAGGGGAGCTCCCTTCTCAAATCCTGCTTGTCTAACACACTCCTGTAGGAGCACGATTGGGCCTGAAAAATACATTTCGCAAGTGGTCTGGCATTAAAAAAAAAGAAATAAACTAAATTAAACTAAAAATGGCATATACAGCACAACAATTTTCCTAAAACCCATCGGTTTAAATAAAATCCCCTATTTCCCACTAAACTAATCTATGTTAACTTTGTATCGGTGGAATGGCGAAGGGGAGACAATCACGAAAAATCCGTCTCCTTAAACGAAAGTCCGAGAAAAGCTGAAATCTAAACACTTCCACAACTTTGCTGCTGGAGCAAACCAACTATTTCCAACGCAGAAGTGATGCCTTTTGATACGAGAAAAAGGCTTCAGCTGCCAGGACAAGCTGCTCAACGGAAAGTTCAGTGGGGTTTTGCTCCAGCTACTTGCAGCCGGGCGGGGGGCAAAATTACAGAGTTGTTTGTACCTAGAAGGAGAAACCAAGCCGAGGAGTCACTGCCAGCTCCTGCCTGACCGGGAGAGGGAAGAGACACGAAAATCATTTTGCAGCGTTTGGGGGTTTTGTTTCCCTCCCCCCCCAATTTCTGATGATTCTGACTCTTTTGCAGCCACTCTCCGGTCCCCTCGGGTAGGTTTACTGCAGAGAGCACCGAGCCCAAACCAATCCTCAGCCTAATTTATGGGGGTCACTCTGATTAATTTCGAAAGCCCTAATAAGAGAGGCATCGGCTGGCTGCGTCGCCCTGGGTAGGGGCTGCTCTGTATAATTTCGTTAGCCCCTGCACAGACGCTGGGTGATTGTCAGAGTCCGCTGTGACAAGGGCAGAAAATGAGGTAGGCGTATCCGAGGCCTCTCTCCCCTTTTGTTAGATCAAGGCAGAGGTCAATATGGTTTTAACGCAAATTTATTAGCAGAGAAATCAGCAAACCATTCCCTAATTAGCAAAGCCCAATAAATGTGCCCGCAGGCTCTTTCTTTTTCGCTAGCAAACCCGCAGCAGAGACCTAGCCCGCCACAGCCCTCCGAGGAGGCGATGATACCGGCCCTTATGAATGTTTTATGGGTAATTGCTGGATATCTTTCAAATTTCAAGGCAGAGCCCGGGCGCCGCGGCTGGGGCTGAGCTGATGGAGGGCGGCAGGCGGAAAGCTGGAAATCACAACCTGTGACTGTCTCTCGCCCAGCGTTACCTTCCTCAGTCTCGCCCCCTCCCCCCGCCCGCCACGTCCCCTCCCAAGGTCAGCGCCTCTCCCGGAGCCCGGGACAGCCGCCCGGCCTCTGCGGCCGAGGGAGCGCCACCCCGGCCGGCCCCGCGGCGGCGGGCAGGGCCAGGCGGCCGAGAGGCGGGAACGGGGCGCGGGCGGCCCCGGCTGCGGGGGGCAGGGATCTGCGCCCTGGATCTGCCGGGATTTTCTCTCTCTCTGTCCCTAATTGCCCGCCCGGAGCCTCCTCCCGCTTGCTGTCTGGCCTGCTCGCTGTCCCCAGCACTGCTGCTCCGGAACAGCTGCCAGGCTGGGGGCGCCGCATTCCCGTTTCCCAGGCGCCAGGTCACCCCACCCCACGAGCCCGTTCCGCCTCCCTCCTGCATATTCGGGGACACGAGCACACACCAGCTACGGCCGCAAGGCCAGCCCTGCCCCTGGCTCCCCCAGGCCCTTCTCGGCCCCGCACCCCCTCGCCAAGGCTCAACAGCAGAAGGGCGGGGAGGCGCTGCGGGCTGCCCCGCACAGCCCGGGGCCCGGCCGGCTCCCGCCCGGTGCTGAGCACGGAAATCAGCTGACTTGCGGCCCCACGTTTGTTACAAAAAGATAAAGTTTATTTCTCTTTTTTTCCCCTCCTTTTCTCTCTGTCTCTCTCGTCACTTTCAGTCACCAAAAAACAAAACAAAAAAAATTTAAAAAATCTAAATGTCGCCATCTAAGCATTTATTGTACTGAATCCGAACAGACACGGCAGGGCGCGGGGGCACAGATCATGGCGGTTGCTTTCTTTTCTTTTCTTTTCTTTTCTTTTCTTTTTAAACTAAGGTACCGAAGTGATTGGTTTTGGACAACAGATAATAAATAGGGTGTCTGGCTCGGCGCGCAGTCCGCCCGAGGCCCGCGGCTCCGAGCTCGGGCCACGCCGCCGCCCGGAGCGCCGCGGGGAGGGCAGCGCACAGTCCTCCGGGCCCGCTGGCCTCCGGCCGGGCCGTGCGGGGAGGGGCGGGCCGGGGACCGCTCTGTCCTCAGAGTCTGTGGCCGGCCCTGCCTGGCTGGCTGTCTCGCAGTCCGAGCGCTAAGTCCCGCGTCTCCCGCCTGGCAAGAAGGTCTCGAGGTTCGGGTCGGGGGTGGGTTTGTTTCACTTACTGCAGCAGCTCTGGGGTCATGGCTCTCAGAGTCCCTGCTCTGGTGCACTCGCCTCCTGGGTGGCTCTGGGGCTCGCTGCTCGCCCCTTGGGTCGCTCCGTTCCTCCTCCGTGCGGCCGGGTCGGTTGCGGGGCCGCTGGCTGGCACGGCCGTGCTCTCACCGCGGGTGCGGGGTGCCCGGCAGCGGGTTGGCCAGGGGGTTGAGCGCCGGCTGCCCGCCGGGCCCCAGCCCGTGGATGAGCACCCGGGGCACCAGGGGTCTCTGGAGCTGGGGGTGCGGCGCGGGGGGAGTCCGGTACATGCTGCTGTACATGGCCGCGGCAGCTGCGGCCGCCGTCGTGCTGTCCATGCTGCCCAGCAGGCTCGGGTGGTAGAAATAGGGAGAGGGGAACATCCTCTGCAAGGCGGAGTAGTTCCCGGCCTCGGCCAGCAGCTCCAGGCCCACCGCCGTCTGCCGCTTCCACTTCGTCCTGCAAGAGACAGAGCACGCGGCGGCTAGGGGCAGCAGGGCGGCCCCGCCGGCCACGCGAGCCCCTTGCCCCGGGCCTGCCCGCCGCCAGCTCCGCGCGGACTTCGCAGGGGGCAGCTTTCCTCCCGGGGCCGACAGCTCAGCGCGAAACACCCCTCCCTGCTCCCACCCGCCCGCAGCAAGGGCCAGGCCGGGGCAGCGGTCCCCGCAGCCGCCCGGATCACCTCGCGCCCAGGTGCGGCCGCAGCTCGCAGGCGGTGCCAGGGCTGCGTCGCGGCCGGGTGCTGCCGCTCCGCCATCCCGGAGAAATGAATAAACATGGCGCGGCGCTTAGCCTGGCTGCGCCTGACACTAATGCTGCCCGACAGAATGAGGGTGGCTGCAGCCGTACGTACCGGGCCAGGAGCGGCTGGATGGCAGAGCCGGCAGCAGCGCGCCAGCCCGACCCCGGCCGGGGCACGGGGGCGGCCGGGAGACCAGGCCGGCCG
>NW_017728907.1:35074697-35081883 GCF_001723895.1 Crocodylus porosus | reverse complement strand
ACGCGCTTGCCGCAGGACCGGGATCCGCGCCCGCTCGGGAAGCGAGACCGGCGCGGCCCACGGGGTGCTCGTGTCCGCGTCAGGCCGCCCTGAGCCTCTGCCCTGAGACAGACCGTGTTGGCTGCGAACCGGAGGCAGCTGAATCTCGGGGGAGCCAGGCTCTCGGCGCGGGGAGGCCCGGCCTGTGCGTCCCAGGGCCCGCGCTCCTCGGCGAAGCCTGCCCCCGGCCCAGCGGAGGCGCCACGGGGGTTATTTTTCCCCGCCGCCTTGAGCCCCCGGAGGGCCGCAGCAGCCGGCCCGGCCCGCCGCCCTTACCTGCGGTTCTGGTACCAGGTCTTGACCTGCGTGTCGGTGAGGTTGAGCGCGGCCGCCAGGTCCATGCGGTCCTGCACGCTCAGGTACTTCTGCCGCTCGAAGCTGCGCTCCAGCTGGTTGAGCTGGTGGTCCGAAAAGGCCGTCCGCGCCTTGCGGGGCTTCTTGGCTCGCACAGGGGGGCTGTCCCGGCTGCTCGTGATCTCGCGGTCGCCTTCCTCCTTTGTCCCTGCGAACAGTTCACACGCATGGCTCAGTGCTCGCGGGCCGGGGCGCCCGCGACCCCCTTCCCCCAGCCCCGGGGGCTGCCCCCATCATGGACAATTCCCGCGGCCGGCGCCCTGCCCCGCCCCGGGACACCCGGGCCGCGCTGGGACAAGGTCCCGGTGACCGCGCCGAGCCTTGCGGAGTCTATTTGTCAGCTCGGGCTTCTCGCCGCGCCGCCGGGAGATCGATACGTCAATCCAGCTCTGTTTGTACCAGTTTTTGCAACGCTCCTGATCTTCCCTGCAGGAAGAACAATAATCTCCCTAATTGACCCACTGGGGAGGATGGTGCACACACGCACACACAAAAATCGCCAGCCCAGGCTGCTCCATCTGGCTCGGGCCCCGCCTGCAGAGGCGAGGCGAGGCAGCAGCTCGCCGCGGCGCCCGGGAGCGGCTCCCGGCTCTCGCCTCGCCGAGCAGCCGAGGGGCCACACGACAGAGACGTGTCCCCTCAGGTCCCGGCCCCGGGGCACCCCGGCTGGCTCCCCCGCCACTCACCCCCAGGTGTGAGGTGCCCTCGCCGCCCAGCCGGGCCACGGGCCTGAGATTTTAGGAGACGAGGGAGGAAGGAAGCGCGAGTCTTTCTGAAGGCGCTCCGGCACAAATAGGAAGTTTTCGCCTTCCCGTAGCCAGGCTCGGGAACCGGGGCCTTAATCACGCGCCCCTAAAGCCCGGCGCGTGGTGTTTGCACAACACGGGAGTCATTTCATCGCATTTGCATTTGAACATAAACAAATTCGTTACAAAAAAAAAAAGCCCCAACACGCGGTTATTTCGGGTTATTTTTTTCCTCCTCAAATATAATGCGCCCGAGAGGAAGAAGGGCAGAGCTCGGGGGCTTATTCGGTGGAAAGAAAAGGCGGGGACAGGAGCGCGGCAGAACTCCCGGTCCCCTCCGCACGCAAGCAGGCCGGAGCTGGGCCGCGGCCGCGGGTCTTGGCGCCGCAGGTGCCCCGCGCCGAGCAGGGCAGAGCAGCGGGCTCCGCGGGGCGGCCGCGCCTACTCACCGTGGCATTTGAGCTCGCTCTGCGGGTCGTCGCGCTTGTCGAGTTTGGCTTTGCTGTCCTCCTGCTCTAGCTTTGGCCTGAAGCTCTCGCCGGCGGCGTTGCCTTCTTGCTTCGGGGTGTGGTGGGGAGAGGAGACGCTGGTGCTGTAGGGCGCACACGCCGCCAGCGGTTTGCTGTCGCCCAAAATGTCTTTAATTAAGAAGGAAGAGGTGGAAGTCCGGGGGGCAGAGCCGGCCGAGCCCAGCTGCGGCGGCGGCGGCGGCGGCTGGGGCGAGCCCTGCAAACTTGGCGGCGGCGGCGGCGGCTGGCCGTGGTGGAGGTGGTGATGCTGCGGGATGCTCTCTGGGACCAGATGCGGCTCGGGGTGCTCCATGGTGACCGAGATGGGCGAGGAAGGCGCCGTCCCCACCGTGTCTATCTCCGAGCAGGGGGACGGGGTGGCTTGGGCTCGAAAATCCGCCGTCCTGGCCTCGCTGTGCTGGCGGAAGTCTCCGTTCATCACGCCGGGGCTGCCCGAGCTGGCATTAGACAAAATCGTGTCTATCCCAAAGCTGGACCCGCTAGATCCTTCCATCGCGGCCATTCAGAGCGGCGCCGTCATCCCGGTCCTCCAGCCGGGCTCCCTGCGCGGCCGAAGAGCAGCCCCGGCCAACGCGGATCGATAAATAAAAGCGCAACGAGGGTGTCAGTGCCTTTACAACAAGAAAGGAAGGGGGAGGGGGCCGGGCTGGCACCTGCGGCGGGGGCAGAAAAGAAACGACCCCCCTCCCCCGAAAAAAGCCCGGCAGCGCGGGGAGAGCCGGGGCGCGGGGACTGGGCGGCAGCGCGAGGCGCGGATCACACGTGCTGCGGCGGGGCTGCTCACGGGGAGCTACGGGGCGGCCGGGCTGCCCCGGGACACGGCATCGCACCGGGCGAGAGCAGGGGCACGGGGTAGGGGCTGCCGCTGCTGCGGGCTCCGCGCCCGCCTCTCGCCTCCGCCAAGGACTTATTGAACTTTCTTGGAAAGTTGAGCGCGAAGCGGGGCGGACTCCGGCCACTGCCGCGCGCTTCCCCGCGCAGCCCGGCTCCTCTCGGGCGCAGCGACTCCCTCCCGTGACGTCACGGCCATTGCCGGCGCGCGCCCCCCTCGCTTTATTATAAACCCTGGGTTTGTTTCGCCGTGCAACGCGAGCCCCCATTGGTGGCCTGCGCGGCGGAGGCCGACGCCGAGGAGCCGGCAGCCAATGAGCTCCGGGGACCGGGGTCCTTGTCAGCTTTTGCGCTGGGCTGCTCTTTTTTAGCGTCGCCAGGATTCCTTCCCCAGTCCGGGGCTGAGCGCGGCTGCCAGCATCACCGCCACCATCACAATAGTAATAGTAATAATAATCATAGTAGTAATCATAATACTGATGGTGATGCTGTGCCCTGTGTCAAGAGATGGGGAGGGAAAAACGCAGCGGTGCTGCCTCTGCCTGGTGTTTGAAGGGGGGCGCTGGGGTAATGGAGGGCGGGGGCAGGTAGGGAAAGCCGGGCAGCATGGAAATGAAACGCAGCTGCCCAGCCCGCTCCGTCCGTCTCGCATAGGTCGAGAAACGGAACCGCACATGCATCAAGCACGAACTTTCCAAGAGCTGCTTGGTCCCCCGCCTGCCTTCCCAGGCCCTGCACCCACTGCCCGGCCCGGGGGAGCCTGGGAGCCCGGTTTGCAGGGCACGCCGGGCTTTGCCTTTCTACAGGAGGAAATGGAGGGCTCCAGCTCGGAGCTGAGCTCTCCGGGGGCAGCGAATTGAGGGGGAGAGGAAAGCCTGTCAGAGGGCGAGAAGGAGCCAGTGCAGCACCCAAGGGGGTGAGGCAGGCGGGCAGGCGAGGGAGCCAGAGGCGCAAGCGACCGCCGAGGCTGGGGACTGGCTTCCCTTGTGCCGGGCTCTGCTTGGAGTCATTAGCCCGCGCGTGCTCCCGTCCTGGGTCCTTCTCGTCTGAGCGGCTCGGTGGAAGGGGAATGGTTACTGCCGATCCGCCTGGGACCGCAGGAAATTATTCCACTGATTCTTTGGAGAGTATCAACTTGTGTTAATTTCTCTAGGACGACTCCAACCTGTCTCTTGTTGAATGTCAGAGTAATGGGAACTGCCAGTGACAAGACGTCGTATTACTCCTGATTAAGTACCGTGTCAACCTAATTAGCAGAGTAATTATAAGGTGCTAATGAATGATTCAAAGTTCTCTGAGTTACATTTTATTTCGAATTACCATCGTAAGGACCCCATGAATCTGAGGTACACCGGGCTGGCATCGCTGCCATGTCAGTCTAAAAGAATATATTTCTTAACTCATCAAATGGCAGCGAAAAGCCTCTGAGCTTTTTTTCCCGTCTTTCCTTCAGCTGCATTAATTAAACAACCGTAAAGCGGGCAAAGGAAAATATCTTTTAAAAAATGACATCCATGCATCTCGATGATCTGCCCTCCCCTCCTCCAGAAAAAAACAATGCCGAGCTGATAGACTGGAATGGACGGGATTGACAAAAATGCAACCGGGGGATGTGCGGGGGCGGGGGCCGCTGAGGAGGCATGTGTGTGTCGGCTGTGCCCGGGCAGATGGAAGGAGATACGGAAAAATAATAGGGGGAGGTAAAACAGGATTAGCCCAGACAAGATATTTAGAGGCGTAATGCTCGGTGATCGCAATAGATAATGCGCTAGAGGAGAGGTATTCACGCTAAAACTGGTATAGTTCAATAGTTCAGGAGAAAACCACAGGGGAAAAAAGGGAAAAAGGAAATGGGTAAATAAAGTACCTGAGTCAGGGCTGAGATAATCTCCTCTGCGGACAGGTGTCTGTAGAGAGCTTCCTTTTGGTAGGAACACAAAAAGGCTTCGCTGTGATGGCTCTTAACGCTTAGCTGAAAACATCCTCCTGCCTTGGCTTCCCCGTCCCAGCAAACCCCCCTGTAACAATCTCTTGCCATAGGTCAAGCTGAGACTCATTGTAGTTATTGATGGATTGCCGGGTTAGGCAGGAAGCAGCCTGAAAAAGGTCGCTATTTTTTTAATGATAGTTTATTTAAGCATGAAAATTCCTGCCCAATGCTACTGAGATAATTAATCCTTGGTGCAGAGATGCAGCAGTCACTTTCCCCCTCTGTACACAGCGACTGGCATTTACTATAAACTGCCGAAAAAATGTCACTGGATGGCAGTGATGACACTAGCTAGGATTCTTTGTCAAATTTATACTAAAAAAAAAAAAGAAGATCCAGGGCATTATTTTTACTGAGTGAAGCCATCAGCATTCCGCTGTGCTGGGTTTCCTAAAGAAATACCCGCATTAAAAGTTGGAGGAAGATTGGTTTCACAGGGGAAAACACATAAAATCCGAGTCTGAGTGATAGCACCACATAAATCAATTATTCCAAATCCTTTATAAATAATTCATTTAAGATTGTTTTTGTTTTGTTTATACGCCTAAAATGACTGAAAAGTCAAAACCGCCCATAGCACAGCTTGTGTTGTGTGGTTAGAAATGTTATCGACTAGTAATATTTAACTACATTGGCAAAGAAATCAGCAATTTGATCCAGTGGAGGAGGATATGTAAGACGAAAGTATTTGTTCTGCTAAAGTATTCCAGCCATGCCAACATTTACATCTGTCCGCTTCCAAACAACGTATGGAGGGTATCACAATTCTCACAATACTTATTAATTACATTATTTTTGTGCGCATGAAAAAGGGAAGCCGTGATTCAAACGGCATTTCAGGAGCCCTCATTTAGCTGAGGCTCCTGTAAATATATATATGGAAAAATAAGGCAGCCCAAGGCGTAATTCCTGGCTTTCACATTAACCAGAGGCTTGTACTCGAGACTTAAATTCGACATCTGACCACACATTGCTCGCAGGTAAGCCTGAAATACCCCGTCCATAGGTACAGGGCGGGACCTTCATTTGGGGCAATACCTTCTTTATTTTTGCACCAACTCGTTATTTTTAAAATACCCATTTTAAAATATATATAATCGAAGAGCAGCTGCTGTGAAGAAAGTCTGATTTCAAACGCAGTGCACTTCACCTCGCCGCCCTTGTGTCAGACCAACCTCCTTGGAGGCTTTGTTCCCAGCACTCCCGGGGTGTCTCCTGGAGCGCTGGCCGGGCCTTGATCTTGGTTCACTTCATTTTAAGCCCAGAGCCTATTTCTCGCGGTTTTCTTCAGGCGTCAAAATAGACGAGCCGCCTCCTGCCCCATCGGCATTTGGGACCTTTCAGTGCTAGAGCAAAAACTTTTGCATTGCCGGCTACGGATCTGCCCTAGAGACACCGGGAGAGCTGTCCAGCCCCTAGTCCTAAAAGGCCTCAAACGTTCAGTCTGTTTTTATTGCTTCTCCTCGGCCACCGCAACCCATTTCCTTGTTGACCTATGTTGGCTTTCCCATCTCCCTTGCTTAGTCTTGATGTTTGGGGTTGGGGTTTTGTTCAGACGCGGCAGCAACGTGGTTTTGAACAGAGCAGAGCCGCGAAGGACAGCAGCCATCTGTTCCCACGGCAGGCTCGTGGGGCGGTGTCTGCTCCCTAGACATGTTTCACGGAGACGTTCCCTAATCAGGGTCCAGCCGCGGCAGGCAGGGAGCGGGGCGGGGGAGCTGCAATGCCGCCCTTGCCCGCTGGGCGGCGATAGGGGTCACCTCCAGGCGCCTATTGTCTCCGGCAGCCCCGGGCCGCGGGGTAGACGGTGCGCGCTTGGAGCGGGGCTTTGCTGCTGTGGCAGGCGGCAGCAGAGCGGGCTTTCTTTAGACAAGCGAAGGCACCAGTCGGTATTTGCACCTTGCAGGCATGCAAAGCGGGGCGCCTCGTCGGAGTAGAAAAGGAGAAAGGAAAGGGCTGGAGAAGGCAGACCCAGAGCAGGACCCCGAGCCGCGTCCCGAAGTCCCCCGCGCCGAGGACGGGCTGCAGCCGCCACGCCTGCCCTGCCCGAGGAGCGTGTCCCAGCTGCCCCCGGGGAGTGGGTGAGCCGAGATGGGATGTTCCACTGCAGTAATCCTTTAACCAACAGTGCGCTCCCCGTCTCGGGCTCCGGCTTTAGGGCTGAAAGCCGCTCAGCGAAGAGTTACCACGGGGGGGGGGGCAGCACTTTCACGGCCTTCCCCGTCTCGGGCACGTTATTGACACGCGCGGGAGCAGCACCCCGCGCAAACTCCGCTGGTTTCTAACCCTAGAGCCGCCTCCCGCTCCTACACGAAGGCGGCTAGTCCGGATCCGGGACCGAGCACGGCCCAGGCGGGTTATGCGGGGCTCTAGCACAAGCCCCGAGGTATCCGCGGGGGCTTGGGACAGACCCGGCAGAGGGGCGAGCGCAGCTGCGGGCCCGGGGCCCCGACAGGCACCAGCCGCCGCCGCCTCGGCCGGGGCCGGGGCAGACACAATCAAAGCGATGAGCTGAGGTGCCACTCAGCGGCGCGCGCACCCTCCCCCAGTTAATTACCAGGCAGCTAATTAAAACGGCACGTTGAGCGCTAATCAATTGCTTGATTAGGCTGGGGGCAGTCACCGGAACGGGGAGCGCCCTGGGCCGTCGGGTCCGCCAGCCAGCCCCAGGCGGGCCGGGGCGCTGGAGCTGGCGC
>NW_017728907.1:35054245-35066745 GCF_001723895.1 Crocodylus porosus | reverse complement strand
TAAAACTGTTAAACTCAGTATCCTTTATAAAGCTCTGTCTGTAATGTGAGAAACTCTGACAAGCATGGTTTAATTCAGAATATCTGATCTTGCTATTGAGCTAAAATACATTTTCAAACACTGTAAGATGGATTATTTTGACACCATCTGGTAGCAGTTTTTCATTTTTGACAATATTTAAAACTTAATTTGAGCTCAGGAAGTGATAAATATACCTCAGATCTCACCTGGCTTTGGTAACCTCTTGACCTGAGCATATAAAGTAATTTGTCTCAGGCTGTTGGTCACAATATTTTATTGCTGTGCCTAATCTTCTAAATAGAGAGCGAGACTGTGACCTCAGTTACACCCTTGTAAATCGGGAGAGACACTTATGGGGCCAGAAGTTCCGATTCAAAGAAGCATCTCTGTTTAGGAAAGCACTGAAGCATGCTCCCAAGTCGATGGGAGTTAAGCACATGCTGAAAATAAGGCACAAGCTTCAATGCTTTCCTGTAGCCAGAATCTATGCCATAGACTACAAGTGTTGTGAACACAGCTCCCCAGATACTTAATGCTGGGGGAAACCATTTATATATTATTACTTTGCCTTTTGAGCTGGTAGATAGCCAGCTTAAATTGGATTTAAATTTAAGTTTCCCATTGAAAATGTAGCTTATGCTTTGCTCAGTGAGGAAGCATCTATGCATGCGTGTGCAAGCACGCATGCATATGTGTATAAAAAATCTTTAGACAGAACAGCATGACAGCAAAAGCTTTCAGATGAAAACACGGTGTGAAAATGTATCATGTCTCCTCCCTTTATGTTCTTATGGCAAATGCAAAAGAAATTTATTGTTTAAAATATGTGCAATCATTTTTATCTGATTGCCTGTAGATGCCATATATACCTCTGTAAAGGAGGTACTATATTTTCTGTTTCCTGAAAAGATCCTGGTTTATTACAAGTATGCTTCCATTCTTTTACATGTCTTTATGGGTTTGAAGGGGCTGCTTAGAATTTGTCACTTATTTTTAACAATATAATTTTCTTTGGAAGGAACATTCTTGCTAAGCTTGACATCTGATATTTAATCACATATTGACCACTCAGTATTATTTTAATGCTTCCTGTCAGCTACACTGCAGCAGGCAGAGTTCAAACAACACATTTGCCTGGAGTTCAGTATCCATTTAAATCAAATTTGTCAGCTTTCAATTTTTTTAAATGTAATATTTTATTTTTATTAAATGCAAATGAATAATGCCTTGTCAAGGTAAGGACACGTTTTAATGTGAACAGCTCGAATGTTAAGTGAAATAGGAGCTATAATGCCCTGTTAATATAGTCACATAATTATCTTCATGCTAGAATCTTAACATAACCAAACCTTTGCTTCAGGTTTTATTATTATTGGGAAGCCTCTCAGGTATGTATACCAACACAAAGACACACACACACACACACACACACACACACTCTGACATTGCTTTGTGTATGTATATACAAACATATGCACACATTTAGAAAAATATTTCTGTGTGAACGTCTATTATTTATATACATTATCCACACTCTTATATTCTTTTTTATTCATTACACATCTTATCCGACTGATGACATGACAGCTCACATATTATTAAAGCTTAATAACTATTCTCACATTCTACACTGCCATCTAAAACCCTTTCAATTTTTTTACCGTAATGCATATAAATATACACATGTTCTATATATATATAGTACAGAAAAATATTTATGTAATTTTTATAAATGTTAGTGTGCATCTATAATAGGCACACATGTGAAAACACACTATGAATATAACACAATGTTTGTGTGGTGTATAGTCCATATGTGGGTTCATATGCATACACTACAGTACACATATATATTCACACAAATGATGGGCAATCTTTTGTGACATTTATCTTTACTCATGAGAAGAGTTATCCCTCATGAAGATAAATGTCAGAGGAGTGATCAGCCATTGTGTGTTCTCAGATAGATAGATGGATGGGTAGCTGATCTAGTCTTATAAATACATGTTTTTACAGTTTTGTAGTTTACAGTGTAATGTCACAAACTGTGATGAAGAAATATATCTTTACTAAGCATTTCAAAAACAATAGATACTTCTAGAACCCCAGCTGTAACAAAATATTCTATTGTTGTAGAGCCGCAGCATAGTTCACGAGATTGGTCATGGGATATTAAGCCTTTCACCTCTTAAATCACTAGTTCAAAACTAGCCCAGGTCACTAGTGGCAAAAACAGTTTCTATCTAACAGCTGTGCAGGGGCCTGTGTGAAATGAGGCAGTGGTCTTTCCAGTTCCTAGTGGACAGGTGTTCCCATCACAACTTTACCATTGCAACTGACACTAATTGGCATGCTTGTCAGCGGAGAGTGTGAGGACTGAATGGGCATGGAGACTTAAGTACCCTTGCCCCCCATGAGGTGCTTCCTCCAGGTCAGGACTGAGGCCTATTGGTGTAGCCATGCAGTGCATTATGATAATACCACACAGCTCTATTTTGAATTGCACCTTTCATGAAAGCAGTGCTCCAAAATGCTGTCCTGAGTCACTAATGCAATTATATGGGGAATAATAACAGCAGAGGGAGGGAGACATCCAGGGCTTACATAAGGTTTTCTAATGACATTTGAAAAGAGATGGCGAACCAATGAAACGGAGAGTTTTGGGAAAGCTGCTCCAAAGGGTCAGAGGAGTTCACACTATCAGTAACCAAAATCTGTGGTGAGCCAGGTACTGGAAGAGTGGTGGACACAGGCGGCTGCTGAGGTGGTTTTGAGGAGGTGCAGGGAAGGTTTATAGTGCATCCTATTAATGCCTTGTGCCACCAGGATGCCTATTGCAGTCTGAGCACTGTTCACAACTTCTGCCCCTAGTGAGATGTCTGCATGGAAGTGGGTAACAGTGATGCCATCTGCTCGCTGGGTGAATTCTTAGGTTAGCACAGAATAGCGTAACTTGTGGCTCCCTGAAGGAGGCAGTGTGAATGGAGTTCAAAGACAATAAGTCAAATTTGCAAGATAGCAAGAGGCATTTATAGAGTCACAGCATTTTGTGAGAGATGATGGATTGGTGGCACAAATACATTTTTGGTAGAGAGAGAGAAAAAAATTTTGAAGTGCCCGTCACATTTATACAGACCCCCCAGAGAGGAAATGCATTGCTACAGAGTGTAAGCTCTGCTGTGGGGGTTCAGCAGCTCCACAAAAAATACCAGCCCAGTGCAATTGGCCTCCTGCCTCCTTTAGTGATGCTCCTAAATTGACCAGGAGCTTTCTACACGAAGCTTGAAACATTGGTTCAGGTAGGTCAGCTGGACTTAGGCTTCTAGCCTGATAGATAAAATGGGAAATTACCAAAACAAGGGCAGCCCAGTAGATGGGAGTCGGGGCCATTTCTAGTTCGTTGCATGAGATCTACATTTGCTAACATTCACATCTGTATACAAATGGAAGTAGAAGCCAATGGAACTATCCAGGAGCTCTTCTTCTCCAGAGACTGAGTGCACAGCTTCCTCTGAGGCATGGTGAGGGCTTAATGTTTTAGAGGGCTTTAATTTACTAAATTACAACAGCATGGCATTCAAAATACCTACAACTATTACTCTGTCAGAAAAGCAGATAAGTAAACAGACTTTGGGCCTGGCCTCTTTCACTCCTTTGTACCTTTTCTCGAATCAGCAGCAAAAAACAAAACAAGCAAACAAAAATACCCACACTGAGGTGCTGATTCTGCGGTGCTTACTCATTCTGTGAGCACCTACTCATGTACGCAAGCACACTGCCTTAAACAATTCATTCTCCCAGGGCAAGCCTGTTTTTTCTGGTAATCATCCCTCATACGCTGAGCTACTTCCAAAAGGTGATCATTAGGGCTGTGTGAAGCTTCCGGTAGTGATTCGATTCGGAGGAGATTCGGCCCGACTAGGTGGCTGAATCTCTGAATCCGAATGAAATCAGGGGACCGATTTAAAGGCCCAAATCAATTCAAAGCTCTCTGAATCTCTGGGAAAGATTCAGAGAGCTTTGATGATTCGGGCAGTCCCAGGTGGGTGCAGCAGGGAGCTGCAGCCAACTCCCAGCTGGTAAGTACTAGGGGCTGGGGGAGGGGACCACGGGGGGGACCCCTGCCAACCTCCCCAACTGTCCTGATCCCCCAGCACCCCCCTGCCCCCACCCGCTCCCCTAGCACCTCATGGCTGCCCCTGCCTGCTCCAGCTCCCGGTACTTTAAAAAAAACCCCAGTACTCACCAGGTACTGCAGGGTGGGGGGCAATCCCCATTGCCCGCCACTGGCCCACTCTGCATGGGGGGCTCCCCAGTGCCCCCCACAGGTGCCCCGCCCAGGCCAGCTCCGGCCTTTTAAGAACCCCTCTCCAAAAGCCCCCCGACTCTGCTTCTGGTACGGCCTTGGGGCTTCAGGGGCTCATGCAGAGCCCCCCATGAGGAACGGGGCAGTGGGGATCGCCTCCCAACCCCCACCAGCAGGAACAGTGAGTTTGGGGTTTTTTCTTTTATTTTATTTTCTTAAAGGGCTGGAGCATGGGGAAGTGGGGAGCAGCAGGGATCATCACCCACCCAGCAGCACCTGCTGAGTCAGGGCTTTTTTTTTAACAAGTGCCAGGAGCTGGGGCAGTCATTGCAGGGCTGGGAGGGGGCGGGGGATGGGCCTGGCCTGGCTGATTCGGAGATTCAGAGATTTGGCAGCAGCTGAATCTTCAAATCAGATTAGGCTTAATCAAATCAGGACAGTGATTCGGATCACCAGATCGAATCACTGTGCCCCAAATCATCCGAATCTGAAGCGAATACTAGCCGCTTTGCACAGGCCTAGTGATCATGATTAATTAAATATTAAATACATATTCATTATTAGTTCCCCAGCCTTTCTGGTGACTCAAACACATCAGTAAGTTGGAGAGGTTCCATATTTTCATGCATTTTATTTCATTTCTTTTCTTATCTTTACAGACTGTACACCTAGGTAATTGACCTTTTTCACAGCACTCCTCCTTCCTTAGCAGCACATTTTTCTCCTTAGACTATACTCTATATTCAGATATAAGTCACTTTAAGCCCTGCTATAAACATAAAAAGCTAATTCCCTATTCTTCTCCATTGTGCTCTCTCATTTGCCCTGGTGTCTAGGTGGTTAGACTGCTAGGGTACTCAGATTATTGTCTATCATACCAACCACTGTTTCCTGCAATTGCTAGTGCTTTAACTACTTAGGATTTACTTCTAGTGAAATAAATTGGAGTTATGACTAAATGGAGACACCAGAGATGAGATTAGCCCTATTTAATTAATCTGTCTATCACATAACTTGAAAGTAACAACAATACATTGACCCATGAATTGTTTCAGCTTTTGGTTTGCACCTGTGTTGGTCAATCATGCCACAAATAGATCAAGTGTTTTGCAAATTATACCTTTTCACCCCAGAACTGGTGTAGAGAGAGCCTTCTCAGGCCAACTTTCTTGTATCCTAAATATCCAGGATTGTTCCTGGGTCCACAGTCACTGGATCAGCCCTGATCAGGACAGCTTGGCCATGTCTATGTCAGACACTGACTGCAGTCGTTTAGTACTTGTGTAAACCAGTACTAAATGAAGGCACAGTAAAATGAGTTACTGTGCAGTAGCACCGATTAATCACTTTTTTGTGATGCTACTGCACAGTAGACCAGTGTAGTAGCATCACGTCACTGTTGTTGCCATGCAACACTACTGCACAGTAGTCTCGGGCTACTGAGCAGTCAGCGTCTCATGTAGACATGGCCCTTGAGAAGTGTTTTGCTTCCATTCTTAAATGTTAGAGCCCGGTTCTTCATTTTCTGGTTCAAAGGTTCTATCCTTCGTTTTCTAGTGCAAGGCAGGTTATGAGAGAGCATCCAGAAGACTGTATTCTAAATAGAAAAAAACAAACAGAGAGGGTTAAGGAAATATAGAAAGTCTCCATTACTTTTTTGGCACTTGAGTATTATAAAGAAATAGAACATATTAGCAATAGATTTATTATAAGGCTACATTGCTATCCTGGGTTTCTAGAGTAGCTTCAGAGCTCACTGACCTCAAAAGACTTATTGCAGTTTTATATCAGGGTCACCGCATTCACAATGTGGTACTCAGGGTTATATGCAAACAGCTCTTATTTCATACCATGGTCTGTATTGTCATCAGAAACCCGTTGTTGAAGTGCTTCTTTGTAACCTGAAGATACAGGCTGTCCTCAAACTTACAACACAATTGGTTCCTGAAAACCTCATCTCAAGTTGAAATGTTGTAACTCGGAATCGATTTTCTCATAAGAAACAATGTTATAAATGGGGGATTGGTTCCTGAACCAAGCCCCGATACCCTATTTTCACCAAAAATACCCCAGAATTTTGTACTTGATCAATTACAGATGAGTAATATAGCTACTTTAATGTATTTATATTGTAAATAGCAATCATATTGATTTGGAAGGACTTCTTTGAGGTGACTTTGCTGGACTTTTTGAAGGGCTGGACTTTTTGAAGGGTTGTTGGCTGGAGTCTTCTCAGGAGCCTTGGCTGCAGGTTTTTCTGGAGTCTTGTCTGCTTTCTTAAAGAAAGTGTCTGAGGAAGTTTGGACAGATGTTCTCCAGGGAGATGAGCAATACAGTGAACTTGTTCGCTGGCATGGTGTCACATCGGATTAAGCATTATAAAGTCAAAACAGCACGACCAACAGATTGAGGGAGGTGAGGCCCCCCCCCCCACCATGCAGCACCAGTCAGGCCACAGTTGGAGTACTGTGTCCAGTTTTGGGTGCCGCACTTCAAGAGGGATATGGAGGATCTGGAAAGGGTTCAGAGTAGGGCCACCCGCATGATTAGTGGTCTCCATGAAAGACCCTATGAGGAGAGGTTGAGAGATCTGGATCTCTTCAGCCTATACAAAAGATGGCTGAGGGGTGACCTTGTGACCGCCTATAAATTTATCAGGGGAGGACAGCAGGGAATTGAGGATGCTCCGTTTTCCAGAGTGCCCCAGGGAGTAACTAGGAATAATGGGTGCAAACTAGTGGAGAGTAGATTTAGGTTAGACATTAGGAAAACATTTTTTACAATAAGGGTGGCCAGAGTCTGGAATGGGCTTCCAAGAGAGGTGGTGCTGTCACCTAACTTAGAGGTCTTCAAGAGAAGGCTTGCCAATCATCTGGCTGGAGTCATCTGACCTCGGTCCTCTTTCCTGCCAGGGGCAGGGGGCCGGACACGATGATCCATTGAGTCCTTTCTGACTCTATAATCTATGAATCTATGAATCATACAGTTGAAACTGGGTGTCAATTTATAAATGTTGTATGTGTGAGACATTGTAACTTGAAATGTTGTAAATCGAGGACTGCCGGTACCTCATTTGGTATTATAAAAGCTAATATGCCAATTACATCCTGTTCAAGGAATGAGTATGTTCAGTGTGGGCCAAATCCTGGGGTCCTTAATTGGTCCTGGCTTTGTGGTGCAGTGGGCATGTCTGCACATGCATTAATGTGCTTTTCATAATGTACATTAAATTTAGTACCTCCAATGTGAAGTACTAAGTAAATGCATATTTGGCTGCCTTAATGTGCAGTAGCACAACTGCACACTTTTTAGGTGAAGCTTTATGCACAGTAGTCTATTTTACTGTGCATTAGTGTAATAGCACAGTTTTTATGTGATGCTTTAATGTGCAGTAAAATAGGCTACCACGTGTTAAAGCACATGTGTAGATGCACCCTCTATCACCTTAAAGCTTCAATCAAGTTATCAGAACCCCTTTGTACTCTAAAAAGACAATGTGTACCTCAAAGAGCTTTCAGTCCAAAAGGAGAAGTAATGGGTATGTACAACAACAGGTGGGAGGAACGAAGTTGATGCAGAGCCCATCATTTTTAGAGCAGTATCCTCTTAATCTTGTATCAGTGAAGAGCTCCTTAAAGTCATTCCAGGGCAGGAGGAGGAATAGTGGACAGTGTATACTATTTCCCAAACCACCCCACTAAAAATGGTCAGGCTTTATTTCTTTTCCACTGCGTTCTTCCAAACTATGTAAACCACTACCTGCAATAAAACCTCCTTGTTAATATGTTACCTTTTGGGAGACTATTAAGACCTTGAATTATACTCCAAAACTCTTTTGGCACATCTACATGATATGTTTACTGCACAGTTGACTAATTAACTGTGCAGTAAACTTCTCAGCATCTACACATGCGCCCCTGTTAGGGCACAGGAAACTAATAAACTCCACAGCAGAACAGTACTTGTGAATACAAGTACAGTAAAATCTCTGTTATTTTTCTGTTATCTTTCTCCCACCCAGATGCAGCAGGGAGAGTGGGAGAAAGCTTGCACACAGCAGCTACTGCCACTGCTCCATGTGCTGCCCCCCCAACCTGCGCTCTGCCAGTCAGACACGGGGGGGGGCAGGGGAAAGCTTGCATGTGGCTGCCACTGTCACCCGTTGCCACTGCCACATTCTCCCTTCCCCCCACTCCACATTATCTGAAAACCCTGCCAGGATATTTCAGATAACCAGAGTTTTTACGTAACCAGCAATCCCCTTACCCTGGGGTGGCAGGTAACAGAGATTTTACTGTACTATCCTGCTGTGGAGTTTTTTCCCCGTGTGAAGCAACACACATGTAGATTCTGACCGGCTGGCTGGGGTACAAGGGTGCTTCAGTGCCAGGGTTGCATGCCAGTTAGTCCCACACTGAAGCACTCTTGTGCCCCAATCAACCCCTCCACAGCATATTGAACCCAGCCAGAGCAGCCCTGGGCTGGCAGGCTGACCCCCCTAGGTCCCTGCCAGCTGAGGCTGCTGTGACCCAGGTCAATGTGTTGCAGACCAGGTGCACATGTAGATGCATGCCTGGGAGTTTCCCAGGAACAATAAACTGCAAAGCAATAAGCTGAGCAGTTTATTGCTGCCCCCTAATGGCCCATGTAGATGCACCCTTTGAGTATCTTCTGAATACTACTTTCAACTCCTGAAAGTACTCAGGCCCCATTATCCACTCTGTCATACCAGATTTATGCCAGTACAGTGTACTTAAAAATCAATGCAGTTATATTAACCTAACACCAGTGTAACCAGAATCAGCCTGCAGGAATTAATGTCCAGGCATTCATGTTCATTCATAATGTCCAAATATAATTAGCCTGTCCAGATTTTTATGATCAGAATGCACATCGTAAGCAACAAGGCATATATACAAATTATAATTGTGCAGTTCAGATGTGGACTGATTTACATAAGAGTACTTAGAATCGCAACTGACCTTTCATACAAATAAGGGTCACTTGTAATTTTTGCCATCAGCATTCAAAATATTTATTTAAATATTATTCATACTTTCTGATTCCTAATATTTCTTTGAAATGTATATATCAGTAAATTGAAAAAAACTTGTGTTATTAGATCTAAGAATAGTAAGGTGTTCTTCATACCAAAACATTGTATAAGCAAAATGGAATATTGCTACAAAATATAGTGCAATAAAATAGTGTTTTGTGTAAACAAATGAGAAATAAGAAGAATATGTGCACACATGTGTGTGTGTATTCCTCTTACTTCTCAAGAAGGCTGTTTTAATTTTTCTTCCCCCTGAAATCCACAGGCCACTCTACAAGTCCTCCATGACAGGGGGTATAGAAAGCGGCAAGCAAGGGGTTCAAGGCATAGGACTGGAAGGGTCAGCTGAAGACAATGGATATTTTGGGTGTGCAAGGACTGTATTGCCAAGCTTGCTATTTGCAAATGTGCCTGCGGTTATGTGTTCAATAGGTAGCACTTATGAATAATAATATGCATAATCTATCTTGTGCCCAAGCAGGAGAGCAAACATAAGTGGACAAGCCTGAAGGCATGGCCATCTATTAAAGGTTGCATATGAATTCTCAACAGAGTTAGAGCAAAACTGTGTTCCTAAACATAACTGAGGGATTTGCATGTTTAAGGAAATATGACTAATTGAAAATCACTCATTTGAATGGCTGATTTACATTTCCTAGAGATCAAATTGCTGAGGGTTAAGTGCAATTTTGCACTTGTTTAGAAAATGTTTTCTTTGTTCTTTAAATATTATTTCTTGGTAAAGAATGGAAAGACTGAAAAGTCAAAAACTGAAATCTATAGCTAACCATTCATATATTACTTGCACACACCCTCCCCCCACCAAAGGAATTAAGGTCCCAGTCCTATAAAGATACATATACACCTGCTTCACTGTATGCACCATGAAGGGATCAGATTAACATATGGGTAAGTCTACAGCCTTGGGCCTTAGTAATCAAATATGAAAATGATGATGTCAATGTATAGAATGCTATATGAGGCCTAACAAACATAAATGTAGAAATGCCCTATCAAAGTTACTAATCACTAACACTTTGTTTTTCAGGTAATACAAAATAAAGGGAACGCACTTATTTTTAACATAACCCAGAAATATGAAATGGCTTCTAAATTTGCCAGATAACTTACTAAAGGTTCACATTTTTTATCAGGTTTATAAATATATGTATGAGAGTCTATTTCTTTTCTCCTCTTTTAAATCACTGCCACTTTAACAACGAGCAATTTTTAACTGTCTGTCTTGAGTTCACGGGGTACCTGTGGATTATGAAATGCTGGAGAACTGAAGTGCCAGATGCAGTAACTGCCTGGTCCATTGCACTGGTATGAAACTCATCCACACTTACTTACCACTTTCTCACTGAGCATTAGAAGATGCATCTGTAACAGATTTATCAGAAACACTCTATTTTAATAGAGAACCGAGTGAGGAATCCTACTGCACTACTAATAACTGGAAAGGGGAAAAGAAAAAGTGGCCATTTAGCAATGCAAGTTTAAACTGGTGGTTTCATGAGCCAGCATGCACAAAGGAGAAACCCTGACAATAATTGGAGAAGGCCTCAAAACAAAACATGGTTAAGAGACTCTAGGAAAATGCATCAAATATTTGAGCCTCACTATCACTCCTGGTCAAACGGAAATCCACAAGCACAGGAGGAAAAACATGTCTCCAGATCTTGATAGAGCCAGCAGGGGGTTATATTTTGAGCATTAATTCCCTAGGGTGATAAAGAATGTTTGAGCACTGCTGAAATGTATTACATTAAAGGAGTTATCACAGCAAGTACTAGTAAAATACTGTGTCAGATGAGTTTCTAGCCATGGATTTCCTTGCATTATACCTGTGGGTGTTCCAGAAAACAAAATGAAATGCTGAGAAAGAGCCCGGGGAACATAAAAGGAATCAAATATTGGGTGTTCGGCCAGATCCTCTCCTGCTTTGAAGAGTTCTTCGTGTGGGTGTGATCTGGGTGTAAAATTCTACCAAACTGTCAGTGCAGCCTTTTACATCCGCCTTGTACAGGTGTAAACTATTATACAGGGTTCAAAGCAGTGGTGAAGCAGGCCTATGCTGTCTAATTAGCAGCAGTTACTGTCAGAGCTGTAAACTTAGTATCCAAATGTTATGACTGTGCTGCCTGTTGGCAAATTCCAAAAAGTATGTGTGCTGTGCCACATATTAAACTTCCCTTTCCTAAATGACAGAGAGTCCTTGGGAAAGGAATGAACTAGCCTCTCCTTTCAGTGCGTCCACCATAAAACATCAGGAGCTCACCATTGCTTTTTTACATAGCCTCAGCTTGCTTCTAACAAACTCAGGGGTGAAGTGCACTTTGATTTCCAAGGATCAGGCACCACACTGTGAAGGTGATGAATGAATATATTTAATGGCTTATGGTTTCATTCTTTTAAAAGACCTTAGTGAAGCTCATTCTTTAAAACAAGGACTTGCTACAGATTGGGGGAATGTGCTTGTGTAAAATATACTATTTGACATTGCCCATGGCTAAATATGGGGAACAAGATGTTCTCTGTGGCCGCACCAGGCTCACTTAGTAATACGTGCACTAATCTAAGCCCCCTGTAGGGAGAGATCCCTGGCCATGTTATTTATTCCAAACAATGACAGAAGTGAGAGTAAAATGTGCATCCAATGAAGCATGGCGAGTACAACATAAAGCTTTGGCTATGCACAGATCAACCACATCAGGGAGGAGCATGCCCTTCGTCCAGTGAATTTCAGGGCTATTTGATATGGTTGGCATCAAAGACATCTCATCGCACTGAATTTTCCTCACCTCTCTCTAATTTCATAAATAGCTATGTAGCTCTGAGGCTGCCTCCCCCCCTCCACTTTTCATCCTACTAGGTTCCACATCGTTTAGAACTTTATAAGGGATTTAAGGATAAATACATCTGCCTACTTCATAGTTTGCTGTAGCACCTATCACCATAGTATACAAGCACTGACATGTATACATGCCTGAAAGACTTCATATGTGGTACTGACACAAAACTGCTGCGGCTAGTAAAGCGACCAAAATGCTGGCGTGCATCCATAGATGCTTCTCGAGCAAATCCCGGGACGTCATTCTCCCCTTGTACTCGGCC